>NC_079448.1:39598091-39844512 GCF_903798145.1 Danio aesculapii | reverse complement strand
TTTCTTGGGGAGAAGAGTGAGAATAGCTCTTCTGCAGCTCAAAGGTAACAGCCCTTTACTTAGACTATCCCTGAGAACCAGCAGTAGATCTTCACTAAGCACCGGCCAAAAAGCCTTGTAAAAATCAACAGGAAGTCCATCAACACCCGGAGCCTTGCTTAATTCTAGGCTCTGCAATGCAGAATAAAGCTCCTCAGCAGAGATCTTTGCACTCAACTCCACTATAGATTCTTCAGGAACTCTAGGTAACTCTCTATAAAAAGATTCAGCCATTTCAGTGTTCTCCTGAAGTTCATTTTTGAAGAGTTTCTCATAAAAACCAACTGCACATTTTCGGATTTCTCCAGGTTCTTTCAACAGCTGCCCATTGCTATCCCGTAATGAATGTATCAGCCTTTTTTGACCATTCTTTCGTTCAAGACCAAAGAAAAAGTGAGATGGAGCATCCATTTTAACAATGTTCTGAAAACGTGATCGGACTAAAGCACCCCGAGTAGAAAAACCCAAAAAACTAGATAGAGCTAACTTCTTTTTTTTTAGATTGTTAAAATGTTCTCTATCTTTAGTTTGGTTTGCCAATTGTTGAAATTGTTCAATTTCATTTTCCAAAGCTTTTATGGACTTAGTCATGTCTTTTGTGACATTCAGAGTATATTGCAAACATAACTACTTTATTTTTCCTTTTCCTATATCCCACCACTGCTGTAATGAATTATATTCTGTTTTTGTTTTTGTATAACCACTCCAAAAATATTTAAAAGCTTCAATAAAAACTTTATCAGAAAGTAAAGACACATTAAAGTGCCAATAAGCACTGTTACATTTTACTCTTTTAACAAAAAAGGAAACCTGAACAAGAGAATGATCAGATACACCAACTGGATGTATTGAACAACCCCTAAGAATGTTTGTTTGATAATTAAAACAATAAAATCTATCAAGTCTTGCTAGAGATAAACTATTATCCTTCGTGTGAGTCCAGGTATATTGACGTTGGGTGGAATGAAAAAATCTCCAGGTATCACATAAATCATTTGTTTCAATTAATTTTACAAGGTTTTTCATACTTGCTCCATGCGGTTCTGGATGATTTCTATCAAGAGCTGCATTTGCAGTGCAATTAAAATCACCACCCAGAAACATTAATTCATCTTCACTGCATTTACTTAATACTGTACTTAAAATATTCAAAAATATAATTCTTTCGGTGCATAAATTTGGAGCATATATATTAATAAAATTCAACTTTACATTTTCAAAAACAGCTTGTATTTTTAACAACCGGCCTTTAACTATTTCTTCAGTAACACATGAAATAGGTGAAAAATCTTTAGAAAAGAGAATACCAACACCTCCACTGTTATTATTTTTATGACTAAGATACACTTGTCCATCCCATTCCTTTTTCCAATTTGTTTCAATCTCAACTGTACTATGCGTTTCTTGAACAAAAATAACATTTAACTTCTTCATTTTAAATAAATTAAATAAAGCAAATCTCTTAACATCTTCTCTGGCACCATTAATATTTAATGAGCCCAGCTTTACTTCACCCATAATAAAAATAAAATTCCATTTAAACAAAACAAAAAAATAAATGCAACAAAAAAGGAAAAAACTTAACAAAAAACACTTAGCCATCACTTGCTATTTGGGCTTTGACTTTAGCCACCAACTTCCTGAGACGGAATATTTCCTGATCAGTGAAAGTTTGAGTATGGTCTGTGTTTTTCATGAAAAACCTAACTGAGCCGAGGAACAGCTTCAAATCTGGAAAAAACTCATCAACTTTAACAGACCTCATTCCCTTTGTTTTTTGCAAAAAGGTCTGAATTCTATTAAAAGGGTAACCACCTTCTAGTTCCATTTGTGCACCTCCACATTCACTTTCACCTTCCTGTGTGCTTACGCTTTCCTGAGACTGTGACAAACAAACCATTGATTGCATTTTTGACACTTTTGTAATTTGCTCAGTTTTTGACTTATTTTCTGGGCTTTTTCTTTTATTTGACCCTTTGGATAACTCATCATCCATCAATACGTCATCCTCGTCAAATAAAACTGACTCCGCTATTCTTGTCGCTGTAAGTTCAACATTTAGAAATTTATCAATCCTATGATGTACTTGCTGCTCACTTTGTTCCATTTCATCATCTTCTCGATCAGAATAATCTGCCTCTAAATTCTCTCGCAGTTCGCTCGAAGCACCAGCTGTATTATCAACTGTTGCGGCCGGTAATTCATCCGCATCATCCACTATAGCGGGGGACATTTCAGCCTCGTTAATTACTGTAGCATCCTGCAAATCATTTACATTATCCACTATAGCGGCTGACATTTCTCCCTCATCCGCTATCGCAACTGGCATTTCTCTTACATCCATTTTAGCGGCCGGCATTTCTCTCACACCTATTATAGCGGCCGGCATTTCGGCCGCACGAGTTGCGCTCCTTCCATTAGGGCAAGAGCGTATAACATGCCCCACTACGCCGCATCCAAAACACTTCATTACTTCCGTAGTGACATGTACAGTATAATCAAAGTCGTCAACCTTGAACTTAAAAACTAAGTTCAACTCTTCATCGTTGTTTTTTAAAATCATTTGGACCTGCCTCCTGAACGATACTATATGTTTAAGCTGAGGAGATTTGCAACTAATGGGAATCATTTTTATCGGTGAAACTAACTTTCCATATCTCCCCAGCTCTTTTTCCAAAAGCTCATTTTTCAAAAACGGTGGCGCATTTGAAATGATGACCTTTTTAGCAGGACTTGACAGAGACAACACAGGTGTATATGTGTCTCTGATTACAATTCCACTCTCAAGCAAACGATTTACTTTTTCTATCTCATCCAGAAAAATAACGACCGCATTATTCATTCTGGAAGCAGACTTAACACTTTCATAGCCGACAATCTCACCAACGGCTAAAACGCAGTCTTCTATGGAAGTCCCCTCAGGTGGAGAAAGTTTAATTGCATGTCTACGCGTTAGTCTCTGAAAGCTAAACTGCTCTCCAGCAGCCATGCTGACCAGCTATGCCGGCAGCCGCCGCTTTCACCAACAAAAACGCAATAAAACTGAAACCAGAACGACTGCTGATAGAGAAAAAAAGCAATAAAGAGAGAAAAGATTTTGAAACAACTCACTCACAGCACGCTTCTCACACTCGCTCGACTCGACACACCTGCACGCATGCGCACACACACACACAGAGAGAGAGAGAGAGAGAGAGAGAGAGAAAGGAAGAGAGACCCAGCTGTGGTCCACTGCTGCTCACTTTATTATATAATTTGTGGAGGCATTAGATCTACTTCCATAGTCCACTGGGCTTTCACAAGCTTCCCACAATTCCAATTAAACTGTGTGCGTGTATGTATGAATGTGCAGGTTTCTACCGCACAGTACGTCAAATCTAAATGTTATTGTGACTTTGTTTCTCATAACTGCATCTTGAACATTAAAACATGTGACTTTATCTGTGTCTTTAATCTCTATTCATATGTATTTGGAATGTATCCTAAAGGGAAAGTATACCCAAAAATGAAAACGACCTCAGTGTGTACTCTTCCTCATGTGGTTTTTAACAGTTATGCATTTCCTTCTTCTGTTGAACACAAGGTCCAGATAAGAACCAGCATTTTTCAAAGCACCTTCTTTTGTGTTCAACAGAAGAAAGAAACTCAAACAGGAGTGTGTAAATGAAGGCAGAACTTTCATTTTTTGGGTAAACTCCCCATTTAAAGTTTCTTGTGGTTGTGACATACAATTGCGCCTTCTCATGATGTGACACTTTCATTATATATTATACATATAGTTTCCTTAATGGCAACTTAATGTTATGTTAATTTGTTTCTTACACTGAGACTGCAGCTCTGCACAAGACGTTTGGCCAGCGGAGAAATTAAAATGATCGTGCCCAACTGAGCCTGGTTTCTCTCAAGGTTTTTTTTCTTCACTTTCGCCATTAGTGAAGTTTTTTTCCCTCTCCGCTGTCGCCACTGGCTTGCATGGTTCGGGATCTATAGAGCTGCGCATCGTTGGATTTGCTCTTCAATATTTGGAATCTCAGTAGTGATTATTAAACCACACTGAACTGAGCTAAACTGAACTGAACTTAAACACTACAAACTGAACTACACTGTTCCTATTTACTGTGACCTTTTATGTGAAGCTGCTTTGACACAATCTACATTGTATAAGCGCTATACAAATAAAGGTGAATTGAACAAGTTCATGTTTATTTCTAAACATTTTGACTTTATCGCGTGATTGTATCTGTACTCTTAAAATCATTACAAAATCATGCTATCTTTGGATGTGAAGAGTTCAGACGCAAAACCTCTGAATGCCATCTAAAATGTCTGTTAAAATTTGCATGTTTCTCAGACTCTTGTGTTTAGGTTCAGTAATTTCACATGTATGTTTATGAATATGGTATTTCCATTACCTGTAAAGTGAAAAACTGTACACAGGAGGTTGAGAAAAATGCTTGTTTTTGAAAGAAATTTCAGACGGCATTTAGAGGTTTTTGCATCTGAACTCTTCATGTCTTTTTTGTAATACAAGATATAATTATATCCACTCTCAGAAATAATAGTACAAAATCTGTCACTGGGGCAGTACGCTCAAAAAAATAACTCATTGGGTGAACTCAATTTTATTGAGGGCAGGATTTCCATGCAATAAATGTATATTTATTTACCTTAAACTCAAAGGTCTGGTAATATTATGTATCTCTATTATGTGTCACACATTTCAAAGTCTCTTAGTTTTATTTAAAGCTATCCTAAATGAACTAAAAAAAGCTATTTTAAGCATATTTCATGAGTTACACATACAGTTGACAGAGACTGATCTCAGAACAATTTTAGGACAGTTATTGCTCACTGAGCAAAGCAACAATCTGCATTTTTTGCTAATTAAGCTGCCAACAGCCAAAGCATGGGCGCTTCTGCAAGGTGGTAATCTCAAAAGTCATTTATTCATTCATTCATTCATTCATTCATTCATTCTCATTTGGCTTAGTCCCTTTATCCATTAGGGGTCGCCACAGCGGAATGAACCGCCAACTTATTCAGCATATGTTTTACATAGCAAATGCCCTTCAAGCTGCAACCCAGTACTGGGAAACACCCATACACACTCATGCACACTCATACACTACGGCCAATTTAGTTTATTCAATTCACCTATAGCGCATGTGGGGGGAAACCGGAGCACCCAGAGAAAACACACGTGACATTCAAACATGGGGAGAACATGCAAACTACACAACCAGCGACCCAGCGACCTTCTTGCTGTGAGGCAACAGTGATAACCACTGAGCCACTTTGTCACCCTTAAAACTGCATGCTTATTTTCAGTGTGCGAATTATACACTGACGATCAGGGGGGGTCAACTGTTTCGGTTAGTTTGTGTAATACATGCCTCAGCCATTTATGTATTCATTTTTAATTGTAAAAATGTAGTTTATTAATAAAGCATATTCAAGTGTTCAGCATTTTGAGGGATATTTAGTGTATTCTCACCTACAGTATTCTCTGATAAGCTATTTCAGATGTTAGTGTAAGTTAAACCAGTGGTTCTCAAAGTGGGGGTCAGGACCCCCCCCGAGGGGTCACGGGACAATGAAGGGGGGGGTTGCCTGGTGATTTCCAAAAATCTATTTATTTTTATTAAACCATAAGAATTACCATATGTTATCCATAACCTACTGAGGAGAAAAAAATTGCCTTTTATAGTTACTATAGTAGCTTATAGTTACTAGTTCTATTGCATTGTGACCCCTGGGGTAATTGCATTATTTTAAAGACACAGCAATAGCATCAGATGCAGCAGATTTTATAACTCCAGGTTACACATTCTGGCCCATTTACAGCACTGACATACATAAAAAAAATCAAACAAAGAATAGACTTGGGTTTATTGGTGTGTGTGCGCCATTGCATGCAAAGTTTCTGTATTTATAAGCACCTCATAGGATATTGGGTGTCGCGAGTCACTGGCATTGTCATTTTGGGGGTCGCGGGCTGAAAAGTTTGGAAACCCCTGGGTTAAACTACAAACTATGCGTCTAATTAGATTTTATTTTCAGCCTAAATATAGATACAAACACTGATTTTACGAGAAGTCTTGTGAACACAATGTCTATTGATGCTTTAGATCTGCCATTTCTCGGTGGCACTCGGTTTGAATCATTATAGAGGTGGTCAAATGTATATTTACATTATCTATTATTCTAATTGTTAACATTATTTTTTAAAATACAGATCAGAGTGAAATATTTATCAGTATTAAACAACTGACCCCCCCCCCCCATACATCTTGTTTTGACCTACTTCAGGTGGGATCAAGCTTTAATTATGGCTGTCAATCCCCCCAAACCCCACTGTAATTCGCACCCTGCTTATATTTGTTCTTTTAATACAAACAGAACAAAACAAAACACTGAACTGGAAAGTCCCTACCGTGACACAGAAACACAGCAGTGTATGTATTTGTGCTGAGGTTGAGCAGGACAAGATGACCCACTGCCTGAACGCATTGTGGTTGCTCATTTTAGCGAGGACCCCAAGCTGCCCCACGAGCGCCTGTCAGAACTCAGTCATGACTGATAATCACAGTCACACTCATCCACAATGAATGGGGGAATCACAGAGAGACGGCGCTGAGGAGGAGGTCGAGCGCAAAGACAGAGTTTTAAAAACAATCTCATTGTGTAAACATGAAGAGCATTACAGTGGGAAAACTATTGAGTGGGAACAGGAAGTAACAGAGATGACATTTGTGAGAAACACTTCCAAGCGCATCTGCTTTTGATTAGTTTACACACACCCGTTCTCTTTAACTCCGTTCACCCATCCATACCGAGGTTTAACATTCAGAGGGCGGTCAGCGAGTCGCCTCAGAGACCGTCTTGATAAAATGAGGAGACAGCGGTAAACACTCAAGCATACTTTCTGACCAAACCATGATTTCTCATTCCTCATATATCCTCTCCAGCCTTTTAATTAGTGTTTCTATGACACCCTCGCCACACAAACAAAACTGTTTTCACGCTTCAAGTAGAAAGGTGCATATTTCTGCCGCCATAAAATGATCTGATCAATTAGACATGTTTTGTGGTGCGGTACGAGATTATCCTAGCCTTTCTGTGCTTAGCTATGTTCATTTTTTATTTTACGGTTAGCTGTGCGACGTTAAATAAATATGAGTGGAATTGTGGGCTGTGGGAGGAGTGATTCAGAATCGCTGGTGTCTACATGATAATATAAAGTCTGTAATTAAAGGATGTGCATGACAGAGATAATCATGAATGCTTAACCCCAGTCTGCACGAATCAAGGTTTAGCATTTAATATAAATGCTCTACACATTACTTTTCGTTCCTATTTAAAGATATGTGGGCCTGAGACTGAATTCCCTGTCTATGGAATCATCTAAAACGGTTGCATTTGGGTGTAATTTATGTTTACCATTGGAGAATCTCTGAGCAAATTGTCAGCGGTGGAAATGTGGTTAGTTGGAATCATTAAAAACGACTCTCTCTCCTACTCTCGCTCTCTTTTATGAGTGTACGTGCGGTTCACTGCATCAGAACGTCAAAACAATTTTCCTGTTTTCCAGCTTAAAGAAGTGGCCTGATTGAATGGTACGGGACAGATTGGATGTTGCCGTTATGGAGATGGCTTGTTTGCTCATTTGAGACGAATGATTGCCTTCATTTCCCCTGATATGGGCGTGATGGCGGGAGAACGGCAGCCTATTTGCTCTCCTAAACGAGGGCGTAATGGACGCTTTGTGCAACGTTAGAGCGCTCGGCGGCAGCCTTTTGAGAGGCTCTTGAGAAATGAACCCTGACAACTGCACAGATGTTCAAAAGGCCTTTCTTCTGTCGAGACCGTTCGGTTGTTTTTTGTTTGTTTGTTTGCTTGTTTGTGGAAGCCATTACCAGTTGGCTGATATGAACGCTCAGGTTTGTCTTTTAGGCAAGAGATGAGAGAGAGGAATTCAAATAGATCCATAACTGCTCATAAATACTCCGGCACCATGGAAGACATCAAACCCGCTCCCCGGCTTTTACCGTGTAATCACTTTGCGCTTTTTGAGCTCGTCTCATCTTTTCCATCTCGGCTCATTCCGTCGAATTATTCTCCAAAACATTTCACCTCTATCCCCTGCTTCTCCGTATCTCTTTCTCTCCATTGTCTCTCCCACTCTTTCCAGAGAAGACCCACAGACCCATCCATTTCTATTAGGCAGGGGAAATGAGCACATTAGGGGAGAGAAGGGGGTGTCGGGCGGAAATGCCCCCCCTTGGGACGCTGAGCTGGGGTAATGGAATTACACTCCATTATCAGACGGAGATGATTCCATTTAGCTGGAGAGGAGCGAGCTGCGGTGGAGAGACGGAGTAAGAGTGAGCGATGGAGAAAGAGAGAGAGCGAGAGAGTTCAGTCCATTTCGCTTCATCTAAGCTAATCTTAGCTAAACAACAGCAACCATTTCTCCAGAGCCAAACTTCCACAGGCTCACTCGGATCCATGGCCTGTGCAGTGCTTCTCAAATGGTTTCATTTCAGGGTGGGATACCTGATGATGAATCAGATGGGTACAAAAATAGCACAAAGGCAACTACAAATTTTTCATATTCATTGGATAGTTTGGTTAAAAGAACTTCTGTCACTGCCTTGTTATCGTTCACTAAATATAAACTGTTTTCAGTAACGTAAACACATCTGTATTGAAATATATATATATATATATATATATATATATATATATATATATATAATATAAATTGATGTTGTATTCAGAATTGCATTAAGAGACCTTGATGCCTGCTCTGTAGAATACAGTAACTTACTGTAAATCAATCACAGTAAAATACTGTATTTACATTCACAGCACCTTTTATCTTGCTGTATATGTATTTATAAAATTGTATGTATATCTTTATTGTAAAATATACAGTAATTTACCAACCCAGGCTCATTCTGAACATGTACCGCTCTATACATTTATAAAGAACGCCAAATATGTCCCAGGACATTCATTTTTTGCAGTTTTTGTTTTCGCGAATCAGCCAGAGGCCGATGTGTACACTTTTTGAGATCTCAAATTTCTCTTGCGAGTGTCATTCGCCCTTGCTGTTTTTACGTAAATCCACCAGTGGCCAGTGTCGACAGACTGACTGATTGACTGACTGGCTGACCAATCGACTGATCCACCGTCTTCCATCCCTAAACCCAACCAATAGTGTTTTCAAAACCAACGACTGAGCCGCTGACCCACCTATCTAAACCCAACCGAAAATTTTAAAAAGCAATCCAGAAAAAGTAAAGCCCTTGCCTGATTTTGACCACGTTATCAGATTTTACCACATGTTATTCCAGCAATCCAGTTGTCGTGGTCAACTCCTCTCTACGTCTCAAGTCCGCCGATGTACATAGCAAGCTACTGGACAAACTGTTTTCAGCGGGAAAGCCGTCCATGTGGAGGTAAGCGGTCAGCCGGTAAGAGTGAAAAGAAGAGGCATCATATCGCCACGTAGCGTTCATTTTAAAGACTAAATGCAGCCATATGTACTTCTGGCTACATAATTCGTGATCTCCTAAAATGGAAATAGAGCTACGTTTTCAAAATGAGTCTATGTAGTAATTTTCACAAAGCAACTTTAAAATACAGTAATATACTACATAACTGTCCTACAGTAAATTCATTTTTCTTCGGCTTATTCTCTATTTCAGAGGTCACCACAGTGGAATTAACCACCAATTATTCCGGGATATTGTTTAAAATGACTAAACATGTCACTACAAAAAGAAAGAAAAAGAGCGCCATGATGCCATAATGTAATTCAAAAGTGCAAATAAATGGGGAAACACCCATCACTTACTAACTTTTTGTTTGTTTGTTTGTTTACTGCTAAAATAAAACTTTTAATCTTCTATAGCTATTTTTCCATGCTCATCTCATAGTGTGAAATTATGCAAGCGTTTGGACTTTGGACTTACTTTTTCATTTGCATACAGCTTATGTATTTCTGACCTATCAGAGACGATGTGGTTCACCAGTCCATAACCACAGCATAAATAAATAAACTTTCTAACTTCACAAAAGTGCTGAAAAGAACTTTCACCCTGCTTTCAAACATTGCCTTATTAACAAATAAATAATTGCTTCATAGAAGTAGTACAAAAGTACAGTACACAGTAATATCCCTCAACACAAAGTTCAACTAGCAAAAGCATATTAAAACTCCAACTACTGTCAGTGTTTTAATGAGGTCGAAAGTGTGCATTATACTGTTAATTTCCTCATAAACAGCGCTGTTAGCAGAAGTGATGATATGCTGTTTCAGGAGTAAAGACGAACTCATCAGAGACGACGTGTACTTCAGCAAAGATAACCTGCTTCATGTCTTTTACAGCAACTGGATATTTTTTAGACACTTTTGCTAAGTCATCCCCCCCTAGATATACTTAGCTTCTGTCTCTTTTCAGAACAACGGAGAGAAAGAATAAAGGCAGGATGAGAGTAAAAGTGAGAAGAGGCTTCGTCTAGTTAGTTAGTAGGGTTTGTGGAGGAGAGAAAAAACAGGTACAGTCTGTTCTGACACCTATTGGCTCTTATGCAAAAGCGTGCCATTGGAAACATCAAGTTGGCTCTTTTTTTATTCTCCATCTTTCTTTTTCGAGTATAATAAAAAGAGATTTTCTGAGATGGATCATGCAAATTCGGGAAATATCACATCTTGTTTGACAGGAATATTTGCTCAGTGCAACATGGTTTCATCTGACAATATTCTTCAAATGAATTATGCAAAGGTGAACTGTATTTCCTGAACAAGTAGTGCTACAAATCAGAATGAAATGCATGAATGAATGAATAATTATTAATTAAGCTAACTAACTAACTAACTAACTAACTAACTAACTAACTAACTAACTAACTAACTAACTAACTAACTAACTAACTAACTAACTGACTGACTGACTAAATAAATAAATTAATAAAATGTTTACAATCATTGTGTATTTATTTATTTAATATAATTATTATTTTAAAGAATGGAATGAATGAATGAATAATTAATTAAGCTTACTAACTAACTAACTAACTAACTAACTAACTAACTAACTAACTAACTAACTAACTAACTAACTAACTAACTAACTAACTAACTAACTAACTAACTAACTAACTGTCTGTCTGTCTACCTACCTACCCCTACCTATCTACCTACCTACCTATCTACCTACCTACCTACCTACCTACCTACCTACCTACCTACCTACCTATCTATCTATCTATCTATCTATCTATCTATCTATCTATCTATCTATCTATCTATCTATCTATCTATCTATCTATCTATCTATCTATCTATCTATCTATCTATCTATCTATCTACCTACCTACCTACCTACCTACCTACCTACCTACCTACCTACCTACCTACCTACCTACCTACCTACCTACCTACCTATCTATCTAACCAAATAAATAATTAAATAAATGTTTACATTTATTCATTTCTTTATTTCTTTATTTATTTATTTATTTATCAGAATGGATTGAATGAATGAATTATTAATAGTTAATCAAGCTAACTAACTAATTAACTAACTAACTAAATAAATAAATAAATGTTTACGATCATTGTGCATGTATGATTTATTTATTTATTTATTTATCAGAATGGAATGAATGAATGAATGAATGAATGAATGAATGAACGAACAAATTAATTTTTAATAATTAAGCTAACTAACTAACTAAATAACTAAACAAATAAATAAATAAATAAATAAATGTTTACGATCATTGTGTATGTATAATTTATTTATTTATTAGAATGGAATGAATGAATTATTAATGATTAATTAAGCTAACTAACTTAGTAAATAAATTATTAAATAAATAAATGATACATAAATGTTTATACGATCATTGTGTATATATTTATTTTTTATTATTTATTTATTTATTTTATTTTTTTATTTATCAGAATAGAATGAATAAATAATTAATTATTAATTAAGCTAACTAACTAACTAACTAACTAACTAACTAACTAACTAACTAACTAACTAACTAACTAACTAACTAACTAACTAACTAACTAAATAAATAAATAAATAAATACAATCATTGTGTATTTATTTATTTATCAAATTGGAATGAATGAATGAATTAATTAATAATTAATATTTAATTAAGCTAACTGTTAACCCTCTTGTCTCATCTGTTTCTCAACTTTGCCTAATCAGCCACTTCCAGCTGATTGCTTGCTCCTGATTGGTCTACAGTGTTTTAAAAGCCATGAAACAACTTCTTTGGTGGCCATATTGTTTTGGTCTACTGTGTTGTGTTTTTTGAAACGTTTATATGTTGTATGGTGCAGAGTTTTTTAATGTGTTAAAGTTGTGACCACTGAGATTTGTGAGTACTGTTTGTTTTGTGTTTGCTTTGTTTATGGTACTTAAAATTAATAAATTTTTGTTTGTTATTTTGGCCTTGTCAGCTCCCGAATTCAAACCCCAATAAATCTTTGATTTCATTTTCTTTGTCTAGTTTTCCATGTTATGGACACTATATCCAGACACTAGAAACTAACTAAATATTATTGATTTAATAAAGAAAGAAATAATATATACATGTTTATGATCATTGTGCATGTATGATTTATTTATTCATTGATCCATCCAAACATCCATTCATTTATTAATTCATTTATTTATTTAATTATTTATTCATTTGTTTATTTATCTTTTTGTCTATATATGTATATTTTTTGGCTCTTTTCTAGTTAAATCAACTTAGGGATGTCTTGTTTATAGCTGTCTTTGTACATTAAAGAAATTGAAGAAAATATTTCAACTTGGGGGAAGTTTTTACACACATCATCATTAAATTATTTATGCTCACACTGTTGTGAAGTGACACACTGAAGCTAATTAAATTTGATGTGTGCAGCTTTTTTCATTGCTAAAATACTTTTTTAATGTGCAGAGGCAACCATAAGTAAGCCATTCGTGGGCTGATTTCCCCGAAGAGAATAAACACTGCAGTTAAATGCCATTTTTATAAAAATTGCTCTTTGTCTGAGGAGTCTGAATATAGAGTCCTACTGCTGTGTTTAAAGTCACACATTCTCAAAAATAAAATGCAATTTTGAGATATAGAGTCAGGATGTGAAATATGTGTTTTAATTTCTGCTTCACAATATATAAAAATCAGCTATTTTTCTTAAGAAACTTATGTTAGGGTGACTATTATATACTTATTATTATTTATCACAAATCGCATTTAAAATACTTAGATTCCTTATTATAAATAGGGCTACCTCAACATTTTGCCTTTACATGAATTAGTTATTATAATAATAAATATAATAATTTGCAATTAATATAATATTTCAGAAAATTCCAGTTGTTTATTATCTATCATTCATTCATTCATTCATTCTTTCATTCATTTTCTTTTCGGCTTAGTCCCTTTATTAATCCAGGGTTGCCACAGCAGAATGAACCGCTTAACGAGCACATGTTTTATGCAGCGGATGCCCTTCCAGCTGCAACACATCACTGAGAAACATCCATACACACTCATTTACACTCATACACTACGGAAAATTTAGCCTTTTTAATTCTCCTGCACCGCATGTCTTTGGACTGTGGGGGAAACCGGAGCACCCGGAGGAAACCCACGCAAACACGGGGAGAACATGCAAACTTCACACAGAAACGCCAACTGACCCAGCCGAGGCTCGAACCAGCGACCGTCTTGCTGTGAGGCCACAGCACTACCTACTGCGCCACCACATCGGCCATTATTAAATATTATTATATTTATTATTAATACTATTATTATTATTATTATTATTATTATTATTATTATTATTATTATTATTATTATTATTATTATATCATAAAAAACAAAAATATAAATAAATAAAATATGTATATTATGCATTTTTTAAATAATATATTAAAGATTTTTTTTTACAAATGAACATTTTAGTTAAAACCGATGTAGATACATTTTTATTCTTATTCTTCTTCTTCTTCTTCTTATTATTATTATTATTATTATTATTAGTAGTAGTAGTAGTAGTAGTATTTTTATTTAAATATATCAAATAAATACAAATAAATGCAGCCTTTATGAACTTCTTCATGAACACTTCTTTATAAACAGATAAAAAAAGCTTACAGAATATGAATGATAGTGCCATTATGCCAACAATCACATTAGTGTATCTAAAGCTTTTCATTCAAAGCAGAACTAATAGTAATATTAGCATTAGTGTGTGTATGTATGTATGTATGCATGTATGTATATATATATGCGAATTTTGCGCTCAAGTCTGCATCGATGCATCCTTGATGTCAAGAACGCATCCAAGAGTCCTACGTTTTGGAACTGAACTTTGGCAGGTGATGATGACGTTACACAAAAACACGAGGATGCAAGATTACGTTAAAAAGGCATATTGAGAAACAGCCTAGATCTGTTTGTTTGAGTGACAAAATGGAGTGATTCTGAAACACAAACTACAAAAAACAATGCAAGTGTTTGAAACTTGTTTGCAATTATTTTCACAGGTCTGTCTGGTGCCACTAGTCGAGCATAAATAACACACTTCTCCTTTAAGGAAGCAGAAGGCGGCAGCTTTATTCCATGCACCATAAATATCTAAGACACATTAGTCCTTGTCTAACACGTTGCCTCATTTCTTAAGTTTTGACAACGTTCTTAAAAAAGGGCCATGAAATCACAGGTTGCGAGGCGTACTCATCACAGCGCATTTATGCACACTCAGTAGCCCTGTCACCTTCACTAGCGTTCCACATCCGCACTTCACACATTCCATCCATGCATTATCCATAGTGGCTATATGAAGCTGAGCTCATTTGAAGAGCACTACTGTATTTATAGACCTACACTGCTGCGTTGCACAGCTGCTAAAGTCATTTCGAGCGCTGGGACTATTTATTTTAAGATCTCCGCTCTTTTATTAGCTCCATTGTGATGTGAGAGAGTACAGTAAAACTCTCCCCTCAGGGGCTAAGATGTCGACCCCAGGAAGCTGGCAGAAATCCATGAAGACAAACCACCGCCATCAGGGTCAACAGACGCAAGTGGAGACTGTCTATTATGATAACATATGCAAACACACGCACACCCATGTACTGTACAAAGGTCTGGGATTAGTACTATATATATTAATACATTTATTAGGCTCAGCAAGGATGCAATTACAATAAAAACTGTACAATTTTGAAATGTTATTACAATTTAAACCACAGTTGTGTTATTGAATGTTGTTTAAATGTTAATTCATTCCTGTGATTTACACCATGTTCTAACCAACTGTGACGTGACACAACAAAAACATTTAAATACTACCCTGTAAAATCGAACAGTGAAAATCACTACATGAACTAAGTGTTTTGTGATGGGACGCTGACAATGGAGGTGCAAATCCAAATTCAGGATTTATTATGAGAATAATCAGGCAAGCAATGGTCAACACAGGAACAAACGCATGTATATGGGCAATCCAGAGTTGTGGTCAAATAACAGGTGAACGGTTAGTACAGGCGGCAAGCAATGAACAAAGTGAGGGTCAAACATGGCAAGGCAAGGCAAAAGAAATGTGTCGTAATGTCAAAATATAGTTAAACAAGACTTAGCAAGGTGTGTGCGTGTGCGCTGCATTTAACATCCTGCAACATAATGATTCTCCGGCTGTGTGTGTGAGCATGTAATCAAAGTGAAACAGGAACTGGTGTGTATAAAGTGCATGATGGAGTTTGTAGTTCATGTACAGGCAGATTTGTAGTCAGTTAGTGATCTGTGTATTTACCAGCAATATGCAAGGATTAGATTTCTGGTGATTGTGACAATAAGTTAGCTTTAATAAAAGTTAATTTGAAAAAAAAAAAATAATAACTGTCCACAAACAGTTTGAGTTACCTTATCAGGTTTTACAGTGTATATACAGTGTATAGTCAAGATATCAACAACTTCCCATTGAAAAGGTAAGTGTTATAATCTAATTAATATATGTTAAACCAATCTAACAGTATTAAAATACCTTGGCTGAGTGGTGAAGTTGTTGGCTTTTCACGTTCATTTACAAACAGTTTGCTAGTTATTTTATTTTCAAGATCGGAGGTAAACTACAGTATCTGCTGCTGTTCAAACTCACATTAGTAGAATTTAACAGTAAATAAAGCATATAATCTGGACCTGATGTGATGAATTTGTTGCAGTTTTTAAAATAGAAAATTAGGACAAAAACTAGTCTTAACAAGATAAAGATTGCCGCCGCACTGTGTCACATGTAGTTAGGACGCGGTATTACACTTACATTTCCAGCGTTCAGACTTCCCTGCCATCTGATCTTTCAGAAATCACTGTAATATGATGATCTTTATCTCAAGAAACACTAAAAAAAATATTTAAAGATGATTCCTTGGATTTACTAAATTCATTTGAGTTTCAAATTCAAGTGGTTGTAAACAATTTATTTGGGCTGAATTTAAACAAACAAATTAAGTTGAACATTGATCAATTTATTTTGTTTATTTAAATTCAACACACAAATTGTCACAAAAGACATCTTTTATTTTAGTGAATGATTATTAAATTATTTAACAGTAATTTTTAACAGAATTTTGACAGTAAATGTATTTACTTGAATCATCAAGGGTACATTAAATAGTTCAAAAGTGTTTTTTTAATATATAAAATAGACTTTTATAGTGTAAAAGAAAAAAGAAAATGAATATAGCATACGCTGTAAAAAAAATTCTGGGTTCCACACAATAATTTTATGTTGTACCAACACAAATTGATTAAGTTATTAATTTTTACAAATTTTAGTGGATTGAACATGAAACAATTAAGTTGTTAAGAATTGTAATCAACTTATTTTTTGAGCGTATGCTGTTATTTTAAACTTTCTTGTCAACAAAGAATCCTAAAAAAGTCAAGTCTTACAGTGTCCACAAAACTAAGGTGCTGTAAATAAAACTGTTTTCAAGACTGATAATCACAAGCATCCTCATTAATGAGTTTCAATAACAATTGATCACAAAAGAGCAAACATCCTATTATGATGACTTACAGTATAAGGATCTCGTGACACTGAATACTGGAGTAAATTATAAATGGAATCAAAAAAGATTTGCAAATCAAAAACAATAATTTAAACTGGAAAAAATATTTCACAATATTGTGCCTTTAATGCATTTTTAATCCAATAAATACAGACTTTTAAGTGTGAGAAGACTTACAGTATCAACACACCCCATACACACACACAAAAACGATCCCAAACCTTTTTGACCCATAGTGCATGTATATCCTAAGGAAATAATGTATGCACACATCCTGAGGAAATACCGGTGGGCTAAATCGGATAAATATCCCTCCTAACCCCCATCGCACATGACCTAATTTTTGCATGCAGGGCAGCACATACAGTACTTTTTCTCAGCATGTGTGTGTGTGCGCGTGTGTGTATGCGGCTGGTGGCACCTGCCATGGGCTTCTGTGTGCAGCTGTGTGTGTACAGATGCCATAAGTGAGACCTGTCTGGATGACCCTCCCTGCAGACACACACACATACACACACAGTCCTGGAGCAGCGGTAAAAGCACTGATGTGGGAAGACAGCCATGACATTTAGGCCTCAGTCCACCTCACTTTCTTAGTCATACTTTTCTTCTTCTTTTTTTTTCCCCACAAAAGAGTGTCCTTCTTTGAGCTGATACTATTTAGCTTTTTATTTTTATTCTTTGGTTATTAGCAGTATGCTTTTTCCTTGTCGTTCTCCTTAACAACATTTACCAGGATTGTATTTTTAAAGACAACGTGTGCCATACCGGTGTTTTAAACAAATAAATGCTTGTACTGTATCTCAGGTTAAATCTTTACGGGCTATTCACGTATCACATCCAAATATTGATAATGCCACGTGTGCTTCTTCCTTTACTGATTTAAATGCGTTTGTGAGCATGCGATCCTCTGCCGTTTGTCACTGCTATGGCCACCATAAGCTGTTCCTACACATTTTCAAAATAGTTCAGCTTTTGCCACTGTGTGGATTAATACTGAATGCGTGTCATTGTTATTACGTGGGGTTACAGTTAAAATAATGTTATGAAAAGAGTATATGCTGGTGTTTAGTTGCATTTCTTTAATGCATTCCTGCATTGAGCACACATATACTCTGTACTCTGGCTACTTCATAACCGGGGTGGGCATTTCTCTCCAGCTCGCACTGAACCCAGTTGACCAATCACAACAGACTGGGTCAGACCAATCAGCGCAGAATAATATCACGCAAGAGAAGGGTTTGAGAACAAATGAATCGCTGAACAAGTCCTATGGGAGTCGTGTTTTTTGACCTTGCATACATATCAGCCTGTTGTTGGAGACCCCCAAACCAAAATATGACATTTTATAATGCAAAATAGGGGCTTTTTAAGCTTTTTCATTCTCACTAACATATTAATTGTATATTTGTACAGTTCTCAGCATAATTGAGTACAGCCCATTTTGAACATGAATATTTTTTATCAATTTCTCAGTGAATATAGGCAATGCATTTTGGTGCATTTAAACAAAACAGATATATATATATATACACACATACATACACATATACACACACACACATATATACTGTAAATATAACAATACTATTCTAGTCGCCAAACATTTTTAGAAATTATATTCAAGCAAAATATATATTTTTTTAAATTACAACCTGCAAAATTTCAACTAAAATTTTCAATTGTTTTGCTTCTCTTCATTTTTCCTCTTTTTAAATTAGAATTTAATATTTTCTATAACATATAAATTTGAGTGTACTAGTTTTTTTGACCATTATCGTAAGTTATTTTGTTAGATAAGATCCAGATTTGCTTTCGTTACTAATATAATTTATATGCACAAATAAAATATTGCATAGCTTCCTATTAAAATATGAATTTAAAAGAGAGATTTGTGAGGGGTATGCTGAGCACTGTATGTATATACATATGTATGTATTATGTTATATTCAATATTTTCAGTATATAATTGTTAGCATTGTATGCTTTATGTATTAGTTTTAAAATTAGTTTTTACTGTCACTACTTTGATTAATTTAGTTATTGCATTCTAGCTAAGTGGAATTTTTTTTTCAAAAACCTCTAAAATGCAATTCCTTTATTTATTTATTAATGTACTTGCAAAATTGAGGATACATTGAAACTTTTTTCAAGAGCAGTTTACTGAACTTAACTTTTAATAAACCCTGAATATTTTTGAGAGTGTGCGTTTTGTGTCCACGCATACACTCGTGTCCGCACATACACACTGATGAATTCCGCGGTAATTGAAATTCTAAATGTTTCCAATGCCAGGCTGCCTTTTGGCTATGACTTCCACCCTCTCAGAAGCTGTTGCTGAGGATTCTTGGCCCGTTCGGGAGCACCTCCGCCTGGGCTGCTCCCTACAGCTACAGCGGAGGAGGATTACATGAGGTCTTCTCGCTGTGCATGCGCTAATATGAATGGGTCATTGCAATATCTTGCCAGGAATTAATGCACTTTTTTAACATGTAAATGAGTGTTGATAAAGCCCACAGAGTTTGAACGAACAACATATTCAAATCAAATTTAATTTGCTTAAATTCTGACATTCAGGTCACATAAAATGTTCAGTGTTTTAAGAATTCAGATTGGCCTTACTTAGCTTTTTTTGCTTTGGTTTAAAGTAAAGTGTGTGTGTGTGTGTGTGTGTGTGGTAGAGGGTATAGAAGTAAATCACTAAATTCCGTTCACTAACAGCTGTTGCTTCAAAGCAAGACACTGCAGGTGATTAGGGTACAAACAAAAATGCTAATAATTATTATCATACTTTGCCATATGGTTGATTGTATTAAGAATTGAAAACATTTTTAATAATAAATAATGCAATTTGTCTAAAATATTACGGTAAATTGCCAAATGAGGCAGTATTCAATCAAATATGCACTAATTTGCATACATTTCAACCACAAAAATAATTGGATAAAGTCTGACTCGATATTCTTGTTTTCTTTTATAACAAATTAGAGTAAAAAAGCTCTATAGAAAGCAAATTGGGAAGCTCTTTTATGGAGGTGTGAACCTACACTGGTTTCACAGTTCGGTTCAGTTACGACTATCATGCCATCAATTTGGTTCAATTCGATATCTCAGTGCATTAATGATGGTTTCCAAACACAATTTTATATTTTACTTCACAGCACAAGAATTCTTGTATTAAAATGTATAATTTTAAAATACATTTTATATGTATTTGTAATACAATCTTGTCCTTTTTAACACAAGCAGTCATATACAGTTAGTCTGAAGTCAGAATTATTAGGCCCCCTTTGATTTTTTCCTTTTTAAAATATTTCCCAAATGAAGTTTAACAGAGCAAGGAAATTTTCACAGTATGTCTGATAATATTCTTTCTTCTGGAGAAAGTCTTATTTGTTTTATTTTGGCTAGAATAAAAGCAGTTTTAAATTTTTTTTTTAAACATTTTATGGTCAAAATTAAGTATTAAGTGAAAAATATCTAATTAAATATTATTTATTGTCATCATGGCAAAGATAAAATAAATCAGTTATAAGAAATGAGTTATTAAAACTATTAAGTTTAGAAATGTGTTGAAAAAATATTCTCTCCGTAAAACAGAAATTGGGGAAAAAAATAAACAGGGGGGCTAATAATTCTGAGTTCAACTGTATATGAACTGTGCTTTAATTTTACCTGTTAAAGACAACACTCTTTTTGAATGGATCAACCAAAACTCAAGTATATGCACTGAACAACATGAGCATTTAAAGCAAAGTAACAAACATAAATATTTCTTTTTGAGCGTTGTCAAGCAAGTTGTTAAACGGCTATGATTGGTCACTTGCTCAACAGAAAGGGCAGTGATTTGCTCAACGCCCTGGCGCTGTTCACCGATAAGTGACACTGTAAAAAGGGACGCGGCGATCACAGCTGATCCATGATAGGCACAGAGGAGAAAACTCACTCAGCAGACACTCTCGTGTCTGAATCCACAAGTATCGTTATAACAGCTGAGAGAGAAGAGGAAACGTCATGCCAGTAGGTCAAAGAGGTCACAGTGAGAGAGAGAGAGAGAGAGAGAGACTGAGAGAGAGAAATGGAGTTTACTTTAATTTTCTCCATAGCAGTGAAATAGGGGCTTCTGCTGTAACTTCAGTGTCAGTGAATGACAGTCCAGCAAACATGCAGTGAATTGTGCATAGTTTCTGCATTTTAATTACTCGCGCTTGCCTCCCTTGCCATAGTATTCTACCATGACATAGTGCATATGAGATAAATGACGTCAGTACCTAATAACCGGGTAGGATCTATTACTAAACTGATACCGAACTGAGAAGAAACAATTAATTTTGACACCCCTACTCTTTTATTATGCCATTCTGCAGTTCAGAATATACTGCCAGAAACAAAATACTTTCTCATAATTTTGTGCAGAATAAAATATTGTAAATAATATGTAAAAACCTTAATAATAAATATGAATATCACTCTATAATTGTAAGCACAGCTGAAGTGGAGATTTATGGCTGAGCAGGAGAAAAGAAAACACTATTTGAGAAAATGGTCTGCATTGTAATTGAGATATTCATACTTAAATTGCTTAAGTTTAATAAAAGTACCACTTAAAAGTATATATTGAATATTTTCCACCCAGTAAGTCTAAAAAAATTCCTTATGAAAGGCCAAAACTCTCCAAACTGACAGGTGCATGAAAACAGTGTGTTTGCCTGTAGTGTTTCGCCTTTAAAGAACTCAAGCTTTGAGATGCAGAAGATGCAAAAGAAAGGAGATGGAGTGAAAGTAAAAGGTGGGGGACACGCCACCTCTTCTTACCGTTCTCGGGGTGTTCCATCTCTCCGATGCTGCCGTCCGGGGTGGTGCGCTCGTAGTGGTCTTCAGGAAGGGCGAGGGGGCCGATGCGGGGCCCTGAGGAACTCTTACTGCTGGGCGTCTCTGACTCTTCCAGACCGCTGTCATAGTAGCTGTGCTGAGAGGGATCCTGAAGATCCTGCGCCTGATTGGCTGTGGAGAAAGTCACTCGGCGATGCGGGAGCTGTGTGATTGGACAGAGAGAGAGGTCAAAGGTCAGTGGATGAGTGATGTCATCAAAAAGTCACAGAGAGCACATTTTAAAATACTAATATACAGTATATACCGCCATTTAAAAAAAAAAAAAAAAAAAAAAAAAAAAAGGGTTTTTTTGTTTAACCCTTTTGTGGTGTTGGGGATGTTTTCATCCACTCTGGGGGTGATTTTTGAGTGTTAATTTGGCCACAGCTTTCTCTGTGTTTCAGCAAATGTAATGGTTTTTGGTGACAAATCATATTTTGATTAACAACAAATGCACTTTTATACTTTTACACTTTATACTTCTGTTATATCTGTGGCTGTTTTTGACTTTATAATTACATTATAATTATTTATAATTGCATATATATATATATATATATATATATATATATATATATATATATATATATATATATGTGTGTATGTATGTATGTATTCTCTCTGTTAAACAGAAATTGGGGACAAAAATAAACAGGGGGGCTAATAATTCTGACTTCAACTGTATGTATATATATATATATATATATATATATATATATATATATATATGTATATATATATATATATATATATATATATATATATATATATATATACATACATACATACATACATACACTGGCGATCAAAATTAGAGAACAATTTATAAATAATTGAACAATTCTGAAATAATTTTATCTTCATAGCTCAACAGTTAAAGGAGTTTTTGTCCCGTCTATACCATGCTACCAGAACACCTTTTCCACAAAATAACTAAGGCATTTCAACAAAAAACATTATTTTGCAGAAAACACACTGATCAAAATTAGAGAACACTTTCAGATACCTCCCAGTTATTTTTGTTAATCTGGCACCTAGTGGTAATTTCCTCGATTATCTATCAATCCCTATTTACCTGGCAGCCTAACTTCCAGTTTCACTGACTCTGCAAGATGGTGGGCCGTTCTAAAGTGACTGAAAGTCTCCGGCAGCAGGTTGTCCAGATGAAAGCCAAAGGGATGACCCTATCAGCCATAGCAAGACAAGCTGGTTGTTCCAAATCTGTGATTTCAAGAATATTGAATCTTTACAACATCACAAGCTCATTCAAGTCCCCCAAGAAGGCTGGTCGTCCACGGAAGACAAATACAAAAGAGGACAGGATACTGCGGAGGATCTCAATGGCCAATCGTTTCCACACTGCAGCTGGAATTGCTCACCTGTTCAGCGCTGAACAGGGTAAAGATCTGTCTCGTCATACAGTGTCTCGACGTTTCAGAGAATTTGGACTGAAAGCCCACTCGGCAGTGACCAAACCTCTCATTAGCAGGATCAATCAAAAGGCTAGACTAAGCTTTGCTGAGGAGCATGTTGTGTGGACAGAGGAGAACTGGTCCAAAGTTCACTTCAGTGATGAAAGCAAGTTTAATTTATTTGGGTCCGATGGGAAACATTGTCCGATGGTGAAAAACTGGAGAAGACTGAACCCAAAGTGTGTAAAGAAGTCAGTAAAAAGTGGAGGAGGAAGTGTCATGGTTTGGGGTATGTTTTCTGCAGCAGGAGTTGGGCCTCTTATACAGCTACATGGCAGAGTGAACGCAAATGTTTATCAGAACCTTCTTCAACAACATATGGTTCCTTCCCTGCGTTCATCACCCAATCAGCCCGCAGTATTCATGCAGGACAACGCTCCATGTCACACAGCAAAATGGATAAAGCAATTCCTTGAAACTAAAACATTGAAATAATGACATGGCCTGCCCAGAGTGCTGAACGCAACCCAATAGAGAACCTCTGGAAAATCCTTGGCGACAAAGTTATGGCCAAGAAACCCACTACAGTCACCGAACTGTGGAGGAGACTGGAAGAAGAGTGGACCAAAATCACACCAGAGCAGTGTGAGGGACTAGTGCTGTTCTGTGGCTATCCTGTGGCCGCAGATGTGCTGAAGTCATTCAGAGCAGAGGTCTGTACACTTCCTACTAATTGCTGACTGTTGTCACCTTCATAAAAATTTGCTTTTATCTTTTTCCATGCTACAGTCATTGTTGTTCTCTAATTTTGATCAGTGTGTTTTCTGCAAAATAATGTTTTTTGTTGAAATGCCTTATTTTTTTGTGGAAAAGGTGTTCTGGTAGCATGGTATAGACGGGACAAAAACTCCTTTAACTGTTGAGCTATGAAGATAAAATTATTTCAGAATTGTTCAATTATTTATAAATTGTTCTCTAATTTTGATCGCCAGTGTACATACATATACATATATATATAGGGGGTAGTCAATTTAAACCCAAAATGACAGTTAAGAAACAAAACAATAATGTAAATAAATAATAAAATAAAAAAAATTTGTATGTTTCAAATAAACAATGTTATATTTCTTGCTATGAAAACAGGATAAAAAATTAGACAAAAAACACTTCAATAACAGTAACACTGATTTAATAAGCATAACTTTTAGACCTAACTTTTGATCGCTGATATATATCATGCATACCCACAATAATAAAACATTTCTTAATGTATAAACAAGTATTTCCCTCTCATTAGCACTCAGCAGGCAGATGCTGCTTCCCATCCAAAACCACATCCACTAATCTAAAAGGCAATGTTGATCTACGCAATAATCGCAACTCGTGTTCCATCTTTATGAAGATCCACAGCCGTTAGCAATTACGCATTATTTCCCTTACGTCTATATAAGTATGCATCCCATCACGAGAGCAAATCCCTCAGCACACGCTCGTTGTACATCCCAGAGCAACACACACACGCACACACCCAAGGCTCAGTGAGGAGTGTATTAAGCAAGTGTTAGCTAAATCCAGTGTGACTGCAGAAGCCAGGTTTGATAAGGATGATAGAAGCCACAGCTCTCCCGCAGGAGAAGCCCACACTTCACACCCCACCCTTCCCTCCGACCAGAGAATAGGGCATTTCGTCAAGATGGAATGAGACAGCTCGCAAATTGGCATTTGGAGCTAGACGGAGACCACTGTCAGCCACCCGGCTCTCCGAGACACATCCACCCTCCTCATACCAATCACGAAACCACAAACCTTCAGAGAGAGAGAGAGAGAGTAAAAACAAGAAGAAGAACTCTACTCATCCTCTCGCTGTTATCAATAATACAGAGATGTTCCTCTACCGCATCTCTCTTTTTATTTTTTGACTTTCAATCTCTCTTTCTTGCGCCACGCTGTGGAGTTTGCCACAGGGAGACACGGCTTCTTGGTTTCTCCCTCCCTTTCCACTTCTCAGCCTCCTCTTCACCTCCACACGCGGGTTGAGAGCTAAGCGGCGATGTTTGTTTTGTTTATTCTTTTACAAGGTAAACACGTTCTTGTGTAACACTCCTCATGCTGCTAGAAAGTGTTCTGAAGTGAAAATCTGACTGAAATATATGCAGAGAAATAATGGGTTGTGCTTTGATACTTGTTTAGAATGAAAGTATTTTGAGGTTTAGCATCAGTATGGTAGTCTCAAGGTTTTCTGTTACAGGATTTCTGCAGCTATCATCAAGTCAAATTTAAGACTTTTCAACCCTTTTCAGACCACTATGAATGAAATTTTAGACTTATACAGGGCTAAACACTAATGATTATATCTCATAGCCTGGTTTGCCACAACAACAAATGTTATTATTTCTTAGTGACATACTTTAATGTGTCAAAATAAAACAAATTGTACTTCTATACACTTTTTTCACCATAATTTTTCTTTTTTTTTTTAATTGACAAGCTTTACATTGTTAAAAATATATTTTCTATGGATGCAATTACAAAAATAATCAAAAATATATATTTGTTGGAATTTGATCCAAATTTATTGACTATACCTTCTATTCAACCCAATGCCTTTCTGTTATAAAACCTTAAGTGTCATGCCTATTTATAAATACTATGTCTACCCCTTATTTCTGTAAATAGTTTTTTGTTAAATGGAAGATAATGTAAAGGGATATATTGCTCTGTTATTATCATGAGGAACTGTGTAATTGTTCTTTTGTTTTCTTTCCCTGATTTTATTAGAATGGGTTGTTGGTGATTGGATGGATGTAGGCCTGATTGGGTCGCTTTACTTGGACAGAGGAAAATTAAGACCTGTTTAAAATGATTTAAGACCTACAACACAATACTTCAGTGAATTTAAGACTTTTTAAGGCTTTAAATTTTGGTTTTGTCTTTGGTTTTGTCTTGCTGTTAGCTATAGTGAGCTTCGAGACAATCACAAAATTCACATTTAGTAGCTATAAGTATTCAAAACGTGCAGTTTCTCACTACTTCTAGTATGGATACATTTTCTTTATGAAATCACTGCACTGTAAATACCTGTTAGTTATTTTACTTAGAAAAAAAAGAAGAGTATTGATAAATTGGGTTTTTAAAAGAGAAGATAAGGAAAATATTTGGCATTTTTGGAGGATGAATATAAAAAAATAATGATAAAAAAAGACGAGTAAACCAGTTGACTTTACTTAAAGTGAGTAAGGTCAACAACTTAATTTTTTATAATTTTCACTTTTTACTTAAAGGGAAAGTTCACCCAAAAAAAGAAAAAATTATCCTCTTTTAGTCATCCTTTATTTGTTTTAAACCTGTTTAGTTTTCATTCTTCTTTTAAGCACAACAACAACAAAAACAACAACAACAACAAAAAAAATATATATATTTTGAAAAATTTTGGAAACCTGTAACCATTGACTTCCATAGTATTTTATTTTATTTTTTCTACAACTGAAGTCTAAGGTTAAAGGTATTTAGCTTTCTACAAAATATATTCTTTGGAGATTAACAAAAGAAAGAACCCTCAAGTTGTTCCAAACATTTGTGAGTTTCTTTCTTTTGTTGATCATCAAAGAACATATTATGGTGAGTAAATATTGAGTAGATTTAAATTGATGGGGGAACTGCCGCTTTAATCAATTTAAGGATTTAAACAGTTAAGGATTTAAGGAGTAAACCGGTTTACTAATTTGTAGGTCAACTAATTGCTTTTTACAGTGTGTGTAGAGTTGCTGAAGTTTGCCCTGCGCGCTTGCGGTGTTTGAAGAAACTTCTTTGGTGCGTCAAGCTTGTCAATGCTATTATTCAATAAGGTAATGATTCGCACTCATTAAGTAATTTAAATAAAATTACAGTGTGTGCTCTTCCTCATTAGGTCATCTGACCAATTAAATGGCTCTTTAGTATCTCAGTGTCTTTAGTAAGTATCCCACCCCCTTATAAAACACTGATAAAATCAATCAATCATAGGGTGCACCTAAATACCTGGATATAAAAACGAAAAAAAAAAAAAAAATAGCTGTAACATGGTGATATGAACTCCTCTCTGCTTATTAGTCATAACAATGAGTGGTGAAAAAAAAACCAATAGCAGGATGCTGAAACGTGCTGTGCTCATGTACATTCTCCTACGGCAAGCCCCAAGGACAAAATGCATTGCACACATACATATATACACTGTCAGCAAACTAGAACTAGATCTGTTACAATTGCAATTTTCTATATGGTGAATAGTACATTGTACACTTCATAGGAGGTAAACATCAATGTAAATTTGCTTTCCATTTGGGTTTACTTAAGTCTGGTTTCACGTTAATGTTACACAAACTTCGACAAACTGAAAGAATGATTTTGTGGAAAATAGCTGGGATTCCCTTTTTGCAGAGGCTTTGACTCAAAGGTAAAAAATGTGGTAAATAATCTCTACTTTTCGACTTTTGTTCTTTTTTTAATCACAAGATGACAATGTATCATCATGAGCCAGAGGTATTAATTTTATTATGCCTGTATATATTGTTTTTGACTCAAAATGCCACTGAGCTGACTTTTATGAATCACCAACGATCACAGTTTTACCTAAAAATATTCTTCAGTTTTCTTCTAAAGCATAAAAATGGTCACTCAAACCTTGGATGGCCTGAAGCTGAGTACATTATCTGCACATTTTCATGTTCTATCTGCTTAATCTAACACTATCTTCCAGTGACAGTGAACGAACTCTGGAGTAACACAAAGCCTGGCCAGGTGACCCTGCCATCCAGTGTGTAAGCTTAACTCTTTGTTGACAAATCTAATTAACATCGCTCAGAGGACAGATATTGGCTGGACCGCTGTCTATGAATGTGATGTTTTTACGCTTGCTGAAAAAAAAAGACAATTGTTCGGTGGGGGGCATTACTCTGGGTCTGCTTTCCTGTAATTGCAATTTTCTAAAGTGCTGTAATTTCTATACGTTTGTAATTGCTGTACAGAGTTCAGAATAGTTTTGAGCTGCAGCAGCTTCTCCAAAGTGATTTAATGAATCTTGAAAATTAAACAAACAGAAAGATTTTTTAAAACACACTTGACTGACAATCCGAATGGCTTCGTTTTGTGTCTATAAATATATCAATAAAGAATAATAATAATAATAATAATAATAATAATAATAATAATAATAATAATAATAATAATAATAATAATAATAATAATAATAATAATAATAATAATAATAATAATAATTTACAATGCTCAACAAAAAATAAGTACACCCCATTCTGAAAATGTATTTATTTATTTATATATTTATTTGTTTGTTTGTTTGTTTGTTTATTTATTTTTTAGTGAGTATACGTAATATATTTTAGTAGGGTTGGGAAATGTCCACAAGCCGGGATTCGAACTCAGGACGCCCTGACGTGCTACTGCACCATATGTCAGCATGCTAACCACTAGGCTATTGCGCTGACTTTAACACATTTCTAAACATAATAGTTTTAATAACTCATTTCTGATAACTGATTTATTTTATCTGTGCCATGATGACAGTAAATAATTAATAAATAATAAGATATTTTTCAAGGCACTTCTATACAGCTTAAAGTAATATTTAAAGGCTTAACTAGGTTAATTAGGTTAACTAGGCAGGTTAGGGTAATTAGGCTATTTATTGTATAATGATGGCTTGTTCTGTAGACAGTCCAAAAAATATATAGCTTGAAGCGACTAATAATTTTGACCTTAAACACTGCTTTTATTGTAGCAGAAATAAAACAAATAAGACTTTTTCCAGAAGAAAAAATATTATCAGAAATACTGTACTGTGAAAATTTTCTTGCTCTGTTAAACATCATTTGGGAAAAAGAAAGAAAAAAAATAATAAAAGAAAAAATAATAAAATCAAAGGAGGTTTAATAATTCTGATTTCAACTGTATGTATGTGTATATATATATATATATATATATATATATATATATATATATATATATATATATATATATATATATATATATATATATATATATATATATATATATATATATATATATATATATTTATTTTATTTTATTTTATTTTATTTTTTGTAGTATATATTGTATGCTGCAACACACCATATTGTATTTCAGCATGGACGAATGGAAATTTCCACCGCACAAACAAGTAAAAATATTAAATAAATCTTCCGTTAAGTCCATTAATGAGGCCGCATCACCTTTATTACATCTGCCATGCAGTTGTAAATTTAATGAATGGAAAAGGGAGAACTGCTGATAATTAGCCGGTGCTTAAGTGCACCTGATGTAACGATAGATGGGTGTTAGAGGAGCTTTTCCACCATCTCCATTCACACAAAGGCTCAAGGGAGGATTCAAAACCTTCAGCTGCTGCGTGCAACACTTTGGCCTGACTTTTTTAGCACTCCCAACACATGGCTCATCTCCTGTGCTCCAGATAAAATAAAGATAAGCAGCACAGTGCACGTTTGTGTAAAGCACAACACTTCTGTTCAGAGAGGCCAGTTTTTGCTGAGGGATTCATTTTAGGCCTCTTGCCATATCTACCATTCCTTTGCGCTGATAAACAGAAGTGTGTAAAGTTTCTCTCTCTCACACACACATATATACACACAGCTCCATTGTCCTCTCTGTTCAATAAGAGAGGAGGTGAATAATACCAGATGAGCAGCTCTGAGCTTATTGGATCTGTGCATCTGTGTATCATTGTATTCTGTTTCTCATTAGCTCTCTCTCTCTCTCTTTCTCTTTCTATGAGGATGATAAGACGGTGCAGGACTACTCTGTGAATATATATACTTCATATTCTTGCACAAACACATTCGTACAGTGGTAGTTTTATATCACAGCCACATGGAGAAAGATGTCACATTTGTTTTCTAATAGCTGCACGGTTTGCTAAAGTATGATTGCTTTATATGTAATCTTAGATGCATAGATAATAGGCTACCGATAAATTAATATACAAGCAAATTGTCTAAAATAACTTCACAGAACATGGCTTTTCACATATTTGATATTCATATTTTGACCAATTTAATATTAATTTAGTTTTATATTTAATATTATAGCACCTGTTGCATGTATACTTATTTTAAGCATCTATGGGCTTGATATGTAGACTTGGCTCATAAATCGATGAAGATTATTATAGGAATTATTTTCCATACAAACTATTTTGGATCGTTAGGAATTGTTTTTGTTTACCACAAAACAATCTGGCAACACAAATGGATGCCCTTTCCATCTGATAACTTGGTCCTGCAATTGATTTTTGGACACACATAGAAGACCACAAATACATCACTAACAACCAGTTGTTCAGACTCTGGTTCTGTACAAAGTTCACGCCATTTTTATTTATTTTTTTTGTAAATAAGACCACAAAACCATTCATAAGGCTCAATGTTTGGAAACTGTGGTTTATACATTATCTGAAAGCTGAAATAAATAAGCTTTGGATTGATGTATGGTTTGTTAGGACACTATTTGATACAACTTTTAGTTAAGCTTGACTCTGAAGGTCCAAACAATCTAATGATTGAGAAAGTTGCCTTTAAATTTGTAAAATACTCATCTAAAATAATGTTTTAATTTCACAAAATGTTTTTAAATCATTGTACAGTGTGTACAGAACATGGCTAGCTCATGAAATTTGATGGTTGATATCACATTAACTAACTGTCAGGCATTTATATGTTTAGTATTCGCTATTTTTACCTACAGAAGTGTTGGCATGTCCACTTATTATAAGTGTATATTGGCTTCGTATTTTGGCTCATAAATCAATCAAGTTTATTATAGGAATTGTTCTCTATACAAAGCATTTGGATTTATTTTGGATTGTAAGGAATTGTTTTTGTTTACCATCTTTTTCTTTCAACCAAGATCTGGCAACACAAATGAGTGCCCTTTCCATCTGATAACTTGCTCTTGCAGTTGATTTTTGTACACACATAGAAGACCACAAATACATCACCAACAATAGTTGTTCAGTCTCTGGTTCTGTACAAAGTTCAAGCCATTTTTTTGTAAATAAGACTTTGGAAGACAAAACCAGTCATAAAAGTCAATGTTTGGGAACTGCGGGGTTTATACATCATCTGAAAACAATCATCTGAAATAAATGAGCTTTTCATCGTTGTAACACCATTTGATGCAACCATTAGTTAAATTTGAGCCTGAGGGTCCAAAAAATGTGATGATTAACAAAATTGCATTTACAGTTGTGAAAATACTAACCTAAAATTAAGTTTTAAAATTTACAAAATGTCTTTATAGAACTTAATGTTCTATTGAGGTTTTGGATCAAAGTATCATTTAGGCTTGTATAATTTATTCTTGGCTATTCCCACCAATGCAACATAAGACTTTTGTTGTCCAGGGTCACACAAACCAGGGTGGTTTTCACAATCACAAAATTGCTTAATATCCCATCACACATAATAATTTCTGCCTCCAAAAGCACTCTCGGATCCTAATATTGAACAATAAAATTGTAGTAATATACGTTCATAGTGTGCTGTAATTATATTAAAGAAATCTTGATCGCAATGTTTATATACAGTCAAAAAAAAACGACGATTACTGTTTGCTTAAACTACTTATCTAAAATGAGCTGCAACAACACAATTCTTGACAATGTTTTGGGACAACGTCATTGTTTTATGTTTGATCAACTTAAATTTAGTTAAATTTACTTAAACTTAGTTTCTTCATGTTGTCTCATATTGATTGTGTGGAACCCAGCATGTACTTAAAATTCAACAATCAGACAATGATCCATACAATGGGGGAAACAAGTATTCAACACATCACCATTTTTCTCAAAAAACATATTTCTAAAAGTGCTGTTGACTTGAAAGGTTCACCAGATGTTGGTAACATCCAAAGAAATCCATATATGCAAAGGAAACAATATTAATTAGTTTACAAATTGAGTTATGTGTAGTAAAATAAAATGACGCAGGAAAAAAGTATTGAACACATAAAGAAAGGGAGGTGTAGAAAGGCAGTGAAAGCCCGGACAGTAGCTGACATCTCTCAGTAGTTATTCAGCAACCCTCTGCCCCTCCTCATTGTAAATTAATATCAGCTGCTTCAGTCCAACTTCTACATTACAAAGACGCTGAAGATGAAACAAGAGTGGACATTTCAGTAAGACAATGATTCAAAAAACAGCCAAGGAAAGTCTCAAATGGTTTAAGGGAAAGAAAATTAAGCGGATCGAATGGCCCAGCCAATCACCTGACTTGAATCCAATAGAAAATACAAAATAAAGATCAGTTTGGATAGACATAACACACAGAACCATCAAGTCTGTGAAAAACTCACACTTGAGCAAGTCATGTGACTTCATTCTCCATATGAGAGGCATCTTTAGGCTGCCATCACCAAAACAGCCTTTTTTGTAAGGTAATTATATTAAATACAGTAGTTCAGTACTTTCTCCTCGTGTTATTTCATTGTTATTACACATAATTTTTCCTTTGTTTTTTTTGTATTGTTTGGGTTTTTACCAAAATCTGGTTCAATTCCATGTCAACAGTTTTAATGTTTTTCCTTAGAAAAAAAAAAATGACGTGTTGAATACTTTTCCCCCACTGTATTTTATAAATAGGTAAAATACTATTGTCTAAAATGCAGAAATTGTATTGGACACCATCATTTTGTGATGTGATATGATTAAACATAAGCAGCTTTTGAGATATGTAGAGATATGCATACTGTAGATGATACAATAGATCCACTGCTATGATAATCCAATATTCATTCCCAACCCGAAGTGGGTGAAAAAAGCAGAGACTGGAACAGAATGCAGAGAAGGTTTGAAGTGTGCTCTGTACTTTCTGTAAAAGCTGCTTTTGTTCCCCCTCTTGGTGTACTTCTACTATTGTAGCCCCCAGCTAAGACAGCACTCGCTCCCAAACAAAAGCAGCTCCCACCACTAACCTCTCCCTCTCTCTTTCTCGAGCTGTCGGTCTCGCTCTGTTCCAAGCTAGAGGGCAGGTGCCAGGCTTGAGTTATGTAAGGAATGACAGCTATGCCCGAGGACGGGATTGGTTAGCTGGGAGAACGCACCTGTGGGACTCGAGTACCTGCCTCAATCCTCAGACTGCAGAAAAGCTTTGATTCCTGTTAACAGCACCGGAGAGATGTGTGGAGAAAGACAAGAGTGCACAGAGACAAAAAGTGGGAGTGATTCGGGTGACTGTGAGGGATGGAGATGCGGAGCTGAATAGGAGTGAGATGAACGGATAAGGTGAAGAATAAAGTACGGAGAAAGAGTGATTCATCTGATGGAGTGGGAGTGACATGTTGAGTCAATGTCAAATCCAAAGCAGTTGTGTTACTTTAAAGGCTGATGCATGTTGCTTTTCTCCTCCTCATGTGACACATTTTCTGACATCACTAATGAGGTCACTTGTTGTTTATTAGGTCTATGATACCTGCAATCTGTTAGCATTGCCTTTCATTTGAATGGTAGCTGCTTGGCTGGTTCAGCAAAAGTAAATTATTGTAAAATGGTGTAATAAAATAAATTACAACATTACTGTAATGCATATACAGTTAAAGGCAAAATTATTAGCCCTCCTGTGAAATTGTAATTCGTATTATTTCCCAATTGATGTTTACCAGAGCAAGGGCATTTTCACAGCATGTCCTATACTGTATAAATATATACATTTTTAGTGCAGCTTGACATGCTTTTTTTACAGTGATTGTGTTCTGTGTCCTGATTAGTGCATTGTGTTCTGCATCCTAATTGGCTGTGGACCTCTGTGCCATGTCTCCTGTACAGTCCAGAATGTGTTCAGCTTCCCAAATTTACATAAATCTTCAATCACTAGCAGTGTGACTCTGAAGTGCTGTACTGAATGTTTGCAAGTTTTCTCCCCAACAAACCCCATAATGTTGATAAAACATTCTGCATCATCAAAGACACCGGCGGTAACACTTTTGGACCCTTAACAAGCGGGAGGCACGTATGCAAACTGTTGTAATTCCGACAGCGTAAGGAATGTAAATACCCTCAAATTAAAGCTGATTGTGTTGGTGTAATAGAGCCAAAATGTTAGAATTGTGTCAATGTCCAAATATTTATGGACCTAACTGTATATCATACCTGTCAACATTGAGATGTGAAAATAAGGGATATGCCCACCATAATAAGGGATAACACCCCCCCACAGTAACGCACAGCTTAATGGCTGTTTTGACGATTGCATAGGAGGGGCAATGACGCCTGTAATGAAAGGGAATCCCGCCGTTTTTATACGTGTTTTCATGTCTAAATAAAACGAAACCACAGAACAGACTCACATTTAAGAGCAAGGAGCAGCCCCTGGTGGTTCAACGATATGGGTTGTATATAGGGAGGATCGACTCTTTAATGTTTATTTCCACCCTTCAGAGAAAGACTGATAATAGGGGAGAAATACGGGAACATACCTTTACAGGATGATAGCGGGGATAAAACTGTAAAATAGGGGAGAATCCCGAGAAAAACGGGAGGGTTGATATTTTAATATTTAATATTCAATTATTTATTAATTTTGTAACTATTTTTATTTGGTTTATTTTACAATTTCATGGACAGTATTATTATTTTTTCTAGTTAAGCTAATTAACATACTTTAGTTAAGCATTTTAATAATACTTTAAGCTGAACAATAGTATCTTTCGAAATAACAAGCAAAATATTACGTGCTCATCATGACAAGACACGTTTTGTGTGTAAATGTTTAAACAAAATCTTCTCTCCATTAAGCATTACAATTTTCATAGAATATAATAAGAGCGATAATAATGTATCAAAAACATTATCAAAAAAATAAAAAACCTTCCATCTATATTTATTCATTCATTTTCCGTTGACTTAGTCCCTTTATTCATTAGAGGTTGCCACAGCTAAATGAATCGCCAACTTAACCAGCATATGTTTTACACAGCAGATGTCTTTCCAGCTGCAAACACCCATACACACTCGTCCACACATATACTGTAGCACCTATAGCGCATGTCTTTGGACTGTGGGGGAAACCGGAGCACCCAGAGGAAACCCACACAAACACAGGAAGAACATGCAACTGACCCAGCTGGTACTCGAACCAGCGAACCACTGAGCCACCATGTCACCCACCACCTTACAAATATATACACATTTAAATAAAAATCTAACTAAAACCAACTGATTTGAAGTGTAGTATAACACATAATAAAGCATGGGTCTCTTGAGATTTACATATGTAAATTCCTCTCCCATTTCCTTTCAAATATATGTGTCATATTCTGAAATAAAATAGGTTACAAACAGCATTTCACTTTCTCCAAATCTGAATCTTAAACTCCTTCCCGAACTGACCCAAAAACGACACCCTGAGGGCACATGCTTTCAAAACTTGCTCCAAACACGACTCTGCTTTTCTTCATAAATGCAACACTGCACTGTCAAAAAAAACCTCACAGATATTTATCCCTCCATCATTTGTAATCGAGTGAAGACTCATTTGCACTCTTGGAGGCTTTCAGCAGATACATCTTCCCCCGAGGAGCAAAGAAGAAAACACTCCACTCGTTCCTTTCTCATCCGCCGCCTCACAAACACGGGCTCTTAATGCTACATTAGCATGTGTGTCTTATTGAGCTGGAAGCCACAGGCCCAGGTCTAAACTCTGCCTGTTGGATTAGAGAGACAAGATGTGAGCAGACAGCAGCTGCCCGATCACCTGACTTAAGACTAACAACCTCTAACAGGCCCTCAAACAGACAAGCTCGGCAAACGCACATTTTAGCTGGCGCTGGTGTCTTAGCGATAAAGAGGCAGCCAGATTGTCATTTTTCCGTGTTAAATTAGGTATCAAACGCGACATGAGTTTGTAGAGAACTTCATTTTATTATGGCTTCAAATGCATGTTTTCGTCACTGTCACGGATGGAGTCTATCTGCTTTGCAAAATAAATGGGCATTATGTAAATTTTAAATGGAAATGAAGTATGACCTACTAAACATAACTCGGATGGAAATGAGCGGTCAGACTAGAGGAGGATAAACATGACTAAGAATGAATTACAAGGAATTATATATTTAAAAAAAGAGCTATAACTATAAATATCAAACAATGACTTGTTATTGCGATTCTGGCTTATTGGAAATGCTTGGCTCTGCCTATTTTTCTGCAAAATATGACATATCTGAGGTACTTTTCAGATGATACATCCACAACAATCAGAGAATTTGCAAGAAATATGTATGTAAATAAATATATCTGACTGTGTATGTAATTAAATGAGTGAGTTAAATTGTGATGCTTAAAATAAAATAAAATAAAATAAAAATAAAAAAATAAATAAATAAAAAAAAATAAATAAAAAAAAAAAAAATAAAAAAAATAAATAAAAAATTAAATTAAAATAAAATTAATACACAGTTGTTTTTAATTGATTAATAGTACATAAAATAGTCAGAAATATGTTGATGTGACTGCTAAAATGTTGCTTGAATGAGTGCCACTAAAAACTAAATGGTACACAACCTTAAAGGCATGACAACCCAAGCTGACATCAACAAACTTGCTGCAAAAAAATGAAAGCAAACTGTTATCATGTCAGAATTGAGGAAGTAACTATCTAAATACACAAGAATCGATAGTCTCTATTTGTCATTCAAAACCAGAAACCGAAACTAGAACTCCAGATAAACAAATAAAAGACAAACTAACTCTTAACAGGCGCCAATTGTAGTGTTACTGATAACACATTACATCATGAAAATTGCAGTCAGTAATCTAAATGACTTGTTTTAGTCAATGTGTTTAGCCTGTTTTCAGATCATGTAAAAGAGAAGAAAGGGAAGAATGAGGGGAATCAATAAGATGTAAACAATTTACTGTCATTGTGTGAATAATTCGTAAACATGTAATCCATAAAAATGTAACTTTAATCTGATTATGAGCATTTTAAAATGTAATCTAATCTAATCTAATCTAATCACAAGTACCACATTTATCCAATTATGTAATCCAGATTACAAGTAATCAGTTAAAACCCAGCAATTCCTAATTCCGTGTTGATATTAGACTATTACAGTATTGAAATGCTCAGATAAAATGATGGAACATTTGAACAGCGTGTGTCATCTTCGCTCACTTTTATCATGTTTGTTTTTAAACTCATGGCTCGTTTGCTAAATTAAACAGCCAATCAGAAGGATTGTTTAACATAGTGCAAACCCAACTAGACTAGACTTAAGCCAAAGACTAATAATAATACACAATGGAGAAAAAAATACAACAGTCAATATTAACACTATATCAAAAGAAGCCCCGCCTTCTTGTTAAGGAGCCAATCACTGGTCGCTATAGACTGATAATGCTCTGGGGGATGGCCACAGTCCAGATGTGTGTTTTTATGACAGTTTATGCAGCTTCATTGTAATACACCCTCTGGGGTCAGCAAATATGTTGAAATCTCAGTGAATTCTTGCCTTGCAGGCTTGAAATGTCTACTTTTATACAAACCAAATACACTTGAAAACAAATGTTCACTTTTGAACATTTGAGCACCCACAAACATGTAAACAAGAGGTTGCTTTTATTTTTGGAAAAGATTTTGTGTCAGGAATAATTTCAGATAACCAGCACATGACTACATGTAACATGTAGCACATAACTTATTGAGAGACACGTGTATGTACCAGGTGAGCTACTGAGCGAGTTTACTACTACAGAAAAGGAGAAACATTTGTAATGTAAATGTACACTCACCGGCCACTTTATTAGGTAAACCTTACTAGTGCCAGGTTGGACCCCCTTTTGCCATCAGAACTGCCTTAATCCTTTGTGGCAGATTAAACAAGGTACTTGGAAATATTCCTCAGAAATTTTTGTCCATATTGACATCATGCAGTTGCTGCTGATTTGTTGGCTGCAAATCCATGATGTGAATCTCCCGTTCCACCACATCCCAAAGGTTCTCTATTGGATTGAAATCTGGTGACTGTGGAGGCCATTTGAGTATAGTGATTGTTATGTTTAAGAAACCAGTCTGAGAGGATTTGCGCTTTATGACATGGTGGATTATCCTGCTGGAAGTAGCCATCAGAAGATGGGCACACTGTAGTCATAAAAGATGGACATGGTCAGCAACAATACACATCTTGACCATGTCTACATGCCTAAATGCATTGAGTTACTGCCATGTGACTGGCTCATTAGAAATTTGAGTTAATGTGCAGTTCGACAGGTGTACCTAATAAAGTGGCCGTACGTGTATTTGTTGCCTTTAGTGATTATTTGACTTGAAAACTGTAGTGAAATGTATATATTATACTGTAGGTACTGTATGTGGTTTCCGAAATGTAGGCAATTCCATGCATTTCCAATGAGCCTGGGTTGCGATTCGTCCCACGTGGTTAAACACACATTCAATATTCACCAATATTCAGTTGTGTTATCATTTGAATTCCTTTCACATGACCTGAGGAGCAGCTAAAAGCAACCCGGAGTGACAGGTCTGAAGGTTTGCCATGGCAACAGGGGTCTGTGATGGATACACTACTATACAGACTGAGCGACACTCGCATATTTACATTCACATTCACACTCTCTCTCTCACACACACACACCACACACACACACACATAAACATACACAGCTCCCTCAAATCTCGCTTCAACACAACAAATCAACTTTAAAAACATCAAGAGTGTCTGTGAATATATTTTCAATTTACTGCCTCAGTGCACCAAACATATCAGCTCTCAAACGCTCAGATATCGCTGGCAACACAACGGCAGCATGCCAATCACACACTTATCAGCTCAGTTTAGATTACTCTGGAAGTTACAGTGTCAAGGGTATTTCCGATCAGCGAGTGCATGCGCGCACACACAGAGGCATCTGGGGGACGATTGTGGACTGGTATTAAAACACCTGAGCTCTGCTACAATTGGTTCCTCCTAAGAATCCCACAGAAAAAAAAAAAAAAAATATGTGAAAACACAAATCCATCCAGCAAAATGAAAGATACACTCACTTGAGTCATTGATGGGGTGGAAGGTTATCTGTACGTTCTTTTAAAAACATACATGAACTTCTTATAACAGAGTTTAAAGAAATAGTTCAACCAAAAATTACAATTATGTCTTAATGTACACTTATACTGTTGATTTATGCTTCCAAGGTGCATTATGGGACATCTGTATTTTCACTGACATTTGATGTTGAGAATGTAACTACAGTTTAACAAAAATAAAGACTTGTATTGACATTTTATAGTAGTTTGAAATAATATCTTGTACAACAAATAATATACAAATTATTAAATCTGTAAAATAACAGAAAAATGCTGCCAGCTCATTATCCATATTTGTATTTTAATTTACATGACTTGTCTTGAAAATATGCTATTTCAAAGTAATAGAAATGTCAGTAAAACCTTTGACTTTGTTAAAAAAAACCTTTGTTAAAAATAGAGATCAGTCTCATAATGCAATATAAAAGCATAAATTAAACCAAAACAACTATGGGGAATTGTTGAAGAAAAAAAATTGATGGATGGAGTGGAGAATAATATAATGTATATATAACTTCATTCTCCACTCCATCCATTCATCCATCCAAATCTTTAGTACAGCAATGATAGTGTAGGTTCAGTCAATCAGTTAATCAATCCATCCATCTATCCATAGGTTTATTCCTGCCCCAGCCTTTTGAATGATAGTGTAGGTTCAATCAAATCAAATCCAATCAAATCAATTCATCAACATCTATCTATCTATCTATCTATCTATCTATCTATCTATCTATCTATCTATCTATCTATCTATCTATCTATCTATCTATCTATCTATCTATCTATCTATCTATCTATCTATCTATCTATCTATCTATCTATCTATCTATCTATCTATCTATCTATCTAGGTTTATTCCTGCCCCAGACTTTTGAATGATAGTGTATGTTCAATCAAATCAATCAATCCACCATCCATCCATCCATCAATCAATCTTAAATGCATGTATTTCCAGCTCCAAAATGACAAAATATCAATATACAGACCAAAATGTAAGTCATTGTCCATTTGTATTCCTCATATCTCATTTGTATTCAGTATTCAGACTGTGCTGTGGATATGTAATCTACAATGTTAAAGGCATCACACTTTCAAGATTTTCATTCTCACGAAACTATTGTATAACTTCCATTCCGTTTTATGATCTCATTTTGTAACTCGGCAGCCTGGATCTCAGTTCACTTTCATTATATAGACAAGACTGACAAATACAATCTTCAAGAAAAGCATCTTTCCATCTCTTAGACTTTTTTTCTCTCTCTCTAATGAATGCTGGAAACTGAATGCAGATGAGGAAGTGAATAAATCCATTGTAAGGCCCATTAAGACACAACCACTACTCTATCATGCTGGGCACTCCATTATTTTCTATACTGCGATAATGCTTCTAAAACTACTCTCACCGAGCCCTTTCTGCAGTTTTAGATACTCATTAAGACAATATTTAGTATATTTATGGTCCCCACAATGTAGGTGATTTCAGATTTTACTATCCTTGCGGGGACAAACTGCAGAGAGCAAAATTTGACCCACACACACTCACTGTAGTTAATGCTTTTAAAAGCATGCACTTACATAGAGAGGATGAGTTCTTAAGCAGTTGAGATATATGTTTTCCCTCAGGCAAAATTCCAAAAACACACACAAGTAAACTCACAAAACCTGACACCACCCTCTCTTTAAACGATACCACAGTGTAACGGCTCAATAGTTAATCTTTCCCAATGTTCTTTTGTGTTTAAAGGAATTGAGCAATTGCTGCATTGGATGACTATTGGTCCTTTGAGGCTGTAACATAAACATTGAAACGATGCGTACGAACAGACTTTTGTCAGATATTGGGTGATTAGCGCCATGGAAACACTACTGGGTGATGTTTATTTATACTTTTGAGTCACCTAAAGTGGAGAAACTGTGCACTGAAGCGTATTTATCTTCCACTTTCCTTTCTTAAACATGGACTGCCCGACTGAAAACACAGACTAAGCCAGTCTAACACAATCGTTTGGTCTGGCGATGTTCCTACCAACCTTCAGTAATTCCTTCTTTCTCTTTCTCAATCACTGTCGTTGCTTTAGTCTGTCTTTCTTTTGATGAAGAGAGAGGAAAATAAAGATGGAAGAAGAGTGAAAGAGACAGAGATAAAGTGATGAGCAGCAGTCAGTCACTGTGTCTCTTTGAAGGACATCGATTGAGTCATCTATTCCCGACGGTATATACGGCCCTCTGTATTTTCAGACGGGAGTATGTATGTGCGTGTTTGTACGTGTAAATGATTTTTATCTCTGGAGAGATGAGAGAGAGAAAAAAAGAGCGTCTTGATGGAAGGACATCAGAGTCGGCCGAGAAGATGAAAATAAAAAACACTCAACCAAACGACAGGCTTCTGACTAGCATTAGCGTGTTGAGCATCACACATACACAGAATTTAGGCAATATAAAACTTCAGAAAATATCTGAGTATGTATAAAAATGTTTATAAAGATAAAAAGAGAGGTAACTTGTGGAAAAAAAATGATACAAGATGATACATTAATGAAAAAGCTAATGATGCAATTCACTTCTATTGCAATGCAGTATCTGATTTCGAATCAATTCAACACAATCCAATCTTAAATCATCTCTTTTTTATCACTTTAACAGTCAAGCAAAGCTCTTTTTTTATGTTTTTACCGATACACAGTGCAAATTTTGGGAATATTTCAATCCTAATATATTAGCATTAGCTAATTAACCTTACACAGCTAGTTAACCTCACACAAACAGCTTTTAGCCAAATTTAGCCAAAATAAAACTTTCAAATGATCTGTATAATACAAAATTAAGGGAATTCTCAATGTTTAAATATTAAAACAAGATTAAATTAGTTAAAATGAACTGAAAAAAGAAAAAGTGAGGTAACATGAGGAAAAAAAACTATACAACGCAATACATTTATGAAACAGCTAGCATCACAATTCACTCCTATCACAATGCGATATCTGATTTCGAGTCAATTTAACACAATCCAGTCTTAAATCATCTCTTTTTATCACTTTAACAGTCAAGCTAAGCTCTTTTTTATGTTCTTACTGATGCACAGTGTGCATTTGGGGGATATTTGTATGCTAATATATTTGCATTAGCATAATTAGCATCACACATACAGCTTTTAGCCAAATTTGGCCAATATAACACTTTCAATGGTTTGTATAACACAAAAATTAGGAAACTCTCAATGTTTAAATATTAAAACAAGATTAAATTAGTTAAAATGAAGTGAAAAAATAAAAATTGAAATAACTAAAACCCTGATACAACACGATACATTAATGAAATAGCTAGCGATACAATTCACTCCTATCACAATGTGGTATCTGATTTCATATCAATTCAACACAATCCAGTCTTTAATTATCGCTTTTTTATCACTTAAACTGTCAAATTAAGCTCTTTTTTATCTTTTTGTCGATGCACAGTACGAATTTGGGGAATCTTCCCATCCAATTATACTAGCATTAGCATAATTAGCATCACACAAACAGCTTTTAGCCAAAGTTAGCCAAAATAAAACTTTCAATGGTTTGTATAACACAAAAACGAGGAAACTCTCAATGTTTAAATATTAAAACAAGACAAAATTAGTTAAAATAAACTCAAACTATTCCCCATAGTTTCTGATTCATGGTTATTATGGTTTAATTTAAGTTTTTTTTATTGCATTATGGGACTTTGATCCCTAATTTTAACAAACAACAACAACATGAACAAATATCAGCTTTTGATCAGTATGACTTGCTAAATTATTTTGAATTATGTATGCAATAAAATAAATGACTGAATATCGAATATCTAACTATTATAGATGTAAAAGCGGTGTATATCAACACCAAAACACCCCCAAAATAAGCTTTTGCTGTGCTCACATTTGCGGCAGTAACCATAGTTTCCAGCAAAACACAAATTACAGAAAGAGTTGCATCATGGTTCAATACTCATTGTCCTCTGACAATAGCTATATAGCTGTTGACGGAGTTTAACTTGTATTGAGCCCCAAAAATGACTGTAACTTATTGCTTCACAGTATTCTAACATTGGACAGGATCCGTAGTAACCATAGTAACGCCTTTGTAAGGGTTGTTAAATGATGAATAATAGGTCTAAATCGTTCATTAGTGCTTAAATGCTTTGTTCTTTCACAATGACCTCATGTGGGACTCGTAAGCTTTTTCAGCTTTAGCTAGTTAGACTCTGTGGCTTCACCTTCACAGTGGCCACTGCTGTGTTAATGTGTGTGACTTTCACAGAAATGCACCATAGACCTGGGAGGCAGGTCACTTCCTCTGGTGCTCCTGTCTTCCTGTCCCAACGGTCCCCCTCATTCCCTGATTCCCTCTCCACTTCCATTTTTCCTTCCCTCTCTCCGAGCAGGACATTAATCAGCTGGACACTCAGAGTATCTCTCGCTTGCTCTCTCTCGCTCTTTGCGTTTCTCCCTCTATCTCAGCTCACAAACAACACTATAACCTCTTATTCCTCTAAAGAAAATCAGGAGGTCATTTTGGAGATTGTGCGTATGTGTGTGTTTTTTGGTAAGCGTTTGTAAAAGAGCTGAGTGGCGCTCTCTGTTAGCTAGACATCGCGCTATCTGATAGCTGCTGGCAATACACAGATAAGACCAGATTATCTCTCTCTCTCTTTCTTTCTCTCTCTCTTTCTCTCTCTTACTCTCTCACACACACACACATTGTAAGATCTAAAGCTAAATGACTGCTGTTTGATATATGATGTAATAGATGGTGACAAAAATGGTTAATAATCCAAATGGGTATTACCATCATTCTCGTTTGATCTGGAGGTTAATGAAAGCTTTTCTTCATATGTGATTGGGTTCATGCACAGTGAAGTCGGAAAATCAGAAAAGTGAACCTTTTTCCATTCATTATTATTATTATTATTATTTATTGTTATTATTATTATTATTTATTATTATTATTGTTATTATTATATTTTGGGGCGGTGCTGTAGCTCAGTGGTTAGCACTGTCGCCTCAAAGCAAGAAGGTCCCTGGTCAGTTGGCGTTTCTGTGTGGAGTTTGCATGTTCTCTCTGTGTTCGAGTGGGTTTCCTCCGGGTGCTCAAGTTTCCCCCACAGTCCAAAGACATGCACTACAGGTGAACTGGGTAAGCTAAATTGGCCATAGTGTATGAGTGTGAATGTGAGAGTGTATGGGTGTTTTCCAGTACTGGGTTGCGGCTGGAAGGGCATCTGCTGCGTAAAGACACATGCTGGGACTAAGCAGAAGGAAATGAAAGAATGTATTATTATATTTTGGCATGTACATTCATAACTATAACTCATTTTTTTATAAAGCTACAAATTACATTTTGTACATTCGTCATGCTATTTTTAACATTTACACCACAAAAATTGGTAAATATGTACTTGTGTTCACTAGATTTTATATCTTATCGATACTTCAGCTAGATGCTCGTAATCATTTGGATTCAAATGGTTTTTTAATTACATTTGTTTCCACAAAAATCATTAACATGTTAAAATTGAATAACAATAATAATTTCTTACATTTATATATAGCGATTTTCTGGACACTCAAAGTGCTTTACACATTTTTAAGGGGAGTCCCCTCATCCACCACCAGTGTGCAGCATCCACCTGGACGAAGTGATGAAGCCAATTATGATATGGGGATGTTTAGGAGGCCATGATGTCCAGGGCCAGTGGGCAAACTTGGCCAGGATGCTGGGGTTAAACCACTCTCAACCCTGTTTGTATTCATTTCATTATTTCTAGTGTATTTATACTCCTCTGTTTTGTTCAGTCAATGTTCTGGTATTGAATTGTCTACATCTCCTTGTTTTTCTTGCGTGTGGATGTTCCAGTGACTGTAGTGACTGTTTGTTAATGTGTCTTTTTCGAAAGACATCCTGAGGGACCTCGGTTTAACGTCTCACCCGAAAGACGGCGCACACTGAGTCCCCATCAATATATTGGGGCATTAAGATCCACACAGACCACAGGTTGAGCGCCCCCTGCTGGTCTCACTAACACCACTTTCAGCAACAACCAAGCTTTCCATGTGGTCTCCCATCCAGGTACTGACCAGGCAAATCCCTGCTTGGCTTCAGTGGGCAACCATGTGAGAACTTGCATTTGATGTGTTGCAAATATATAGTGGTATATGATGTGGATATATTACTGAATATGTCAATGCCTTTCAATTTCCAGGTCAATTTTGATTCCCATATTTTTAATGTGGGCTCAGATATTTGGCATGAAAGTGTGTTGTAAGTTGAAAGGTTAATTACGTGAGCGTTTCGCTTATTAGCGTTTTGCAATATTAGCTTTTACTCATTAGGAATCTGCAAGGCATTCAAAAAAAAAAAAAGTCCTAGGTTAATCATTTCACATACTGCAATGGTGGTCAACATCAAATCTACCGTGAGAAAGACTGCTCTGCAGATCAGGTTTACATCCAAAGGTAACTTAAAAGTAAACTCGACCCAACGCAGGTGTGCACAGATGTTAATCTCAGACTTAACTTAAGTCCTCGGTTTAGTTTGACAATGACAATCATAGTCAAATTGCTTTCAATTTATATAATTAGGCATGTCACTCAAACACATTTAAAGGTATACTCACTCACTCACTCACTCACTCACTCTGCTTCAGCTTGGTGTGTCAAGTCATGTCGAATAAATTGTATTTATATGTTGAATGCTTATGAATGCCAAACACAAACTCATTGTTATGAGTGGGAAACTTGCTGGGCATGTCAGTTAGAAGCATGGCAGATTCACTGATCTATAATAGAAAATAATTACATTATATATCTCTTATTATATTTAGATCAGTGGGCCGAATTTGCAAAATCAACTTGTGTGGGATGTCAGTGTCAAAACACAATTGATGCTAATACTTTGTTTTTCGGTTTTCTATAAGCAGACTCCACTGTACTGTATATTCTTGTAATATCTCAAATGTTTGAACGACATCTTGTGCTGACAAAAGTGACTTGAACACACCTGATATTGTTATTAAGACTTTAGCACGTCATAATAAACAATACTTTTTTACGTCAGCTCGTAAGTAGAAACATCACAGCATTAGTCCTTGCATTATGATGAGTCGACACAGCAGAATGAACTTAAGGATTGACCCATTGTCCCAAAAATGAAAGAAAAAACTAATTTACTAATCCACCACTTGTTTGAAGTTTCGTTCAACTGAAAGAATATATTCTGAACAATGTCGAAAACCGGTAGACCTTGACTTGCATAGTATTTTGTTTGTTTGTTGTGGATGTGGACGGCTACCGGTATGCAATATTTTTCTAAATAACTCCTATTGTGTTTTCTAAAAAAAAAATACAAAAATTCTAAAGGTTTGGAACCCTTTGAGAGCGAGTAAATAGTGATGATTTTTGGATGAACTATGCCTTTAAACATTGAAGCAGTTCAGGGCTTGGTGGTTTGAATAGACTCACACAAAGCTTTCATGTCAGGAATTTCGCTACAGGACAGCTGAGCGGATTCAATGAGGCAATAGGTTTCAGACAGTTCTGTGAAGGGTTGTGTGTGTGTTTGTTCTGCTGAAGATGCCTGTAAATCAGTGGAACGACTTCATGGGCATTACAAAGCACATTGGCAGGTCTTCAGCATCCACTTGTTATGGGAACCCTGCCATTGCTGGGACATTGGAGGGTTGTTGTGATATTCAAATCGGAATAAAAATATCACAGAGAAAGCAGACAGGGTATAGATTTAATTTACTGTAATTTCAATATATCACTGCCTGCCTACCCATAACCCCATGCAATTTTACTTATCCCTTCAAATGTGCTGATATCAAACAAATGGAGAGAAAGATGAAAGGTGTTTGAAGGAAGAAGGAAATGAAAGGCAGATGACACGATGTGTACGTGTGAAGAAGAGGCAAGCACATGTCCGTACGGCTCGTGTTCCCCTCTACTTCACTTTTCATTATTTTATGCTTGCTGCGTCTTTTTAAAGGTGCTCTCCTTCTTTGTCACTTTCTTGCCGGTGCCTCATTTTTTTTTCTCTCTTTGTGGCCTCGGCAGGAAGGATGATGGCCGACTACTCCGTAGCCGCCTGCAGCGCTGGTCTTTATCACACTGTACGTGCTAAATATAGCCCACTATGTGTGTGTGCGCGGGACGGAGGGGAGCGAGGGTCCTCGAATGATTGAGTGTGTGCATGTGTGTTTGCATCAAGGAGGGTTATAAAACATGGGGAAAGCTAACGGTTAGCATTAGCATTCGTCTCGCAGTCTTGCGCAGGACCCTCAGCGGAACTTTGGAGCTTAGGAAAACAAAAGTTTTTGGTGTACGCAGCTACTTTTAAAATAACTGTTCATTTGAGAAAGCCTCATTCTGTTACTCTTTTGTAACAGAATGAGGCTAATTAGTCAACGCTAAACAAGCAGTGTTTGTGCAAGCACGATTTATTTTGAGAAACAAAAGTTATTTTATACATTTTGAGCACATCTGCGTGTGCTTCAGCTCTCTCTTTGCTCCTCTAAAGTTTACTTCAGTTTTTAGACAGATGTGAGAGTGTGTGTGTGCAGCGCAAGCACAGTGGAAATTTGGGATACTCATACAGATCAATTTTTCTATCCAAGATTTAGCGCACATGCACCTTAGGGAGCACATGAGTGTTAGCATCAAAGAGGGTTATAATACCTGGAGAAAGCTACCATGTAGCATTTGTGTTTCTTTCAAAGTCAGTTGTGCGGCTAGCACAGAACTGTGTTGCAATTAAAAATATGCTAAATCTTGAAGTTTGTATGTTCAAACTGGATTTTAAAGTTCAAACTACTTTTGAATAACTGTTCAGTTCGGTGTGATACAAACTGCACATTAAGTAAAGTTTATTCATAAACTCATTTCGAGAGGATCATGTGCTTATGATTGACCACTGCTGGTCCCGCATTAGATAACATATGATTCACCAATCACACGATTCCTGACTTACTATGTATAACCAGAGTTTCCTACCACAGTTATCTTCATCTTGAAGAATCCTCCCTCCCACCCCTACTCCTCCCTCCTTTTTCTAGATTGGACAACACAGCGGACCAGTGATTAGCACTGTCGCCTCACAGCAAGAATGTCACAAGTTAAAAGTCCTTACTGGAACAGTTGACATTTCTGTGTGGAGTTTGTATGTTCTCCCTGTGCTCATGTGGATTACCCCCTGGTTCACCGGTTTCCACCCACAGTCCAAAACATGCGATATAAGTAAATTGGCCATACCAAGTTGGCACTATAGATGAGTTCTTGATAAGCAGTATATCTTTATAGCCATCCCTATAATCTGTCATAAGCTATTAACAAGTCAGGGGTGTTCATTGAGACCTACCTGAGCTCAAAATCTCCTCTTATCCTGCAAACAAGAAGGAGCCCAGGGTTCAAGAATCTTATAAGCTCAGGGCTCTCTCCTAGGACAGCATGCCAAACAAGCTTTATAATCAATCATCGGCTAAGTGTGAACTCTTGAAATTCATGTTCTAACCTTGATTTTGAAGTTTGCAATTAAATATACTCCAAATCTAATTTAGAATTACAGCACCTTAACTTGTTTTGCAACAGTTAGTTTGTTTTCAAGGTGGACATAGATGATTGTAATGTAAAAAAAAAATTGAAAATCGATTTGATGTCAAACTTTGACGTCTATTTGACATCGACACATCAGTGCCCTTTTTACCACCAATATAAAGACATAAAATAATTATAATAAAATAAATGTTTTATTTACATTAAATCTTCAATTCCAAACTCTAAACTTACACTGGATTCTGTATCCCTACAATGGATGTAAACTAAAAAACTACATAAAGTTCACATCTAACATTAGTGTCAAAAAATACAAGCAGTGTTTACCACTACAGAATTTACGTTTTACGTTTACGATTTACGTTTTTGATGTCGTTTTGACATCAAGTTGTCTGCTGGGATTACAGTAAATGCACACTCTACTTAATAGATCACAAATGCGCCTTTACTGTTTTTCTCTCATTATTATTTAATTATTTTGACCACAAGGTGGCAACACTGTCATGTGCTATATCTGTTTCGTAATTGCAATAAATAGTTAAGAAAACAAACTACTGCATACGTGAAAACGAGTTTTTCTACTGCTAATGTGTCCAATGCCTGTGGCAATCAAGTACTCCAAAAAGCTATGCAATCTGTGAGCGTACACAAACAAAAACAAACTATACATTGTCCTTTACAAGACAAGGCTCAACCAACTCCAACATTCACACAGAAAACTATAAAACTATAAAACTATTGAAACTCCAACGACAGCAGTATCTTATCTCAGTCATCAAAACAACGCGAAGAGACAGAATGCGTAATATCTCCCTCTATTGGTCAACTCATTTATTCTCCCTCCACAAATGCGAAATCCTGCAGTCTGTTTGTGAAACTCGGCAGACCAGAGCTGGCAATATCTGATCTTAAAGACCCAGTTACTTTGCATTCATATCTGATGTGGGCATCGGTGGAGACTCAAAGTCTCTTTCTCCCTCTTGCTGTCTCTTACTGTGCACTTGCATGCAGAATGATGAATCTGTACACATGGTGCTGGTGTCAGAGAGAGTGGGGAACAGATGGTGCTCTACGCTCAGAGGAGAGGTTACGGACGCCAATAGGCAGGCGAATTCAGCCCAACACAATTACAGGCATCCACTCGCTTCCTCCAGCTGAAATATGAATATGGCACTGTTCTTCTGGATAGGCAAATGAGAATGACTGTGAGGTCATGGCGAGTTACTGCTGACATCTTGATTTTTTTTATGCTTACAAAACACACGGCAGGTGTCACCTTCCATAATGACTGTTTATGTGTTAAGTAGATAGAATGCAAACTATGTTGTTTTGCATTTCAAAATGGCCACAAGGAGATGCAAAGAAGCGATAGATATAGTAAGCTCAAAGAGTTCTTCAGAAAATAAAAGTGGTAAATAGTAAAATGAGTCTATAGCCTCCGGTGTGTTTATACTAAAATACTGAAAACACGAGTTAAAAAAAAATGTTTCCCTAACAGTCAAAAAGACTGTTGCATAATGTTCAATGGCTCATTTTTGGAATACTGTACCCGTCATAACATGTCTAGTGGAGCCAAGGGTTTGGTGACGAGAGTGAGGGCGACATTGGCAGGAACTCAGGGAGGACATGCTACTGTTAAAAGAAACCAAAGCCAAAAAGTCATAAGCTGGTTTTACATGCACATTTTTAAAGCTAATTTTGAAATATTGCTTAAAAAACCTGCACTGAAGCAAGATTAAACATAAATAAAATAGTAAATGATAAATTATAAAAAAAAAATATAAAAATGAAAATGTGCATTAAAAATATTCATTCATTCATATAGCTAAGTAACCAGGAGTTATTCATTTACACTCACCGGCCACTTTATTAGGTACAGCTTACTAGTCCTGTTTGCCTTCAGAACTGCCTTAATCCTATTTGGCATAGATTCAACAAGGTACTGGAAATGGGGTCTTTGCTGCTGTAGCCCATCTGCCTCAAGGTTGGACGTGTTGTGTGTTCAGAGATGCTCTTCTGCATACCTCAGTTGTAACGAGTGGTTATTTGTTACTGTTGCCTTGCTGTCAGCTGGAACCAGTCTAGCCATTCTCCTCTGACCTCTGGAATCAATAAGGCATTTGCAGCCACAGAACTGTCGCTCACTGGATATTTTCTCTTTTTCAAACCATTCTCTGTAAACCCTAGAGACGATTTTGCCTGAAAATCCTAGTAGATCAGCAGTTTCTGAAATACTCAGACCAGCCTCTTTCGCACACAACCATGCCATGTTCAACTTATCACTTATAATCACCTTTCTTACCCATTCCGATGCTAAGTTTGAACTGCAGCAGATCGTCTTGACCATGTCTACATGCATGAATACATTGAGTTGCTGCCGTGTGATTGGCTGATTAGAAGTTTGCGTTAACGAGCAGTTGGACAGGTGTACCTTATAAAGCGGCTGGAGAGTGTGTGTGTATATACAGATGTTACTACTTCAATGTGTTCCTTATGGCGCCATTCATACCGCGGCGACAGCGGTACTTGGTGCGCCAGCAGCTTTTGACCGCTGGGTGGCAGTTTAACCACAGATATTCAGCTTTGCCTTTCCACAACACTAAACAGACTTTTCTGTGCGTACCTTATGTGATCAGATGTGTTCAATTAAAATATAATTTTGATTTAGTTTTCTTAGTAATAAACATGATCTTACCAGGGCTTAAAGTATTCCGGCACCATGCCGGATCTCCGGCGTGCGGCCGTGAGAGAAAAAAAAAATAGAGCTTTCACATGCGGTTTAGTTGGGGATGCTCAAAATAACCGATTAAGCAATAACCGAAAGGGCACGTTTGTAACCGATGAATGGTATCAGTTAAACGATTAAAATATGCTTTATACATTTTTAAAGTTTGGCTGCAGACGGGGCATCTGTTAAATTGTTTACTGACTGCAGCCAGTGTTTTACGCTCTGCTTATGCTCGCTCAGCGCCAATCTGGAAACATTTTGGATTCGTGGCGAACGAGAAAGGCGAATCAATAATTAGGATGAAGCTATTTGTTGGGCTTGTTTAGAAAAATAAGTGTTAAATGGACAAACACGTCGAACCTCCAGAGCTGCGGTCATGTCACCCAGCCCATGGAATGCGGAGCCAGCTCCGGTGTCATCTACTGAACGCAAATGCCCAGCTAGTCCAGCCAGGTATGGCAGAGAGGCCTTTTCAAAAATGGCCAAATACAAAAGAGAAACTGATAAATAGTAGACGTTGATGAGAAATGGAGCAGCATATTTGGTAGTTGAGAACGCGCCGCTCCGCGATGTAGAGCTGGTTTCCGAGAAATGCAGGCGGCGGAGCAAGATACCCTCTTTGCCACAGTTTCTGCATGCGCTACAGGCACACGTCTCAGTGCTGCTGGAAACATTGTAATCTCAAATAAGTCTCCGTTTAAACCGAACAAAGTCAACATGTTAGTTTTTCTGGCAAAGAATTTAAAATATGAATAGAAAACAAAAGGCGGAGAGACGCAGTTTTTTTTTTTCAACATCTGACTTATGTTGTTACAAGCCTAGGCTAATATTTTTGTTCTTCGTTACTATTTATATTATTATTGATTAGTATTTGTGAAGTTTCTAAAATGTAACGTTTACTGTTTCAAGCAGTTAAAGTTATTTCTATTTAACTAGCCTTCATTATTATAGGCTGTATTGTGTTGTTTTATCAACGAAAGTTAAACAACAAACATGTTCGTTTGTACGGATATTTAGCATAATACTTTGGTCTTTTTTGATTTCTTATTTTTTACATGAAATGTAAATTAACTTAGGTAGGCAACTTGGGTACAGGGGCGTAATTTGTTGGTAGTATACCGAGGAATGCTTAGACAGTGAATATTGTCATCATTATTTAAAAAATTATAAATAAATAAATAAATAAATAAATAAATAAATAAATAAAACACCTTACGGAAAGGATGAAATAAAGGAAAAGCATGCTCTTAATCATTCTTCATAATCTGATTCGTAGCTATACATGCAATAAACTTATATTGCGCCGACAAGAACAAGCTCTAAAAGGTAAAGTCTAAAGCCAGAGGAGTTATTGATATTAATGTTAGTTGTTAATATGATCGTAAACACTGCGTTGTATAATTAACGCCGTCATTGTGTCGTGTCTGCGATTTTATTTTCTCGTTGAAGAACAGAAAATTCATGTTATCGCCGTCTTCCCAGCCAGGTTTTTCAACATCTGACTTATGTTGTTACAAGCCTAGGCTAATATTTTTGTTCTACGTTACTATTTATATTATTATTGATTAGTATTTGTGAAGTTTCTAAAATGTAACGTTTACTGTTTCAAGCAGTTAAAGTTATTTCTATTTAACTAGCCTACATTATTATAGGCTGTATTGTGTTGTTTTATCAACGAAAGTTAAACAACAAACATGTTCGTTTGTACGGATATTTAGCATAATACTTTGGTCTTTTTTGATTTCTTATTTTTTACATGAAATGTAAATTAACTTAGGTAGGCTACTTGGGTACAGGGGCGTAATTTGTTGGTAGTATACCGAGGAATGCTTAGATAGTGAATATTGTCATCATTATTTAAAAAAATTATAAATAAATAAATAAATAAATAAAACACCTTACGGAAAGGATGAAATAAAGGATAAGCATGCTCTTAATCATTCTTCATAATCTGATTCATAGCTATACATGCAATAAACTTATATTGCGCCGACAAGAACAAGCTCTAAAAGGTAAAGTCTAAAGCCAGAGGAGTTATTGATATTAATGTTAGTTGTTAATATGATCGTAAACACTGCGTTGTATAATTAACGCCGTCATTGTGTCGTGTCTGCGATTTTTTTTTTCTCGTTGAAGAACAGAAAATTCATGTTATCGCCGTCTTCCCAGCCAGGTTTTCATGCACAGTTTCCGTTTTTGTTTCTTCTCAAACAATAAAGTTTCGCTATAGCAGGCCCGGCGGCAGGATATCATAAATGAGGGCGCAAGGGCGATATTTTTATATGACGTGCTAAAATTGAAAAATGAAATTTACATGAAGAGCTTTATTAGTGAAAAGCTGCGGAGCGCAACGAAATGGGCTATAAGCTATATTTGCTCTTATGTGCTGAAATACTTAACACTTTTCTTAAGACCACAGAATAATATGCAACATCTAAATGTCATATAGCCAATAAGGAAAAATTAACATGTTTCAGGTCTCTCCAGTGCATTTGGACTGAATATTTGACTGTGTCTTACTGGATGTCTCCAGTAACTCTATAAACATAGAGGCACAAGCAGACTGTAGAATTCATTCATTAATTCTTTCTTTTATTTATTTATTGTCAACCAAATATAAATATAAATTAATATGTGTGTGTGTGTGTGTGTGTGTGTGTGTGCGTGTGTGTGTGTGTGCGTGTGTGTGTGTGCGTGTGTGTGTGTGTGTGTGTGTGTGTGTGTGTGTGTGTGTGTGTGTGTGTGTGTGTGTGTGTGTGTGTGTGTGTGTGTGTGATTGCAGCAGACTGAAGAAGTTGTGCATTGGGTGGGTGGCATCTGCTGTTATGCAGAGGGCTCTACGGGTAAGACGTGTGCTGTAAATGTCCTGAAAGGAGGGGAGAGAGACACCAACGATCTTCTCAGCTGTTCTCACTATGCATTGAAGTGTTTTCCTGCAGAAAATCCAAGGTTCCATACCACACAGTGATGCAGCTGGTCAGGATGCTCTCAATAGTGCCTCTGTAGAAGGTGTACATGATTGGGGCTGGTGCTCTTGCTCTTTTGAGTGGCAGCCTGTTTGAACATATCCCAGTCTGTGGTATTGAAGCAGTCTTGTAAAGCCTCTGAAGAACCTTCTGGCCACACTTGTATCTCCTTGCAAACCGGTTTGGTGACTTTAACTATCGGTCTGTAAGCAGGCATTAGCATGACAGTTAAGTGGTCCACCAAGGTGGGGGAGGGGGGAGGCTTTGTAAGCTCCTCTCTGTGTGGTGTAAAAGTCCAGTGTGTTATTGCCCCGTGTTGGAAAGTCTATGTGTTGTTGTATTTTTGGAAACACACTCTTTAGGTCTGCATGGTTAAAGTCCCCTGCCAGGATGAGAAAAGCATCGGGGTGGGCTGTCTGCTGCTCACTAATGTGCAGTTTCCGTAAACACAAAAGCACAACAGTCCTTTACAGTCCTATGTGATGAACGAAATAGACGGATGTAGTCCAGTTTGTTGTCTAGCGAGCGTACGTTCGCTAGAATGATGGAGGGGATTGCGGGTTTGTGGGGGTTAGCCGCTAGCCTTGTTCGGATACCCCCGCGCTTACCCCTCTTCTGCTTCCTCTCGCGCCGCTTGAAGCGCCTCCATTGTGGGCGAGGTGGTGAGGTGGGGGTCGGAGGATGGGTACGCATCCGGAGCAAGCCGAAATCTTGCAGCTCACCAGTGTCCGCGGAGTTTAACTTGTGAAGTTTGTTTCTACCGATGTCGAGCAGAAATGTTCGACTATATGCGCGCTTAAGGACAGATAAACGTGACGTTGACGCACAATAACACGGCGACGTACAAGACGAGGAACACAAAAACACATTAATAACATATTAATAAATAATACCAAGTTTTAACACATCTGCTACATTCCAGTGGAGCCTCCGTTGCGCTCTACCACAGCTGGCAAAACTTTCTGAAGGTGGTTTAAGCACCAAATAAGTGTTTTAAATTATGTTAGTCTCCTTATTTCTTTCCGTTTTATTTTAAATATTATAAATGTTTAAAGTTTTAGGTAAAAACGTCAAAATATGCCCACACATGCAAGCTAAACTAGATCATATCTGAGTCATCATGCTTTATTACCCAACCAAAATCAGCGAGGAAAAAATAAATGTTTTAAATTAAATTATATTTAAATGTTAAATTAAATAAAAAAATGAATTTAAAATTTAAATGCCATTTAAAAATAGTTGCTAAAATTAATGTGTTACTTACTTACATTTTTAGGCATTAGCCAAACAGAAAGCCTGTCTACGGTAAATCCACACGCACTAAATAGCCTACATTTTTCTTTTATAACACTGTAAACATAACTTCGCAGGTCGATCATCTTCAAACGCAAAAGGCATTTTTAAGTGTCCTAACTTGACTGCTGGCAGAGGCAATTCAAATGTACCATCTCTAAATTAAAAAAGGCCACTTACGCGGCATCTGTGTGTAAAGATTATTACCTTATTTTTATTTTATTCTTATTATTTATTTATTCATTCATTCATTCGTCATTCATTTTCTTTTTGGCTTAGTCCCTTTATTAGTCTGTAATTGCCACAGCAGAATGAACCGTCAACTTATCCAGCATATGTTTTACGCAGAGGATGCCAGGAGGGCCAGCTGGGGCTTCGGGACGGAGTGAAAGGAGAGGCAGGACTTTGCCCCGAGTCTGGGAAAGATGGCTTGCCGTCATTACACTAGTTTTCCGATGGCACACGAGTTACATGCGCCAAACACATGAACAAATAAATTAATAAATAAGGGAAAGAAAACATCTAGCCTTATAGGCTGAGTTCTTTTTGATTATAATCGCCGTTAAGTTTCCATTTTAAATGTAAGGCTGTTGCAAAAAATAATAAAATTGCTTAAAATAATACAATTTTAATTTATAAGTGACTTTGCTGCGTCCCCCTTGATGTTTCAATAACGCATAATAATCTATACACCATATTAAAGACACTTAAATAGACATGATTTCGGCCTCACTGATGCCCATTAACTCCTGACAGACAAGCTTTTGGTTATGAGAAGGGGGAAGGGGTCTCCACTATTAAGTTTTTTTCACAAACATGAATACACAAAATCCAAAACTCCTATAGGACGGATGGCGTAACAAAACCTATGCGTTTAAAAACGAAACCGCATTAAATATGGGGCCTTATGAAAATGAATGTTTTTATCTTTTGAACGGTGACGGCATAATATCATGGAATTACTTTCAATAGCAAAATAAAAAAACATCTCAAGGAAGAACGGACAAAAGAAAGTTTCACTTCTATCACTCTTTAAAAGTTTTGGTTTGGTTCATTGTAAATGCTCAGTCTCGTTATGAACTGATCTTCATTTCTCTGTGTTGGTGGAATAAAGCAGGCGAGTCAGCCACACCAATTTATAAGCAGACAGAGCAGGATTCTCATGATGACCACCAGCGCAATTCCGCTCTTTGTTATGAGCTGTAGTTTCAGTGTAAACTTAGTAAAGGTGAGTTTCTTTGGCGATGATGTGTACAGTGTTAGATTTTATATTTAGCGGACATTTGCGCTGAACACGCGGTGAATGCAACGCATCAAGATTCGGGCACCTTCTCCGAAAACACTCGATTGATCTCAGCTGGCGGATCAACATTTACCTCATGTCATGATCGCTGTCATCTGCGCCATTATTATTATTATAACTTTAGGGGAGGTTTGCAAACCTGTGCACTTTTCACTCTTCAGCCGTTTGTATTTCCTGCAGTAACAAAAGCTCCCTGTTCATTATATTCAGACACACAAATGCTCCCAAATATATTATGAGGGCGCATAGATTAAATTTCGGGCGCTCATGCGACCAAAATGGTTGCAATTTCGAGCCCTGTAGTATAAGGACATGTATTCAGACCACAACTGAACGTTTGAAGAAAATTGAATGCCTTATTATTTAGAATTAGCTATTATTGATGTAAATGCAGCCGTTCAAGGCGCATAATTGATTTATTACGGTACTGACGGTATTAGAAAATCCATGTCGTGGCGCAATGTCACACCGGTGATGACTATGACACCGGTGTACCGCCCACCCCTACTACCTGTTATTTAAAATATCTATATTACGCTCCAAGCATTCGCCAAAAAGAAAATATTTCTAAGTAAAAACACAAAACATAGCTGAATAGAGTGTTGCCTGCTTTAGAGGATGGGTTAGTAATTATATTATAACTGGTTATGTTCAGGTCAATGAAATAATACCTTTAATAAATAAAATATGTTCGTAAGAACGTGGTGGGCCAGTGATTCCGTCGCTGTCATCAGTGGTTTAATGAGCTCAGGAGAATTCTGCTTTGCATTTTTCTATGCATTACTAACATCACTGAACCAGACATTTGTTTTATAAGTTAACCAAATATTCGCAGAGATTCAGCAGTTTTTTTTTCTGACGCGTTTGCCAGTCATGCCAGTCAGTGAAAAAAAAGTAACCGTGGCCCTGTTTGCAGGTATTAATATTCGTTTTTTCGTCAATCTGATGCAATTTTTATTATTTATACAGGACGTTAAAATGCAATTAAAAGTTTCAAATCAATTAAACTCAATTTATAAAAAGGCTAGCCTATTTTATGCATTAAATATAACTAATTTCCTTTATTTCTGATTAGACCATGCATTTTAGACTATTTTACAATTGTAATATGTGCATATGCTTTTTTTTTTAAAATAACATTCGTTTAACAAATATTTTAGCACATCGAAAGTAATTAAGTGACCTGTTTTTTTTTTTTATTAAAACCTTTATGCAAAAGGATCAGAGGATAAATTATCGTAGGATAAACGTATCTTATGGAAAAACACCAATTGACGGGCTCTGCTTTCGGTTTTAAAAGAATCAAGCAGCTTTAAAAAATATAATTTGCTGAAGAGAAATGACAGGAAAAAAAGAAAGAAAAAGATAAAATATATAGGGACTGTTAAAAGAACATTTTTCTTTAATATATTCTTTCGACTCCGAAACATCAGCTAAGAAAGATTATGATGAATGACGGAGTTTCTCTATTGCCTGCTTCAGCAGTTGTCCCGGTCCCGCTGGTTATGAACGAGGAGGCGGAGAGAATGCGCTGTTTAGTTTCGGCTTGATATATTTAAATAAAAACTAACACCGAACTGCTTTTAACGCTCAAAAAGTTAAACTAAAATGCACAATTCTTGTTGGTTGCACCCGCGGGATGCACAATGAACCAAACGCGGCATTATTTTAATTCTATATTCGTGAAGAATGAGCCATGAGATTGAGATTTTTGAAGGTGCTCTCTAGCGGCGAAGTTCCTGGCAGAGTAGCGAGTGAAAAAATGTGCATAAAGAAATTGGACAAGAGGAATAACATTTTAAATTATATAACAAGCATCGTATTCTTTCTAATCCTCGCCCAGTTTTAATACAAGTTGTGTTTTTTTAATATTTGTGGCTGGGAAGTTTATTAAGAATATATTTATAATTATATATAATTAAATAAATACATAATTATATATATATATATATAGAGAGAGAGAGAGAGAGAGAGAGAGAGAGAGAGAGAGAGAGAGAGAGCTGCTGTAAAGGCTATTTCTTTCCGTTCGCATCCCGTCCCTTTGCGCCCCCTGGCGGCTTTTTCACAAACTGCGGTCTTACACTAAAAACAGAGCAGCATTTATTTCAAACGGCGGCGGTATAAGCCACGGCGGTAATAGCCACTTTGAACTCTCACCTACTGTATATATGTAGGTAGATGGACACACAGTGATAGCTTCTAAATAAAGCAATGGGATGGGAACCCGTCTGTGTGATGACAGATGCAATGATCCCAAAAGGAATTTAGAGCAAAAAAAGCAAAACATAACCCCAAAAGAATGCAGCATACGTGAGATTCTGTTTGGAATGCGTGAACTCTGATGTTGGACAGCCACAGGGTACAGAAAATCTAGTGAAAACACAACCTTCAGCATGCAACACAGCTTCCTAAGATACTGAAACCAGGAGACACTAGAGAATTCGACAGAAAACAGGAGACAACAAACAAACAGTATGAAAGCTGCTTATCATCTCTATATAGTGTTTGTTCACCAGGGCCACCGCTGCAACTCCACATGAACACACTCATACTCGCTAATGCACAAAAATAAACAGTCTCATGAAAAAAATACAAAAAAACACACACAGTTCAAAAGCATTCATCAGGAGTGGCACCAAACTAAAACCTTATCTCAGCCCGTAAACCCAGTGGCCCGCACGCTCACACACACATACAGTACAACTAGATATCTGTCATTCCTCTGCAGCCATCTTTGACCGCTATCTCAGATCAACATTTAGATACAGTTTCAGTGGCATAATGCTTTCAACTGAACATCATGTCAACACATATAAAACTACCAAAACAGTACCATTTAAGATTAGAGCGTAATTGATTTTTCCACTTACGAAGAAATCTTTAGGCATCCATGGACGCGTAACCTGCAAAACCTCATGTACGTTTCACTTATCAGTGGAAGATTATGCAATCTGTGCACATTATGACAAACCGCAGAGAAATGAAGTTTTAGTTTGTTTGCCGCACTTTCTCTTTCTCTCTCTGATGTCACCTTTGTGGCTAGCGAGCAAAGGTAAAAGCAGATCTATGAGGCGGCAACGAAATAAGAAATAAAAGGGAGAGAATAAGAGAGAGAGAGAGGCAGAGAGAAAGAGCGAGGGACTTCTTTGTGTTCTTAGACAAGCATCTGATTTGAACCCACAGTTCAAGACCTCTTCCCAGAATACAAAGCGCTCTTTTATGCACCTCAGACAAAGCGGCGGTCTCTTCCATGTGCACACAAAGCCTCCTCCACTCACTTTGTACACCTTTTGTTTGTTTTAAGTACCATATTTTCCAATGCTAGCACGTTGGTATGATATAGTGATGTTCGATGTGCCCACGTCTGCTTTCAATGAGGTCCTGCATTGTTTTTACTCAAAGGAATTACACATTGAAGTGTGTTGCTAGTCATATAAGGTGGCATGGATAGGACTGTCTGTGTGTGTGTGTGTGTCTTTAAAAGCAATGACACATAAATGGAAGGCCTTTCAAATATTTCTAAAATGATTACATGATGCATCATATCAAACATCTGTGACTGAACTAAACTGAACTAAACTGTGACAACTGAACTGAAGCAGTTTGAATTGACTACTGTAGAACATCAATGTTAAGCTGCTTTGACATGATCAACATTGTAAAAAGCGCTATAGAAATTAAAGATGAACTGAATTGGAGTGAATTAATAGAGAGAGCTGTGAGAAAGTCCGTATCACGAGTAAGCAAGAAAAACACCCTGCTACTGTAAACTCAACAATCAAAAGATATCGACCCGCTCTTGCTAATCAAGCCAGTTTCCACAGAAAACAGAATGTGTGTGTGTGAGCACACATTAGGATGTGTATTTAGCCTCTACTTCCTGATTAGTCACATTTGCTCATTTCCCGAAATGCCTTGAAATTAATGAACAAACAAGTGACCAGCGAAACCTCAACGATAATTAGCACAATTATGAAGCGACTCCCAACAGCTCTCATATGCCAGAGTCTTACAGTCGCGCAAATTATGAGCTGTGTGATTTATTGGCTGGTGTCTCCAAAGCCTCCAGTGGGTTTACTGGAAGTGATGTTATTGGTTTCATATTTTGAAGAGGGTCTAATTTGCTAAAGGGGAATTATGGAACTCGTTCCTGCTCGTTTCAGAGCATTTGGTTAGAAAACAAGATGCCGTCATTTGAAGTACAGATGGTAAAGCCTCTTGCCAGCCTTCAAACTTCCTCCTGGAGTCTGGCGAGGCCAGAACTTGAAAAAGTTACAGGGTCAGCTCATCCGGGAGGAAGGATATTTTTGATCGTAGTGATTGACAGGCTGATATAATGCAGCATGTCTCTGACTACAAAGTATGAGCCAAAGATTAAGAATAGTTTTAAATGAAGAAAGTGCTGGGATAAACCAGATCATCACTGCATGCAGTACAGTTCAGAATTGGCAATATTTGGAAAGAAATACATTGTGCTATAAAGCTAAAAATGTAACGGCAAAGCTAAATGTTTAGCATCATTACTCCTGATTTCAGTGTCACTTGAGCCTTATTAAATCATTTAAATATGCAAATTTGATGTTTATGAAACATTCATTTTTATCGTTAATTATAGCACTGCAAAAATGTCAGTTAAAAATGTTGGAAGAGTTGTTCATGCTAGACATAATATTCATTCATTCATTCATTTTCCTTTCGGCTTAGCCCCTTTATTAATTAGGGGTCACCACAGTGGAATGAACCACCAACTTATCCAGTCCACATGTCTTTGGGCTGTGGGGGAAACTGGAGCACCCGGAGAAAACCCACGCAAACAAGAGGAGAACATGCAAACTCCACACAGAAATGCCAACTGACCTAGCCGGGGCTCAAATCAGCTGCCCTCTTGCTGTGAGGCGATCGTGCTACCCACTGTGCCACCATGACGCCCCAAGACATCCTATATTTAATGAAAATAATGTTTATACATATATATATATATATATATATATATATATATATATATATATATATATATATATATATATATATATATATATATATATATATACATATACATATATATACATATATACATATACATATATACATATATATATATACATATATATATATATATATATATATATATATATATATATATATATATATATATATATATATATATATATATATATATATATATTCGCCACAGCAGAATGAACCGCCAGCTATTCCAGCATATGTTTTACACAGCGGACACCCAGTATTAGAAAACACCCATGCACACTCATTCACACACACACACTCATACACTACAGACAATTTAGTTTATTCAATTCACCTATACTGCAAGTCCTTGGAGTGTGGGGGAAACCGGAGCACCCAGAGGAAACCCACAATCACACGGGCAGAACATGCAAGCTCCATAAACAAATGCTGACTTGTCCAGCCGGGACTCGAACCGGCTTTTTGCTGTGAGGCGACAGTGTTAATCACTGAGGCACCGTTCTGTTTACAATTTAAGTAAAGTTTTGAATACAGAAATTAAGTGAACAAAAAATATTTGCGAATGATGTAAAGCTGCTTGATTTTTACATCTACTAGTTATCATTATTAGTCTAATCATTATCATTACTATTCTGCAGTTACTTTTACCAATATAATCTGCACTTGCTAGATATATGTTAATTTCTTATTACTGACTTAAAACATCCTCAGAGATCAAACTGTGGTCAAGTTCATTCAAAATATTTTGATTTGGAACAACCTGACAGGAATGTGTCAGCTGAGAACCAATCATCAGGATACATTGAATTGTAAAATAAATTAACCCATTGACGTCACTTATGAGCATTGAAATGCATTAAAACAGCATACTCATACACAGATACGCATACACCTACTAATATTCAGCCAAAACAATAATGTGAATTCCCACAATGAGGTAAGGCGCCGTTGAGACTGTTTCGGACCAGCCCTGAAAAACAATTTACAATATATTAATATTATTATCAGTCTTTGTTTCTGTTTTTTTATGTCGGGCGCACAAACTCTAAGGAATGCTGGTCAGAACAATAGCCACAGCTGGCCAGGACATCGGCCATTGTGTGGTCTGTTTGGGCAATGACACTCTTTTATAGTGTTAGTATGACTTAACAGGAAAAGCATGTGAATACAAACTAGACAGATTGAATTTCCCCTTCCTCGTCTAAACAATGGCACAACCTTCTCATAGCTATCTTAATTAGCGATAGCAATCAGTTAATTGCAAAAGAACCCATGGTATTAGCTTCTGGTGATGACAACTATTTAATTTTAATGCTGTCCATGTTTATTGAAACACAACCGTGTAAACATGGAAGTGTCTCTGATCTCATTTAACTGCTTTATTATTATAGCCCGACGTTAGTTCTCCATATGCATTTTTATAGTTTCTTATTCGTTCACGTGTTTAATTCGTTCATCCTTTATTTGTTACACTGTGTGCTAGCAGTGAAGTTCACATGAATGTTCCTTATTTGTTACATCCCTTTTTTTCCAGGAAGTGTAAGTTTAAAGTTCCCTTAGTACACAATGGGGAGGATTTCGCCCTATTCAGACTAGTCAGCTAAAGCTTAAATTGTAAACCACTTAAAAAGACAACAGATTTAGCCTTTAACGTGAGATTTTGAGATGTTCTCTTTCAGCATTTAAATTTCAGTGCTTTTAAAATAATATTTCCAACCCAGGCTTATGAAATATACATGCCTGTGGCAACATTTTAGCAAAAATTACTTAGCTCCTTGCACATTTCGTGGTAGTTTGAAAGTGAAATATCCAGTGCATGGGGCTTAAAGCATGTGAAATTTTCTCAGAAACGATAAATTTGATGCTTTGTTATGTTGGTTCATGAATATAAAATAGTATTTCAAAATTCTAATTCTGCTAAAACATTCATCATGTTGGAAAATAACATACCATCAAGACTAAACCTTACCCCAAAGCTAACCAACGGTGTTAAGAATCCATCTTTCCTTGTTTAATCATTGATAGATAGATATGTGATGCAAATACAAATCATAGACTATGGTAGAAGTGTTTTGAAGTCATAATACAGTATATTGTGCAAGAAACGGTTTAGAAAGTCATCTTTATTAATTCATAATTTGTGATATAATCATAATGTGTAAAAAGTGATCTAATACACTTTTGTTTTACAGCATCCAGCATTAATTTCAGCAGAAAACTGCAGTAAATTACATATATGTTGATACGTTGTTGGCTAAAGTGAGTTTGTGCACTATATTCCAGAAAAGCATTAACATTTGTGAGTGTCTGCCAGAATTTATCCTGTTTTGCTCTATCAAAGCTTTGCCAAGTTATTGCTGCTGCTGGAGAGATCTTTGATCTGGAATATGCAAGGAAAAGTCTATACACCTCTGAGGTGCGGATCAATACCCCTCTCTTCCTATTCCATCCTCCCTGCATCCCTTCTTCCCAGACTCTTGTCGTTCATTGAACAGCAAGCTCTTTCATACTGGTTCTGCCCATTAGGATTCAAGTGTGGTGGTGAGGCAAGCTCTCCGACTTAAACAAATGACAGAGTCTCTCCGTCATTTCCATGTCGTACTGTCAGACTCTACTTTTCTGCCATCCGTGGATGCTGTTATAAATAAAAGGTTCAGGTCGGCTAAAGAGCAGTCAGCGACCGATTTAACTTGTACAGGAGATTTCTGATGTTTGCTTATGGTTTTGTGCATAAGTTGCAGTGTTTACACACTCTGTGTGCACTGGCTAACACATCAACACACACGCATACACTAAGAGTTCACTCAGCGAACTCCTGCATGCACAGACAGAAGCATGCAAATGCACTGTGTCTATGCAAACCAATACATCACATGAGCCTTTGTTTGCAAATTATGTCATAACACACATCCACATAAAACGCATGCATTGGTCAGTGTTCACAATAAAAATGAAAGAGCTTTAAGAATTCAAGTTTTAAAAATGATTTAAAATGTGATTGTAATATGTTTATTATATTGTTGGTTTACATGACCCTTTATATGATAATAATTAGATTGCGAAACTTGTATTTACATGCTGTAATTGTGTGTTAATAAATGACTACATTTAAGAGAGAAAGAGAGAGCGCAGCATATCAGGGATCCTACTTTTCATTGTTCATGTTTGACGTCAGAGCCAGGCAATGTCTGTGGCTTGTAAATGTTCACTAAAGGAACATAAACTTCAAACAGAAAACCAGGAACTGGCCACAGTACAATGGATGAGTCCTAGCACCAAACATCCTGAGAGGAAGACGCAAATGTGTGTGTGTGCGCACATGAATGTGTTTGTGTTCTTACATGTGTTTTTACATGCACATGCATGCATGTTATTGTCGATAAGAGGAAGTTTAGCGAGGTGTGGCTTCTAGCTGAGCTGTGTAGCACTGCTTGACTGAAGATATGGAAAGGCTGCATTGTAGTGAACTTCAAAGCTTGCTTTCTCATATCGGACTTGTGCATTAGCGCACGTTCACAACTTGCCCACAGGGAATCGACTAGTTTTGCATGTGTATCTGAAATGACCGTAACCATGACTAAACGCTAAAGCGTTAAAGTGGCCGTGGTTACTATCGAACGAGTCCAACATCACATATGGCGTGGTACCCGAGTCTCCCTCCTGGGCTCATCATTTGGCCTAGTTCTCTGTGGTCAGCCCAGATGGAGGGGCCTTCATTTTGGCTCTCTCGTTCGATCGTAGCACACAATAGGTCGACTGGTCACTTTTCTTACGTTCTAAAATGTTCCTTCACAAACAGGAGACTCTGATCAGCCTGCCAGAGACAATAGAAGACAAATAAGCGAGATCATAGCAGCAATCCATTTCTGCCTTATTGAAGTCTGTTTGTTAGCCTGTGTTTGTTTGCATTAGGCCGCTGGCCCATTTTGAGAGCAAGCTCCACAACAGCAATGTTAATGGTCACACAACATGGCATGCAGAGCGGGCTGGAGTCTAGGGGCCGAGGGCTGTGCCGTATAAACAAAACTCATCCAAAGAGATAGAGAGAAAAGAGGGAGACAGAGAAAAAGCCAGTGAATGATGAGCGCCAATCAAAACGAAGAGCCACAGCTCTATCTCTCCAAGCAAGCGTCACATTTCTGGCACGAAGGCCAGAGGAGCCGGAAACATAAGAGAGACGGGGCAGGGGAAATTGAAGACTTAACGGCAGTGAAAGCCCATTATCATGCTGTGGCAGGGCTGAAAAAAATGGACAAAAAATAATAACATAATAAATAAAGACAAACAAATAGGAAGGCAGGAAATGGAAAGCAAGCAGAACTGGCAGGGGCATCTTGGCTTCTCTCTAGAACCCATCTGCATTTCTTTACAATCATAAAACAACTCTAGGGCAGCATTTATCAGACTGATACAGCCTCTGGAAAGAAGGGAATTAAAGAGCCAAAATGAGATATGGGGAGATAAAGACGCGATGTGCGCAACGGCTGCCATTTGCTGTGAGATGCCCCCAAGGGGAGCAGGTTGTGATGGAGAGCCACAAATTTACGCTCGGAATGTTTTTCGAGTAAGTAAAACAACAGCCGTGCCTTGCACGAGACAGGTTCAACCAGCCGTTCTGTTCATGACGCATGCTGGGAGTGAAGTCGAACAGGGATGATTCAGGCTCTGGACCCGTGCCAGTGTCGATATCACGGCTGTTTCCTGCGGCGCGGGCTCTGGGTGACCCCTGTGGCGGGCGTGTTAGAACATGCATGGAGACGGTTTGAGAGGTAAGAATCAGAGAAGAATGATATTGTCAACACAAGATGTCATGGTTTTTGAACGCCAATAACAAGAAAGAAAACATTGGGTTAATGAGCTATGGGTGCGTCTGTGTATGTTTGCACCGGTGTCTTACATACCATCTTTCATTCCAAAAGTCAGTCAAATCAATCATTCAAAACCTGGTTTGTAGGCCATTCAGAACTAAACTAAGAATATCTTTTAAATGATTAGCATTGTTTTACTAACCAATGCCAGTATCATTTTAAAACATGTAGAATGATACAACAAGGTCACAAACAAAAACCTATTGTGAAATATCCAATATGCAAGGTGGTGTGGTGGCACAGTGGTGCAGTGGGTAGCGATGTCGCCTCACAGCAAGGCGGCTGGCTCGAGCTTCAGCTGGGTCAGTTAGCATTTCTGTGTGGAGTTTGCATGTTCTCCCAGTGTTTCACGAGGGTTTCCTCCGGGTACTCCGGTTTCCCCCACAGTCCTGAGACATGCTCTATAGATGAATTGGGTAAGCTAAAATTGTCAGTAGCGTACTGTATGTGTGTGAATGACAGTGTATGGGTGTTTCCCATTATTGGGTTGCATTTGGAAGGGCGTAAGCTGCGTAAAAACATATGCTGGATAAGTTGGCAGTTCATTCCGTTGTGGTGACCCCTGATTAATAAAGGGACTAAGCCAAAAAAAATGAATTAAATTAATTCATTCAATAGGCAGTCAAAAAAAAATACAACTAAATGTGAAAAAAAAATATATTTTTAAAGTAGAGAAGAAAAAAAGGATAATAAGAACCCTAAATCTTAAGGATTGTTTGAAGAATCTTTGATTCAACATAATTATACAATAACAAATATTATATATGCTTAAAAACTAATGAATAAAAGGAATGATTAAGAGACATATAGACAGAATACCAGACATACCACCTTTCGTTCCAAAAGTCAGTCAAATCAATCATTCAAAACCTGGTTTGCAGGTCATTCCGAACTAAAGAATGTCTATTAAATGATTAGCATTGTTTTACTAATCAATGCCAGCATGGGTGTAGCGGACATTTTAAAAGTGGGGGGGGCGTATCCCCCCCCGTCCCCCCGGTTGCTACGCCCCTGTATGCCAGTATTTATGATAATTTTAAAACGTGTAGAATGATACAACAAGGTCACAAACAAAAACTTTTAGTAAAATATCCAATATAGAATAAAAAAAATCTAACTAAATGTGAAGAAATTGCATATTTTTAAAGTATAAAAGAAAAAAGGATCATCAAAACCCTAAATCTGGAAGAATCTTTGATTCAATATAATTAACAAATATAAGATTACAGAATATCATGTTTCATGCCAAAAGTCAGTCAAATCAATCATTCAAAACCTGGTTTGCAGGCCATTCAGAACTAAACCAAGAATGTGCTTTAAATGATTAGCATCGTTTTACTAACCAATTCCAGTATTTTTGATCATTTAAACATATTTTGAATGATGCAATAAGGTCACAAACAGTAACATATTGTGACATATCCAAAATAAGTAAAAAAAAAACATCCAACGAAATTTGAAAAAATGGCATACTATTGAAGTAGAGATTTAGGGATAATTAAAAACCTAAATCTTGAAGATTGATTGAAGAATATTTAATCAATATCATTATTTAATAAAAATAAATAAATATGCCTTAAAATGATTGATTAAAAGACAGGCAGACAGACATACACACCTGAAAAAACTTCATATGGGCTGAATTTCAACAAATCAAATTTAGTAATGTTCAAAAATTGAGTAAATCCAATGAATATTTTTTTTTCAGAGTAGACAGATGAGCAGACAGGTGGACACACAGGCAGACAGACTGATATATTTAAATTGCAAATCGTTAAATGTATCTCCATGTCATTCCAGTTCATTTTTGTGAATTGAAAGGAAGCAAGTTCTTCGATTCAGAATTCTGCTCAACCCAAGTTCAAACAAACATCAAAACAAGCCACCAAGCAGAATGGAAAGTGTGGGAGTGTCTTGTTTTTCTCCAAGGCTCCTGTCAGCCTGTGGAAGAGAGGAGAGTGTTGACAAGCGCAACCCCTGTCTTTGTCCCTGTTTGTTTGTGTGTAAACAGCGGCAAGGGCAGAGACACCAAAACACCAGGAACTCCAAACAAATGACCCAAATGAAGAGCTCACTTGCCGGCATTAAAGGGACAGAGTTCACTACGCATCTGTCCGCTAACAAGCACCCTGCTGAAGAGCCTTTTGTGCTCCTTTTGCGACCTCTCTGGCCTGAGAATGAAGACAGAAGACTGACCCAGGGTCACTCACAATCACACTCTCAGCCACTGCCAGACAACCGTTAAGCTAGACGCAACCATTTGTTTGTTTCAGACTTAATCAAACAGCCAAGACACTGCAATCTCTTTAAGATGCTTTCAGAAGCATTGGCAAACTTCGGCTACCACTGAATTACGACACCCAGGGGCTCCTCCATATCAAAGAAGCAATTTAAGAGTGCATTTATCCACACAAACCCCTTACAGTTATACTTCTCAAGGCAGCTTTTCTGTCTGAGCAGGATAAGTGACGTCTGCAAAAAGTCTAACTTTTCTGTTGTGTTTAATGCACATTGATAATCCCTCTGTGGCCATGTTGGCACAAAGCGCTCTGTATTTTCCATATCTGAAGACCAGAATAAAAGAGAGAAGGAAGTAAACATCACTTATTCAAAGCGGATCAATCGTTTACCTTGTCATTATTATTCAGTTTGCATATTGAATGTGTTTACATGAGAATAACAGAGTTGCGGAGACGAAAACAATTCCCTTGTCAGCCTGAATATTTCCCCGTTCAAGTCTGGCCTTCGCTAAACGGCCCGCTCAATCTCAATACATCTCCTAAATGTGGCGTGACAATTTGGGCATAATTACGTGGCTAATACGTTATTAACAGAGACATGGTAATGTCTTTGGATGCCGTGAGGTGTTATCTCCAATTACCTTCATTTGGGCTTTGTAAAACGATCAGGTAAAGTGTGAAATAAGAGAGTCAGATAAGAAGGAGGGTTTGCAGGTGGACATGTAAATATGAGTTCGATCGAGGTCCAAATGTCGAGGATATTTCATTAAGCTTGTCCCGCTGCCTCCTCTGATAGCTGGGATTGGATGAAAACGGGAGGGTAGAGAGGCAGAGATTGAATAGGTGGAGAGTCAAGGAAATACCATAGGCTCCTTCTGAATATGCAGTCCTACAGTATATACATTTCTGGAGATCGCAAATTATTTTGCCAGAAGTAGGTGTGGCTGCATTTTGTCTTTAAAAGGAACAATATGGGGTGGTATAATGCCGTTCCTTTTCACGCTAACAGCTGACCAATTACCTCTGTATAGACGGCTTTTCTGCTGTTACCAGTTTGTCTAGTGGCTCGCAGCGTACGTCGACGGACTTGAGATGAAGAAAGGAGTTGATTGCGACGACGGGGTTCGAGTTTGGCAAAGAATGGTTCCAGAAAGCAGGTAAGTCAAAAACAAAAACCAAAAAAAAAATGATATAAACAGGTAAACAGGGTGAGAATGTAATAAAATCTGAAAATGTTGTAAAAAAATCAGGGGTCTTTTCTTTTTCTGGATTGCTTTTGAAAAAAAAAACTGTCGGCTGGGTTTAAGGAAGGGGGTGATTGGGTCAATCTGTGTTTTTGCAAACACTATCGGTTGGGTTTAAGAAAGGGGGTGGGGGAGGGGATTGGTTGGTTGTTTAATCAGTCAGTCAGTCAGTCAACAGCGGCCTCTGGTGAATTTATGCAAGTAGAACAGAAGAAATTTGAGATCTCAAAAAGCGTACACAGCGAACACTGGTGGATTCGCGAGAACAAAAATATACCTCTTGGGACGTATTTGGTGCTCTCCAGAAATGTAAATAGAGCTACATTTTCAGAATGAGCCTGGGTTGGAAAATACATGTACTCAAATGATCTCTTAAAAACATTTTAAAAAATTGTTTTGTAATTTTAACCAACAGCAAATAATTAAAAAAAAAACAAAATCAAGATGATGCAGTGACAATAGGGCTGCACAATACTGGGAAAATATGCAATATGCAATATTGTTGTTGAGTGTTGCGATGATGATTTTTTCTTAGGTTATAACTAGGGCCAGACAGAATCTGCGGACATCTATTGCTATTTCTGTCCGGAATTTTGTAAAAAATCTGTGGATTTATGTGGAATACTTTTGGGGATGATTTTGGGAGTATCACAACTAACAACTTAAAATATGAAATAAAAAATAAATAAAAATGTAAAAAACCTTTTTACCTAATTAAATATTTACAATGTAAATCCATTTAGATCCACTTATTTGGTAAACAAAGCAACTCTCTTGTATAATATCTACTGAAAGACAAACTGTATTGTAAATAAATCATATGAACATTTTAATTTTTAGTCAATAATATTACTGAAATTAATTAAAAAATGTAATAATATAAATTTACGCACATTTACACAAGTAAATAAATAGACTCAACAATTGGCTAAAAAGGTGACGCGGTGACGCAGTGGGTAGCACTTTCGCCTCACAGCAAGAAGGTTGCTGGTTCGAGCCTCGGCTGGGTCAGTTGGCGTTTCTGTGTGGAGTTTCCATGTTCTCCCTGTGTTATCGAAGGTTTACTCCAGGTGCTCCGGTTTCCCCACAGTCCAAAGACATGTGGTATAGGTGAATTGGGAAAGCTAAATTGTCCATAGGGTATGAGTGTGCGTGTGTGTGTATGGATGTTTCCCAGTGATGGGTTGCAGCTGAAAAGGCATCCGCTGTGTAAAACATATGCTGGATAAGTTGGCGGTTTATTCCGCTGTGGTGACGCCAAATTAATAAAGGGACTAAGCCAAAAAGAAAATGAATGAATGAATAATTGTCTAAAAATCTGCGGATTTCCATGCGGGCCTAGTAATAACTTACTTACAAAATGCTATTTTATCAGAAATGAAAAAAATACATATTTATGTTATGATCAATCCCAAAATAGACAGGTAATAGATATTTTTCTGAGCTAATTAAACAAAAACTGTCAAGGTGCAAACAGATTTTAAAACACCACAAATTACTGACAACCTCAGTCAGAAATTCTGATTCTACTCTTATCTCCCAGCATTAGTATTCATTTTAAGCTCCAGGTTTATCTAACAGCACCTATACTGGAGAGGTGGGAATGAAGATACTTAAGGCCCCATCTTATTGGCTAGACTTAGAAGCAACCTATGCATGTAGCACACAAATGCATGCCACATAAAACTAATTTATCTTAATTTATTGCACTTTCCTGAGATATGGAAAATACATATACTATTGTTGCGGTATTGATCATTTTTCAACATATTGTGCATCCCAAAATGAGAATATGTTCATTTCAATCTTGAATTTTCCACAAATTCACCAACGCAATGCTATAACCACACCACAAATCCATTTACTGAAGTGCAAATTTGGTCCTAACATATGTAAACACTATTTGATAGTGTCCACAAACACATTCTTACTAAAAAGACACATCCTTGTTCAATGTCTGTGCTTCTTTCTTTCCAAAATATGAGTGATAAAAATGTCTTTTTACCAAACTAAAATTGGAAATATTTTTTATCCTCTCGTCAATGTGTAGCCAAAGTGCAGCCAGCTACTGTTTTTTCAGTCTTCATTAGTTTTCTGTTGCTGTTCTGCCTGCGTTTCTTTTCTGACCACGGCAGTGTTTTCACCAAAATGCATTTTCAATGTCTCAGTCTCAAGTGGACACATTACCATATCAACCTAGTATTAGCATCCATTCAAATGCATCTTGTGCTCACATTTTGCTAAGACTTTTGTGGCTGTTTAAACACATTCTATCACATGCATGTTTACACTACAAAGGTAATCCAAACAAATGGTTTTCATCCTCAGGCTCCAGGGGGGTTGGGAAGGATGGGTCTGGCACACCCAATCAGAAACTTGGCCCACCCTGATCCAGATAACAACACAGAAAAGCCTGTGATGTGATTTATAACTGAGAAAGCAACATGAAACTTGACCAAGGTCTTTAAAACATGGTTTGAGCAAGCCAAGCCAATTTACAATCTTCATTAAAGTCTTGTGATTTAAACCATTTTGAACCACCTAATTAGAATTAGATGAAAGAGACTTTAATTTGTTATAGTGCCTGGATTTCTCCTCGCAACACCCAAAGCACCCAGTGAAGCATCCTAGCTCTCCTTTAGCAAACACAGTTCTCTTTTACGTCATTTCAAGCAGTTTTAACTGAATCAAACAGAATCTTAATATAAGTCTTAATGATTTCACACAGCAGCACTGATTGGTTTGGAGGTACTACTTCAACATAAAAGTATTTTCACACACACACACACACACACACACACACATGCACAAAATCCAAATGTGAAGTGCACTATCAGAGAGTGACACACAGTGAGCCGCAAATCACAAGCAGTTTCAGCAGAAATGTTTTCGTGCACTCAAAATCCAACCACTTACTGTACACGTGCAAAGCTCTTTGTTGCAATTATTGTAAACATTATTATATTATTTAAAGCACGTGCTATACAGTACAGCGAGACAGATGATTCTGAACTACGTTATTCTCCAGACCGGCTGTGCACACAGAAAAAAAAACATGCATTTTTACATTCCTTTGTGACTGATAACTAAAGAGTTGATCACACATCTACTCTGTATTTAAAGCAGTGATCAATTACGTATGCAATGTAATAAAATGTGATGGTTTCTTGTAATTAAAAACAACTTAGCTCCCACACACTCAAGTGATCAACCATGTAATGAATTATGTAGTTTGCAGTATAAATGAGAGTTGTAAAACAACATTTTTGGCAGGTACTAGGTTTAAATATGTTCATGTTTGCTTTTCTATCCACATGATGGAAAACATAAAAAAATCTGTCAATTATTTACAAAATGCAATACATGACTTTAAATTATTTAATTAATTGAAAGTTCTTTAAATAATTAATTTATTATATTTACATACATATTCCAGAATACCCGGAAAAGTGTTCTATACATGTAAGAAATTATATATGAAGAGTTTAGATGCAAAAAGCTCTAAAATCCAATTGACATTTTCTTCTAAAATTGGCACTTTTCTCTGACTCCTTTGTGTAGGCTCACTTATTTACTTTTATAGTTATGAATAAGTTATTTTCCTTGCTTTTAAAGTGAAATAACTGAACAAACATAGGAGGCTGAGAAAAATGCTCATTTTAGGAGAAAATTTCAGATGGAATTTAGAGGTTTTTGCATCTGAACTCTTCATATATATGTACAGTCTCTTCAGTCCACCTCTGGAAGAATTTGAAAGCAGATGTCCGGTTGTAAAATTCAGTACTGGCACTTTGGGCTCTATTTTAACTATTTTATCTAGGTGCAAAGTCTAAAGCACATGGCGCAAAAGCATTAAGGATGTGTTTGAATCCACTTTTGCTATTTTAAAGATGGAAAAATATGCTTTGTGCCCCAGCACATGGTCTAGCAGGGTTATGCTTATTCTCTTAATGAGTTATGGGTGTGTTTTGAGCACAACGCGCATTAAACCAATTAGAGTCTCATCTCCCATTCCCTTTAAAAGTCAGTTGCGTCGCACCATGATGCATTGGCTATTTACATTGTGGACTTTGTAAGAGGAAAAACTGAATGCTTCACTAGTGAGAAAACAGTTATACAGATCATCTGCAGTGCAAGGATAAAGAATGAGCCTCCTTCATCCAGCCTCTTTACTTTTACTCTTTACTTTACTCCTTTACTTTGTGGATAAGAAAATGATGTTGTACACACTCCACTGAAGATATCCATTAGCCTACATTTTTAATTTCATTTGTTAAGCGCAAAGATTTGTTTCAAAACTATTTCTAAATTCTGTTCTAATTTCCAGCAAACAAATAAATGAACAATAATAACGTAGTGTGGTCAAAAAACTGAGTTATATCCAAACACACGTCCCATTCTTATGCCTTATATGGTTATGCATACGTCTCCAAAACCCGACAGCTGGACAAATCTAAACATGTTTTTATTTAAACAAATATAAATATGCATATAATAAATAATATTGCTAATAATAATCACATTATACACATGCAAATTGTCATGAATAAACTAAAAAAAGCACCTGACATGAAGGCATGGAGGCAATGTTTTTTATATTTATGTGGAAAATACAAATTGTTGAAACATTTTAATCCTTTAATTTGTTTTCATATGTAAAGATATTTGTGTATTTATGTACATCCTGTGTGTATTAAGCAATGTGTACACATTTGAACCGTAAAGGTGCATAAATAACATGCTCTGCGCTGGACTTTAGACCAGCTTTCAGTTAGTCAGTGGCAGTCTATTTCAGTTCCTCAAAATAAAAACGCACCAACAATGCCGCCTTAAAACACCTCCTTTTAGACCAGCATGGCCATGAGTCCACAGACTGCCACAAATAGATTTGCTATTTAAACAACGTGGCGCAAAACATGAAAATTAGGGTTGTGCTGGTCTGAAAATAGCAACAAATCGCGCCATACATGTCTTGCACCTTATTGTGCTGGTATGATAGGGCCTATTGTGGGCAAACTAACAAACAAAAAATTAATTCAAAGCCCATGTGCAAGCTGCATGATGTACATTGTACATCAAATTAGAAATAATGCATTAAACACATAGCATTTTTTTTTACTCTAGCACTACGTTAACTGCAGCAGCCAATAAGGCGCAAATGTTTAGTCAATTTGCACCATTGAGTTTTGACACACACAGCCATGCGCACATACATTATTTGAACAGCAGTACAAAGTGACCAGCCCTGCATTGTTAATAAGGATATCAGCCTGATTAAAACATGCCTGGGGCAGTTTCGCATTTGTCATAGTTAGATTAAATTCAGTTAGAGGCTTTTATATTTGTCTCCTTGATTTTCTCTTTCCCACACACACACACTTTGTAAGGCGCCAGTGGCCAGCGGTCAGGGAGAGAGGATGCATTGGGGACATCATCTCGTTCATCATGAGTTAGACAGGGGGCAGTAGAGTTGACAGAGCTGTTCCATCAGTCACAGCGAAGATACACACAAACACACACACACACACACACTCTTACCGGAGATAGATCAGGTTGAGGTCCAGTGAACACTGTTTATCCACTTTCAACACGCACGCACACACACATGCATCATTTACTGCGAGATCTTTCTTTCGCCATAACTTATGCGGCGTAAGTCACACATGCTAACAAACATGTACTTCCGCAGGAGAGGCCAACACAGATGCACACACACACAATTGTTCCAGCGGCTGTTGTATTGTTGGCTCAGACAGGGCTGCCTGTTTCTGACGGAAGCGGTTACCTTGGCTTTGGGTGACAGCGGATCAATCTGTAATCTGTGTCTGTTATTGATGATGGTGTGTGAAAGAGAGATAGTGGAGCTCAATTCCACCGCCTTTCATCTCACCAGTTGTTTCCGAACTGATTTCTGACACATTCAAAATTCCACAACACATCAGATTGCTGAATGAGGGATTGGCCTGCTGAAAGTGGTCACTCATATATTGTGTTTTGGATGCTACCCAGTGTTCTTAAGATAAACTAGACTGCCTTGATTGGCTGTGATTTTTGGTGAACAATGCCTTACACAGCCCATCCTAAAAAAAAAAAAAATTAAAAAGGTGTGCTTCATATTACAGTTGAAGTCTTATTTGTTTTATTTCAGCTAGAATAAAAAGCAGTTTTGATTTTTTTAAAACAATTTTAAAGTCAATATTATTAGCCCCGTAAAGCAATACTTTTTAATTCTAACTTAACTTAACTTAACTTAACTTTGTACTTTGAGCTGAATACTAGTGAAAAATATCTAGTAAAATATGATAAATGTCTTGAAAAATATTTTTTCTATTAAACAGATATTAGGGGGAAAAAACAAGGGGGCTAGTAATTCTGACTTCAACTGTATATTGCTTCTTGCAAATTTAGCAATGGATTTTGCTATGTAAAATGAGAGGAACTGCAAAGAGTGTTCAGTTTTGTTAGTACAGATAAGCATGGCTGTTCCAATGTTTAATTAAGCTGGGTCATTCATTGGTGCAGTTTTAAACTACGATGCTTGATAAGTGGTTCTCCAATGCTTTAATACCTACCTCAACAATGCATGCTATTTTACCATGCTTTTAGACAGTATTTGGCATTCACTACATTAAAAAAAGCCATATGGATAGATATATGATGCAAATGTTAAAATGTATTAGTATTCAAAGCATGGACTATGGAAAAAGAAAGTGTTTTGAGGAGATGGCAGAGAAGTATGCAAGGAACTGTATGGAAGTGAGTCTTAATTAATTGATAATCTGGCCTGTAATGGTATTTTGCATTAAAGAAATAAAAGCTCTGGGTGTTTCACTGTTTCTAGTGCTAATTTTAGTGGCAAGCTACAAGTATTCATTCATTCATTTTCTTTTTGGCTTAGTCACTTTATTAATCTGGGGTCGTGACAGTGGAATGAACCGTCAACATATCCAGCATATGTTTTACGCAGTGGATGCCGTTCCAGCTGCAACACATCACTGGGAACTGCAGGTACTGTAGGTACATATTTTTAGAGTTTTGCAATTACTAATGTTTATGAAAAGATGCAAAAATGTTATCCAAATTATTGCGCTGATATAATTTTAGCAATAGCCACAAATACACTGTAGGGATTAAAATTGTAGATTTTTTTTATATTGAGTTAACTTGTTCCGCAGCAGGACCATGCCTCACTTTGCCTCCTTAACCAATCACCTACTCCCTAAAACTTATTTAAGGTAGACCAGCCCTTTATCACTGTTCTTCTCATTCTCTCAAATCCACCCTCCCTCCCTCTATTTCCTTGCTTCCCATTAACAATCCTTATAAACACTCTCTTCCCTCCTACACTGGATAAAATGTCTGCAAAAATTTTTGCAATCAATTTTTATGTGTTAAATTTAAACAAATTAAACTTAGTAATGGCCAACTTAAATTGTTTGTTTAAATTCAGCCCAAATAAATTGTTTACAACCACTTAAATAAATATAGTAAATCCAAAGAATCATCTTTGAATATTTTTTTAGTGTAGGTTGAATGGGGTCCATGTTGATGAATCGAATGTTAAGTAAAGCTCATGTTCTATGAAGCCATTTAGTTACTTTCATAAATATATCAAAACTCAATTTTTGATAAGTAATATGCATTACTAACATCATAATTTGGACAACTTTAAGAAAATACAAAAAAAAATACATTATTTAATACAGATTTCTTTCCAGATTCTTGGCTAAATATGGCTCTTAAATCAGCTATCAGACCATTCTTAAATTATAATTTCCAAAAATTGACATTTATGACAATGAATTATAAAATATTTCAGGAAAATGACTTTTCAAAGAAATCATACAGATGAAAAGGAAATAAATAAGATGTAAGCAGAGTGAAACATATGGATTCAATCCTACATTTCTCACTTGAGCACCAAGGCTCTACATATTTGAAAACCATACCCTACTTTTCACTTAAAGTGAAAGAGATTTCTGAGAAAAACATTTAAGAATAAAGCAGCTCCCCCACTATTCGGTAAGGCTATCTGATGACAGTAAACGCAGACGAAGGAATGAGGGTGGAGGCTTTGGATGTATAATAATATTAGACAGAGACACAGTGGCTGTAAGGCCAGCCAGTTTCTACTCTCTCGCACTCTCTATATCAAATTCTGATACCATTTATTATTTATTAAAGGAATATTCTCTCTTATTTACAAAATTAATGTTCATGGACTAGAATCACTGGCATGCTGGGAATGCACTTGAATTCACTCTAGCTTAGCAGTTTACCAGGCTTGCACACAATACACGCAAACACAAACATAGAGGAGAACAAGACTTTTCTAGTAGCATTGGTACAATTCTGTCACTATCCAAATTTCTTTAATGTGTCATGTTTTAAAAACTTCTTTCTTTCTTTCTTTCTTTCTTTCTTTCTTTTTTTTTCTTTCTTTCTTTCTTTCTTTCTTTCTTTCTTTCTTTCTTTCTTATTTGTATTTATGTATTTAGTTATTTATTTAATGTTTATTTATTTATTAATATTTATTTATTGAGTTGTTTATTTCATATTTATTTATTTAATTATTATTTATTCATTTTGTTAGTTCTTTATTTCATATTTATTTATTTCATATTTATTCATTTAGTTTTTTATTTCATATTTATTTATCTAACTAATTAATATTTATTAATTTAGTTGTTTATTTAATATTTATTGATTTAATATTTATTTAGTTGTTTATTTCACATTTGTTTTACTCATATTTATTTATCTATTTAATTAGTTGTTTATTTAATATGTATTTATTTATTTATTTAATTAATTAGTATTTGTTTATTTAGTTGTTTATTTCATATTTATTTATTTAATATTTATTTATTTAGTTGTTTTTTTCACATTTACTTAATTTATATTTATTTATCTATTTATTTAGTTGTTTGTTTAATATGTATTTATTTATTTATTTAATTGTTTATTCCATATTTATTTATTTAATTCATATTTATGCATTTTTTTATTTAGTAGTTTAATTAATTTATTTATTAAATTATTATATATATATTTTTTTATTTATATTTTAATTACTTATTTTTAACAATAGCTTATAATGTCTTATTACAGTAATTTAGAAGCGTTTTGTAAAAATACTTTATAGAAATATAATTGATTTATCATGTAAATTAAGATACAAAGATTTCTTTATAAAATAAATATGTAGGTTTTAATTGTATATACTCATATTGTATAATTCAATGTAATTATAAATAATACAAAAAACAGAATATCCTACATTGATGTGCAAAATTTAATATAGGGGATGCTTAATAATATTTGAAACAAAATAAATAATAAGGCCCCCCCAGTGAAATGTGATGACATTTCTGACAGACTTCAGGAATTCACCCAGCAAAAATCACTTTGCAATGCCGTCTGTGCAGAAGCATAGATGTTTCCCATGTTTCACCATGTTATTCGCACTTCCACAGTGTTGAATCTGAAACCGCCATGCTAAAGCGAGTTCAGAATCTATGAGCATGCATATATATGTGTGTGCGCCTGCAGAGTTTGATTGACAGCTCAGTGCTCTGATTAATGTGACTGGGCTCTGCGCTGGAGAGAAACGGAGAAAGAGAGAGACTGAGTTTCTCATTTCAGCTCTCAGCCACATATAATGCTGAGAGCGAGAGATCATGAAAGAAGCGAAAGAGGGACTGAGGGACAGAGAGACTGGGGAATTCTCCCTCCTATTCATCAAAAACACTTTTAATTATACCATATTGCCTCCTCCAGATAAGTCCCATTTACTCCTCAGATTTAGAGGCGAGGCTGCGTGGAATCTAAAATAGCAATCTGCTCCTCTCTTCCTCATTCTCGTTTTATCTCTGTCTTTCTCTCAGCCTCTCGATGACACTTCAGCATGTCTGTCTTTAGCATTCTGGTGTTCGAGTCGTCAGAAGCAGGTCGAAATCATTATTCAGGACAGAAATGCGATGTGGCCTCTCTCACTCTTTCTGGCTCTTTCATCTTGCTGTGTGTTGCTGCGGTGGAATTGAAACGGAGCAGATAAAATGTGCTAATCAATTGACTGTATTAAATATATAGCTGTGGTAAAAATTAAGAGAGCACTTCACAGTTTTGAGTTTATTTTCTGGATTTATTGGGTTTATTAGGTATGGGGTTGAGTAAAATGTTAATATTTGATTTGTTCCATAAAGGTCTGAGAGCGTTTATTTTTCCCTACAAACTTGACATAGAAACTGGTCAGAATTACAAATGCTTTCATTTCAGACCAGAAGATCGACTGAATGCAATCTAAAATGGTAAAATGCAACAGTTTACTTCTGGGTGATTTGTAAAATGAAGCAATTTACTTTAAAAAAAAAGGTTCCTTTAAAGCAGAGATGCCCAAACTAGGGCCTGCGAGCCAAAGTTGGCCCATGCTAACCTTTGACTTGGCCCACCATCCCATTTGAGAAGAGGGTAAGAATAGGTGATTATCTTTGACAGATATCATCATTTCTAAATTAAATTTAATGCAACAATAGGGCTGTGCGATTAACCGAAGTCGATTAGCCAATTGAGTGAGCACACTTTTGTTCTGCCCAATCAGAATTGTGTAACTGAACTGCGTAACTTTTTATATGGAAAGCCCACAATAAAACAAACAAACAAGAAAGCGCGGACAAGTAAGATGATGGCGACTGCCGCTTCAGAAACATTAATAGACAAATTAATATCAAGGAAAAACAGAATGTTGGAAATATGGGAATATTTTGGTTTCAAAGTCACAGACACCGAACAAAAACAGGTAATTTGTAAGAGCTGTTGCAGAATTGTTGCCATAGCACGAGGAAATACAACAACCAGCACCTAAAAAAGCACCACAGACGGTTTTATGACGAGTTATTTGCTAAAAAGTCAACTAAAAGTACTGCCAGTGACACTTAGTCTAGTAGCAAGCAAAAGCAAAGTACAATTTCAGAGTTGTTTGCAGATGTTACACCATATGAAAAGCATCACGAAGGCACCAGGAGATCACTAATGCCATAACTCACTACTGTTTGCTCTAGAGAAAAATGAGTGTTTAATTTCTCAATATTTATAAACAAATTTAAAAGTTGGAATTAGCTGACATCTTTTCAGCTCCTTTTTGAACTAACACTCACTGCATTTTATCAGTAAGAAGCTATAATAAAGAATATTGAGCTGAAGCATGACTACAAAATTAAATCGATCGCAAATCAAATCTTATTATCTGTAAAAAAAAAATCATAATTAGATATTTTTTCCCAAATCTCACAGCCCTATGTAACATTTAGTTTGTTTTGTAATTTGTTTTGTTTTGTAAATGAATCTGATTTATTTTTCAAACGTGATTGCTGTCATTCGACAAATAGCAGGGCAATGCACAAAACATCGGCGAGCATATCAAGGCAAAGGCAGGTGCAGCTTAGTGTATTCAGAATTTAACTCCACTGAGTTAATAGTGGGGTTGTTTATGTTTTTACTATAATATGTTCATTATGAAAAAAATAACATACTGCATTAGTTAATATCATTTAAAGCAATGTTTATTTTTTTAAATATTAGGAAATGAATTAGAAAATTACTCATAGAAATTTTTATGTAATACAGTTTGGTCTTTTTACCTTCAGCCCACGACCCTTAATGTTTTTGGTCTGTCATAAGAAAAAGTTTGGGCACCCCATCTTTAAAACATTGGTATTGTGTTAAATAAAATAACTAAATGAACTAAAGGAATTTTTCACAGTATTTCTGATGTTTTTTATCTTCTGGTGATAGGATTATTTGTTTTATTTTGGCTAGAATAAAAGCAGTTTTTTTAAACCATTATAAGGTCAATATTATTAAACCCCGACTCTTAATGACATCATTTAAATTTTACATGTAAAAGAAATGTCATGAGAAAATGTACAGAATAAAATAAAATTGATTGGACAAATAAAACTATCCCAACAGGCACTGGACTTCAACATGACGTCAGATTGGAACAATGTATTTTGTTTGGAAATGAAAATTGGGTTGATGTTAGAACCCAACATCAGGCCACCAATGTCCAACGTCAGATTGAACGTTACATGTGGTTACTTTCCAAAGCAACGTAAAAACAACTAAATATCAACGTCTAATGATGTTACAGCTTGACGTTATGTGGATGTTACCACAATGACGTCTATCAGATGTTAGATTTTGGTTGCCATACCTGATGAATAAACATCAGTATTTGACGTCAATATGATGTTGGTTTAAGATTTTGGCTTGACATTGACTATTGGTCACTTTCCAACACAACCTAAAAACAACCAAATATCAATGTCATTTCACATCGTTATTGGATGTCAAAATAACATACTTAGATGCTGGTGACCTAAATCTAACCTAATATTAACATCTAATGATGTTGTGTGTCTGCTGGGGTAAATCGTAAGTACAGATAAACTGAGAACTGTCTTAGAAGTCTTCTCTTTCTTTTTTTCAATACTGTATAGAAACAATCAACAATGTGAGGTAGGAACTTACATATAATCATGATGCGAGACCATAATATTGATTAGCATATTACATTTTTTGAAGTATGTGTGTTTGTGTGCGTGAGAGATACATTTACATGGGTCAAGTACTGCAAGTCGAGCTTAAATTAACTTTACATAGCTGTGCATTGCATCATTACTTTACTGGAATTCAGCTAGTTGATGATTGCCAACACACACATACAAGCACACATGCACACAGACACAAAAGATTTTTTCTTCCTCACAAAGTTACACTCACACATTCCAGCTGCCTTTATGCTAGGAACAAAGACGAAGAAGGAAAATACAAAGAGGCACAGAATTCTCCTTAATTAAAGTTTCCAATCTGTAAATCGATTAAATTAAATTCTGTAACAAAAGAGGGGCGAGACGGCGCTTTAAGCCCACACAAACAGCCAGCAGGTGGAGTGTGAGTATGTGTGTGCGTGCATGGGTGTGTGTACTGGCTTCTGTTAAAAAAGATGATGTGTGTTTGGTTGAGATTAAACACAAGGTTTAGCAGGGTAGAGTATTAACTTTAGACTTGCTTTCTAAATGAAGTGGAATTTACCCTCAGTAAATCATTCACTGTTATTTGCTAATGTTTTTGTGAGAACTACAAGGAGACACAAACTAAAATGCAGCATGCATTGACAAAGCAAAGACCCATAACACTCTCTGTACTCTTTCTTATATAAACCAATCACTTTGATTTGGTATAAATGATTCACTGATTGCTATTAACTGTTTGGTTTCAGCATTGGTTCAAAGTAAAACACAGACACACTCACCCTGTCTGATGGGAGACCAGTGGTTTCAACTAAAACAGTCACAGGTGTACATAATCAATGAAGCAATTCTCCATAAAAACAAAGTAAAAGTCTCATATATATGTGAGGTGCTGGGAAGTCTGATTCATTTATTACAGTGAATTGGTTCATTCAATCCAGATATGACACATATATACTGAATGTCATATCTGGATTGAATGAAAAAGTTTTTATATACTGAGAAAAATCATTTAAAAAGTCATGACAAAAGTCATTTTTTATTTATTTATTTATTTATTTGTTTTTTATTTATTCATTTTTTATTAATAATTAATTAATTAATTTATACATTCATTCATTTTTAGTATTGACTAATTTATTTATTTAATATTTAAAATTAATTTAATTATTTATTTATTCATTCATTTTATTAAAAATGTATTAGTTTATTTATTTACTATTTTTAAAACAAATATTTATTTAATTTATTTTAATTATTTATTTTTTGTTTGTTTGTTTGTTTATTTATTTATTATTTATTTTGTTTGTTTATTTTTTAAATTCATTTATTTATTCATTCATTTTCTTATTAATTATTTAATTAATTAACTTATTTATTTATTTATTTATTTATTTATTTATTTATTCTTTCATTTTTTATTATTTATAATATTTTATTAATTAATTATTCATTCATTCATTCATTCATTCAATTATTTTCTTTTCAGCATAGTCCCTTTATTAATCAGGGGTCACCACAGCGGAATGAACTGGCAACTTATCCAGCATATGTTTTTTATGCAGCGGATGCCCAACCAACTGCAACCCAGTACTGGGATCACCCATACACTCTCATTCACACACATACACTACGGCCAATTAAGCTTACCCAATTCACTTATAGCACATGTCTTTGGCCTGGAGCACCCGGAGGAAACCCACGCAAAGATGAAGAGAACATGCAAACTCCACGCAAAAATGCCAACTGACCCAGCCGAGGCTCGAACCAGCGACTTTCTTGCTGTGAAGCGACACCGCTACCCACTGTGCCACCATGCTGCCCTTATTATTTATTTATATATATATATATATATATATATATATATAAATATATATATATATATATATACATATATATATATATATACATATATATATATATACATATATATATATATATATACATATATATATATATACATATATATATATATATATATATATATATATATATATATATATATATATATATATACATATATATATATATATATATATATATACATATATATATATACATATATATATATACATATATATATACATATATATATACATATATATATACATATATATATATATATATATATATATATATATATATATATATATATATATATATATATATATATATATATATTTATTTATTTGTTTATTCATTCATTTTTTAATTAATGTATTTATTTATTCATTTATTCATTAATTTTTTTAGTAATTAATCAGTAATTAATTAATTTATTTATTTTCATTTATACGCACACACATACATATATATATAAATATATATATGTTTCTTTTTTGCTTAAGCACAGCCAAGGGAAACATCTTAAATGCCAAAAGTTACTATAATATCATGCATAACCTCTGTCTATAGTCTGTAAATACGGAATAAAGAGGTGCTGTTTGGAAGTAAACAACCATTATCATATGACTTTCTCCTTTAAAGCATACACTCGCTCTCTCGAAGGCCTGTTTTATCTTTGATTCACCACAATGATGAACACAGTCCAAGTCTGTGCTGTATTCCAGAATCGATATTTCCAAGTATGTGGGCTGCCAGTGTGTTTTTATTTGTTTAAGCAAACATGCTTTATCAATATTATTCATCAGTGAAGGCACTCTGGGCTTTCGATGGAGGGCAAAAGAGGTAAAAAAAAGAGGACGAAATTGATAAAGAAAAGCAAGTGGGTAAAATGATAGACAGGTGTGTTGGTTTATGTGTGCGAGTGTGTGTTTGTCCAAGCGCATGTAAAATCTGATAAGCCTCCAAAAAAAGCACAACAGTATGAGAGGACATGAACAGAGCAAACAGTGGTGATATTAAACACCTGGTCCACATTTTCAACCTCAAACACACACACACACATACTCATTTCTGGCTCTTGGTTATATAGTCATGGTGAATCGGGATGTAATGGTTCACATATTTCACATGGACAAAAAGGGCACAGTTTGCTTTGGCTAAATGTATAACCACCCACCCACTTTCCCATAAACTCCCACAAACTCTGAAATAACCAGATCAACTTGTGATTTTTTTTTTCTAAAATTAACTTCCTTGTGTTCTTATTTCTCTCTTTTGCTATATATGGGTAGACATCAGCACAATAATGTATTACTTTTAGGCCATCTTAATGCCAAAAGCTTTCCCATTCTTTAGATCTTACAGTGCATCTGCTTCACCTGGAATTGGACCGGGAAGAAAAGATACAGCATTTATAAATCAAACCCTTTTGGACTATCATCTGCATGCCGATGTTCTGATCAAACAGTTCCTTTAGTTTATTGAGGCTGTTCTGAGAACTTTGAGACACTGAATCTTCTTAAAAGTTTGCAGTATAAATCCTACCACACAACGTTGAGGAAAAAAAATTAAGAACAGAATGACAGGGTGGTTTTTATGTCACACTAATCCTGCCTTCAATGAAGAGTCCCATATTGAAATCAGATATATGACGATATATGCAAATTACTTAGATCAGTGGTTCTCAACTGGTTTGGCCATGGGACCCATAGTTTTACATGGTCATCAAGACACGGCCCAAATTTTTAGGAACTATAATATAATTTGAGGAATTATAATTAATTTGTATTTATTTGTTAACATACACAAGTAGTGACAGATAAATCATAGGAAAATCACCAAGACTTACAAATGAACAATATGCCCTCAGCTCTTGGAGTCGTCTTTAAAAACAGTCCACAGGTTTGTCCTTGCAACCGGGATGTTTGGTTTCTAAATGTTGTTTTAATTTAGAAGATTTCATTCTGTCTTGTGAGAGCACTTCACTACATACACTGAGGTTTTAAGCCTTTTTTCTCAACAATATGTGTAAATCCATACTTTACATTTTCTGGGTTATACTTGCGCTTCGACATATTTGTTGCTATTATGAAATTACGATATGGTTGTCCCGAGCGAATTTCCACACACACACCGCGACCCACTGAAAATGTTCCCACGACCCACTTTTGGGTCATGACCTACCAGTTAAGAAACACTGACTTAGATGACATACCAGTTCATGTTTGAATTTTACATAAATAAAACATGTCAAACATGCCACATTTTCAAAATTATTTCAACCATTGGGATTACAATTGGGATTACATAGAATTATCAGAATAGGCGGCACGATGGCTCAGTGGTTAGCACTGTCGCCTCACAGCAGGAAGGGTGCTGGCTCGAGCCCTGGGTGGGCCAGTTGGTGTTTCTGTTTGGATTTGCATGTTGTCCTCGTGTTCATGTGGGTTTCTTCTGGGTGCTCCGGTTTTCCCCACAGTCCAAAGACATGCGCTATAGGTCAATTGAATAAACTAAATTGGTCGTATTGTATGTGTGTAAATGCGAGAGTGTATGGGTGTTTCCCAGTGCTGAGTCGCGGCTGAAAGGGCATCTGCTGTGAAAAACATATGCTGGAATAGTTGGTGGTTCATTCCGCTGTAGCAACCCGTGATAAAAAAAAGATACTAAGCCGAAGGAAAATTAATGAATGAATATTCATCAATCATCATTTTATATTCATGTTCATATCTATATCTATATATAAGGTTTCTGTATACGGCAGATCATAAAAACAAAATAAAATACTCAATAAAAAGTATTACTAAATAAATTATTTAATTATGTAATAATAATCTACTAAACAATGAATTGATATCATCATTATTATATAAGTAAACAAACAAACAAGCAGTTACTATTTATAATTTTAGCTTTAGAACACAAACACCCACAAATGCACGCACATGCACTCACACACATACGTTTACCACATAAATACCACATTAAGTATGATTTTAAAGCATTTTGAATTACCAGGACATAGCACATGTACTCGTTAATCCAACAGTAAGGCAGCATTTCAACTTTAAAACGAACGCTACGGGCGGTATGACGCCATTCACCTCTGTATGGACGGCTTTTCTGGTGATACGTTTGTCTAGTGGCTCGCCATGAATGTCTGATGCCTTGAGACACAGAAGTTGACCGTAACAATCTGACAAAGAACGGTTCCAGAAAGAGGGTAAGACAAATCCAAAAGCCAAAAAATAAAATAAGTAAATAACAGAGTGAGTATGTGGTAAAATCTGAAAACGTAGTAAAATCAGGCAAGGGCCTTTCTTTTTTCTGGATTTCTTTTTTAAATGTGTCAGTTGGGTTTAGGAAAGTGGGTGGGCGGGTCAGTCGGTGCTTATTAGTTGGGTTTAGGGAAGGAGTAGAGTGGGTCAGTCGATTGGTCAGTCAGTCAGTAAACAGCTGCCTCTTGTGGATTTACGTGAGAACAGGAGGCACACATGGCACTCACGAGAGAAATTTGAGATCTCAAAAAAGGGTACACAGCAGCCTCTGGTGGGATCGCGAAATCAAAAACTTCCTAGGACGTATTTGTTGCTCTCCAGAAATTTATATGGGGTACGTATTCAGAATGAGCTTGGGTTGCATTAATCACTTGAAAAGATTAATCACCCCAAAAAAGTCAACTTTACTGACTAGTTACTCATCCTCAAATGGTTTCAAACCTTTATGACTTTCGTTTTTTTCTGTTGAACACAAAATAAATCATTTTGAAATTGTTAACAACCTGTAACCATTGACTTCCACATTAGAAAAAAAAAATACTCTGGAGGTTGACGATTGCAGATTTTTTTCAGCATTTTGCAAAACATCTTCTTTTGTGTTCAATAGAATAAAGAAACCAAAACAGGTTTGTGACAAGAGACTGATGACACCATTTTCAGTTTCGGGTGAACTGTCCCTTTAACAGTGAAATACCTAGGACACACCCAATGTCACTATACAACCACATAAACACACACACACACACATATGCATAAACACACACAGCAACCAATCAATCTGTAATTCACTGGAAAAGTGCAACCAAACACGTTCAATATTCAAAAAAAAAACAAAAAACATCATCACTGAAGCAAGAAACAAGTCAGACAAGTTCAGAACAACAAATGGTGACAGAACAGTTTAACTTTTGGATGAACTGCCCCTGTTTTGACATCATCAAAATTGAGCAGAAAGCATGTCTAATTTTCCAGACAGCGCGTTTGCATGCATCAGAGTGGATTCATGAAAGAGGTGAGAGGCCAGCAAATGAAGCCCTCCAGTGTTGGGCCTGTCCAGCGGGGTGTAAGTGAGTGTGATATTGTGCAGCTGGGTAAGAAACAGGGAGTCTTTGTTTCAGGTAGTCGGCTGAACGCTTGTTAGCCTAATTAGCACAGCGGCATGTTACTCTGCTTACAGGGCAGCCCTCAGTAATGAGGCCACAACCTCATTTCCTGTGGTGACGTCACACAAAGAAGGGACACACACTTGTGCTTCACCAGTCTTAGCTTTCACACAAAGTCAAGACGAACACACACACAAATTCATACCCACCATCCCAGAGCTTTTGGCTAGCGGAGTCATATTTGGTACGCTCTGGTTGTTTCTGCGAGCAAACACACACATACACATGCCCGAAAGGAATATATATCTCAGGAATAGCATTAGATGACTCAACATTTGCTCCATGAAAAAAAAAAAAGAGGACAGAGGCAAAGAGTCACCTTACCGGACAGGAAAGTAGACACTTCTGTGAGATACTTCCCCACAGATTCGGTTACCAAACTTTAAATAACAGCGAGACACAAATCCAGCCTGTGTGAGCATATTTGCAGGACGATTAAAAATGAAAAGAAAAGCGGAAATGGTGTGCTCATATTCTCATACATTTATTTTAGGGATTATTCTCTAATGGAAAAGGCCAAGATAATTTTTTTTAATCATATCTTTTATTTTATTAATTAATTAATTAATTTATTTATTTATTTATTTATATATTTATTTATTTATTTACTTATTTAATTAATTTATAATCCAACCTGTGTGAGCATATTTACAGGATTATTAAAAAAGTTCTAAAAATAAATAAATAAATAAATAAATAAATAAATAAATAAATAAATAAATAAATAAATAAATAAATAAATAAATAAATAAATAAATAAATAAATAAATGGAAACGCTGTGCTCACATCCTCATAGTCATACATTTATTTTAGGGCTCATTCTCTAATGGAAAATTTAATTTAATTTTATTCATTAATTAATCATTTATAATCCAGCCTGTGTGAGCATATTTGCAGGATGATTAAGTAGAAGAATAACAACAGAAGAAGAAGAATTTATTTTAAAGTTCAGTTGTAAAATGGAAAAAGCCAGAATTATTCATTCATTCATTCATTCATTCATTCATTCATTCATTCATTCATTCATTCATTCATTCATTCATTTTTTTATTTTTTTATTTATTTATTTATTTAATCGTTTATTTATTTATTTATTTAATCATTCATATGTATTTATTGTTTATATTTGTATTTATTATGTGTGCGACTGGACAAACCAGCAGGCTGAGCACACCATAAAATATCTAAAATGTTGTTTTGGTTATTTAAAAACATCCTTAACCATTGCAGTATTAGTGTTATTATATTATTAATGACCTCCAGAATTGTCAAGAGCATCTGTGCTCCGCGTTTGATGCCTTCAAACACCACCACGCATTCATTTCATGTCAGCATAGTGCTTTCTGAGGTGCAAGTCATTTAATAAATAAAGAAACCATTTATGCATTTATGTTAGTAAATAAATTAACTAATGGGTCATTATTCTAAAGTATTACTGAAAAGTCTATCTACCTTGTCTAATTTCCATTTTTTGTTACATTTTCAACCTATTTTCCATTATCATATCTGCTTAAAAAACAGGTAGAAGAAAAGCACATCATTTATCTTAAGTGAGATGATGTCATAGCCACCAGAGCTTTTCAAGAACAACAGCACTTGTGATCAATAAATCAAAGTCTAGTTTTGCGTCTGATTGCCTTTGAAGCAATATAAATCAGACCAGTGGTCAGCATAGTAGTGTTTGGGAGACAAAAAGCTCCCAGGCGTTGGAGCGGCTCTAGAGGCTTGTGGCCGAGGTATCATGTCTGATGTCAATCAGAGGAAGGCATCAGGGACACCCTATGAATAATGCGTGAAGCAGCCGTCTGTCCTGTATAAAGTTTTTATGAGGTGGCTGGTCACTGAGACCGGCAGTGTGTAATTGACTCTTTACAGTCCTTCCTTAAAAACTGCATAAAGAGAAGACTTGTTGGGAGGAGAGAAGGGGAGGCCTTTACAAGGTCAGTGATAACAGTTGTATGTAGGGTGTTATAAATGAGCCTAGAGTGTCAGTGAAGGTCGGACATCAAGTAGGTGGACTTTCTAGAAGACCACTCACCCTGTATGTTGTACTTATGATGCAAAGTGATGCATTTTAATTTTATTGACTTGGGATGGAGGGTTAATAATGAGGGCAGGCACTTAGGAATAGATCAATCTGAAAATATCTGTTCCCATTTACACATCCATTTACACATGTTGTTTCAAACCTGTAAGAATAAAGGGAAATAAATAACTTTTCTTAAGCACCAAATCAGCGTCTTAGAATAATTTCTGTGGGATCGCAATACACTTAAGACTGAAGTAAATTTAGCCTTGTCATCACAGAAAAAACAAAACATAAATCTCAAAAATATATTAATCTTCATTCAAAGAAACCATATAAATAAGATTTAATAATAAATAACGTTTAAAAATAAATAACATTTAAAAATAAGTAAATAGGAATTTTTAATAAATAATAATTAAACAATAAATAAATAAATAAATAGAATAAAAAATTAAAAATACATAAACAAATAAATAATTAAGATTTAAACACAAAAAAATAAAAACAAAAAATAAGAATTAAAAAATAAATAAGAATTAAACAATAAATAAATAAATAAATAAATAAATAAGATTTCTAAATAAAAAGTTTTTTTAAATAAATAAACTTAATAAATTATTAATTAAGCATTAAAATAAATACGAATTAAACAATAAATAAATAAATAGAATTTAAAAATAAATAAAAATGTCAAAACACATAAACAAATAAACAAACTAATAAATAAGTAAGATTTAAAAATAATAAAATAAATTAATAAGAACAAAAATAAGAATTAAAAAATAAATAAGAATTAAAAAATAAATAAGAATTAAACAATAAATAAATAAATAAATAAATAAATAAATAAATAAATGAATTAATTAATTAATTAATTAATTAATAAGATTTCTAAAAAATAAATAAATAAATAAATAAATAAATAAATAAATAAATAAATAACAAAGAAGGAAAGAATTTAAGTTATGTCGTTATCCATTCACAAATTGCCTTAGCTGTTAAACTGCAACTGTATCACTGAGTCAGATGGGCATGAAATGTTCATGAATTAATCATTCTGGAGCACATAATTTAAAAGATCTGACACTAATGATTTGTTTGAATATTACCACTCATGAACTTGAAAGCAAAATATGTCCATCAGAACAAATCACATGACTTCAGAAGTCTGAGAATATGCAAATACCTCTTTCTGACCCCTTTTACATGATCATTTCTCAATGGCTTGAAACTCTCAGAGACCATTTAATTCGACTTTCCAGAAGACATATTATTCACTGTGTATTGTTGTTTTATTCATTGTATTTATATTGTATATAGTCCTCATTGAAAAAAAAATCTATAAAATAAACAAACAAGCAAATAACTAACTAAATAACTAAATAAATCAATCAATAAATAAATCAATAAATAATATTAAAGCTTTGTGTGAGTAAAAGGAGCAACATTATATCATTATCCATTGGAAATCCTGTCATTAGTTAGCTGCTAAACTGCAACTGGATCACTGAATCAGATGCACATGAAATGATTCATGAATTAATCATCCGGACCAGTTCTTGTGAACCACATAATTTAAAAGATCTGACTCTAATGATTTGTTTGAGTATCACAACTCATTACTGGCAAGCGAAATATGCTCAGTACAAAACATATGACTTCAGAAGAATCGGAATATGCAAATACGTCATACTGACCCCTTTTACATAACGTTTTAACCAATTGAAACCTCCATGGAACACATTTTGGGTGCACTCTTCCTTAAACGAACTATTTGTAATGAGTATAGAGTGACGTAAACTCCCAATAGAATACTTCCATTGAGATTGTCCTGTAGTTTTTTATAAACATTTGTTTAATTTAATAAGCTCAAGAATCTTGGTGTGATTCTGGAGTCAGATCTGAGTTTTAGTGGTCATGTCAAAGCAGTAAGTGAATCAGCATACTATCATCTCAAAAACATTGCAAGAATTAGATGCTTTGTTTTCAGTGAGAAACTTGTTCATGCTTTTATCAGCAGCAGGGTGGATTACTGTAATGGACTCCTCATTGGCCTACCCAAAAAGACAGTCAGACAGTTGCAGCTCATTCAGAACGCTGCTGCCAGGATTCTGACCAGAACCAGAAAATCAGAGCACATCACACCTGTCCTCCACATTTTAATTTGGTTTAATCATTTCTTGTTCATGTAAAGCACTTTGAATTACCATTGCGTATGAAATATTCTATACAAATTAAACTTGCCTTGACTTGCCTAATTGTGCAAGCCAAAAATGGTCTCTATAGGCTACATACAGTGCTGTATGAAGCTAAACACAAACAAGAGGGAAGAATATGTAGATAAAGCTTCTTCACAACTGACTCACATCTGACTCCAGAGGTGATTTGAGCTACTTTCATAATCAGTGACTAAAATAGTCATTTTGCTCCAGCAAATACAGGGAAGGTGAAGCCCTCACATCCTCCATGATTATCTACATGTCTAGCCTGAGGGACTTGTAGCTACAAAAACTCTTCCAAGTGCTATGAAAGCTGTGAGTGCACAAACACACACACACACTCATGTCCCACGAGGACCTTTCTCTATGAGTTTGTGTGTGTGTGCATGAGTGAGAGAGAGAGAGAGAGAGAGAGAGAGAGAGAGAGAGATAGAGAGAGAGTGTGTGCGATTTTCTCTCTCATTTATTCCAAAAATTCACAGATGAAAGGCCCGAGAACAGAGTGTATCTGCTGCTGCAGCTGGAATCATGCGAACATTAGCGTGCGCATGTGTGTGTGTGACTACAGGTGTGCTTTTACAAAGCTTTTAAGCTAGCTGTGTGTGTGTATGTTACAAGATTATCAGTGCGCACCCATGTGTGTGTGACAGGAAAGAACATTTTTGGACTGAATGGACCCCGCCGTCCCCTGCGCCTGACAGGGAGAGATGGATGTTTTGTACAAGGTCTTGGTAAAAGATATGAAGTCTCCTTATATACAATACAAGATGGATAGATGGGAGTGAGTGCTAGTGTTTGTAGAAAGGAGGGAATTTTTGCTAAAGGTGCAAAAGGAAATAGCAGGTGATTATAAGAGTGATGTGCCCTATGGAGCATGCAGTTAACTGTGGAGCGCTATAAGTAGAAAGAGAGAGAACTGTGAGCGCGTTGCTCGCTGGTTTATTCTGAATGTAGGGCACCTCATATCGTAGGCCGTTATAGAAAATTCCAGAGTCAGCGAATCCTGCTGCGAACGGAGATGATGTTTTATGTGGGCTGTAAAGGCTCAATGAAAGTTCTTCCATAACTGCAAGTGGTGGAAGAGGGAAAAAAGAGCCGCCTTTTAATGAGCCTGTTTAATTTGTCCATGAAAAGCATAAAGCAAATGGGCAGCTTAATTTGCTGCCATCATTTATGTTAATGTTTTCAGCAACAAGAGTGAGCGGAAAAAGTATGAAAAATAAAATATAAAGTGTGAGAATTGACAATATCCAGGATGCCAACAGTTCAACTTCTTCCTGGAGCATTCCAATGGCTTTCACATAGATATATACACTAGATATCGCATACGGGCCCTGAACATGCGTCAATAGCACCACCACATTTGTATAGTGATCCCAGGAAAAATGTCAATCAACTGCACTAGTTGACCGCAAAGCCAATGTGAACCTAACGTCACATCACTCATCACAATCAGGTACAACCAATAGCCACGAGACACAAGGAATACCTAATGCCACGTCACTCATCACAATTAGTTCCAACCAATAGCCAAGAGAAACAAGGAATATATAAGCTGTCCACCCATTTCATTCGTTCGGTTGCAGGTACCGACACAGATGTTCACCCACCATCCTCCCCACCACCACCAGGTTGGCCCTGTCAAGGGGGGAAGGCTCCGCCCTTGCCTTCGTCTCCGGCAGTCGTAGCTGGATCTAAAAGCTTCCAAACCAAGCTACAGATGAGGCCTCCGCCAAAGCAATCCTATGTTTTGTTAAATGATACTATTGTCAAATAATAATCATCAATAAATGTAATTCGATATCATAATTATCTCCCTGGTTTTTCTGGTAGAATTTGCATTGTGTACAGGTGCAGTAAAACAGCCGTCAGAAACAGTCTCAGATGTCAGAAAGAGTGTGATGTCACCTGTGTGATGATGTACATCACATACAAGCTGCCAGCGCTCAGCAGTTGGTTAAATTAGCTCCGTCGCTACTAAGTTTTAGCTACAAAATGAGTGTAACGAATTAGTTGATGAGAGAGGAAAGACTAATGCAGTGGTGTGGAAATGGTTTGGCTTTTTAAGTAATTTCGATAAACCTATTGTTTCGGTGCTCTGCAAAATGTGCGGGAGAGTAGTGCAGACTAGCAGTGGGAACACATCAAATCTGTTCCACCTAATAGAACATACTGAGAGTCAGAAGATCAGGCATCATAAAGTTTAAGCCAACCTGTCGCCTCACCAAACCAGCGGTGTCAGAAGAGAAGGCAATGGAGATAACACAGATGGCTATGAGGTGCCGAGTAGGATTTCAATCAAACTTCGCTTATCAACACGTGCATATACACCTAAATTACTCGCATATAAACTAAAGTATACTATGTTCGAAACATGTATAAAACTTAACATATAAACTTGATGCATGCACACACATACATACACACACACATACATATAAACTCGATCCTTGCATATACTTGATCCTCGCATAAACACCCAAATGAACACTCTCACACACAAACTCGCTGCATGCACTCGAGCAAACTTACAAAATAAAATTCACAAACATATTTATCAGGAATCTGGTTATTGCAAAGCTGATGAAATAGAAAGAATGTGATTAATAGAGGTATATTAATCTGTTAAATAATGAAAATGTGTTATATAAAATAATATAAAATAATATAAAATATTGGTCTATATAAAGAGACTATATAAAATATATAAGAACTATTTTATGTTAAACCTTTTAATTTAATTAGGTAATTACATACACACATATAAATAGACAGATAGAACCCTTAAAGGACGTTCAAGATGAAAAGCAACCAGAACTATGAATATTCTCATTTGTTTGTAAAGGCTAAATACAAATAAAAAGTGAACATAAATTTTTTTGTACTTTTTTTTATTTAAAAAAGTTATAAGAGCCTGGAGGTATTAAAGACTTTGCAAATTCAGTTTGCAGACATTTGTAGGTACAGACATCTATTGTGTGCGTTCTTGGCAGTTTTTTCCTGTCTTTTTAATATTGTCCATGTCGATATCGGAATTATATCATTTCGACCGAAATTAAGAAATATATTATGATATAAATTTTTGCCATATCATCCAGCCCTAGGTAAGATTGAATTTTTTACGATTTTGTATGAACGATTTTGTATGAACTTTTGTGCTAAACAAGTATTGATGATAATACAGTAACTTATTGTCCTGACAATAAGGCAAAGTAGCACCAACTCGCACTAAATACTAAATTTATGCTAGTATTGTTGAATTAAATAAGCAAACAATGTAAATGAAATACAACAACAAGATGCTGATATCAGAAACTTGTATTATTATTATCGAGTCGTTCATAACGGAGATTCATTCACAAATTAATCGCTCCCTCCGTTAGAATGAGAAGTGAAAGCAGGAAGGGGGTGTGTTTCAGGACACGGGTTAGATCAAATTTAACAGGGAGGGAGGGTAATAGATTTCCATGCACGCAAACACACACTCTTTGTCGGCAATGCAAATGCTATCATTTATCCATCGATGTGGAAAAGTTATGTAAATTTAGAATTTTCGCAATTTAAAAAAACATTTGCGTACTGACTACCGGGAAAACTCCCAATCATAAATATATGTATATATGAGTATATATGTCTGGCTCTGGATGGCAAGTCCTCCACTGCACCTTGGTCCCACATTCATTTCAAAGGAGCGCTACCCTGTACTAAAATGGCAGCTCTATTGACACATTCCTTCCAATAGACAACAATAGCGTAGGTGACATCCAATGTAAATATCTATGTGGCTTTCAGAGGAAATGAAAAGTATGTCACTATGACAACCAGATCAAGATGTGCCACCTCCGACAGTTACTCCATGACCCTCGCTGACAATAAGAGAGTGCTGTAATACACAAGCAAGGTCTGGATTATATATTAAAGCGGTGCGCCGTGGTAGCTTTCTCCAAAGGACACTCCACTTTAAATGTCCTACCGGATTGAACGTTGAACAGCCCCTCTACCTTGGCCTGTTCAAAGATCCGATCACTCATGCCTGCACCATCCAATCAATGCCTCAATGCCAACGACAAATTGCCTATTCAAAGGCCAGCGATTTGCCAATCATGCTTCCAGATTGACTTAATTTAGAGACGTTTCTATGGTAGAGACTCATGCTCATTAGGCCAGTTATGTATGCATGACCCAGGTCTTCTTTTTTCCACTGTTTACTGTTATGCAATGAGGGATCCAGTGTGATTTAACAGCAGTAGCCCACCTCATTCTTTATTTAGCAGGGTGGTTGCTTCTTTTCCGCTTTCTCTCTGTCTGTTGATTTATTTAAACTGTTCTTTTTTATTTATTTCTCATGGTCTTTTTTATCATCTTGCACATTTCATAATCCCATATTGGGTGAAATATTTAGTTTGATGGCATTTTTTATGATTTGGCATGACAGGTACAGAGTGGATTTTGTCTGATGATGGGCCCTTCAGGTTGTTTAAACCTGGTCACCTACTCGGGCACAATGAATGCCCACAAAATCAGATGCAGAAATGATGCAATGAATCACCTTAATATGGTACAAATTGCTCATGATTGACTTGGTTATCCGGTAATTGAGCAACCTGAGTTGGTCTTTTCTGTTTCAAGATAGTCTAGCTGGTTTTCCCAGTTTGGTTTTTGCTTACCAACAACTGTGTAAACAACTTCTCAAAAACCAGAAAACAAGTCAAACCTAATGAGCCTGGAACAGCATAATGACAGAAGCATCCTAATTCGGCCTAAACTAGTTTGTGATTAAGCAAACAAGTAACATGTCTAGTCTAATAAGGCTGGTGGACCATATAAGGCCAATACATTTAACTGAGAATCATCTTAAACCAGCCCAAGGTAGATTGTGAATGACAAGCACCAACACTCTTCCTAAGACCTATGCTGATTTATGCTCAAACTGACAAATGCCCACAATCCCCCCTAAAACCAGCAAACAAGTCTAGCGTAATGAGACTGGGAGACCAGACAGCAGAAAGTAGTTAATGTTTTTGGTTTCCAGTCTGAGAAGTGTTCAAACAGTTTAGAAAATATTTAGCTAGACACCTAACTTGGCTAAAAGGAATTCTAAAGGGATAGTTCATCCTAAAATTAAAACTTACTCCTTACTTACTCACCCTCAAGCAGTTCCAAACATTTATGAGTTTCCTTTTCTTTTTCTGTTAAACATGAATAATGATTTGTAACAATTTATGTCTACAGTAGAAAAAACAAAACTATGGAAGTCAATTGTTAAAGATTTCCAAAATATTTCAAAACAACTTATTTTGTGTTCAACAGGTTTGTGACAAGTAAAGGATGTTTAAACGATGACAGAAATGTAAGTTTTGGGTGTACTATCCCATAAGCCAGTGGTCTCAAACTCAATTCCTAGAGGGCTCTACATAGTTTAGCTCCAATCACCTTCAACTCACACCCACTTAATAATCTCTAGTAGTCTTAAATAGGCATGGACCAGTATAAGATTCTGACGGTATGATAACCTTTGATAAAAATGTCACGGTTTCATGGTACTGTGATTGCTGCTCCCAAATCAGTTCAATTTAAATGTCTGTGTAAAAACCCAACAACTTTTTTTTTCTTTCTTCTATTGAACACAACATATTTTATTTTAACAAACATTTAAAATGTTTTGTACCAGTAGCTTTTGATGTGGAGGTTCATTTTCTGCTGGATATACTGTTACCATAAAAAAACTAAATAAAATAGTTGTGAAAAAAACAACAACTTACATATACCTTAGGAACAGAAAACTTTGGCGGTTTTAAAACCTTGACTTTTCCAAACCGCGGTAAACCTTGAAACCGGTTATCGTCCCATGCCTAGTCTTGAACACCTTGATTAGTTGGATGAGGTGTGTTTGATTAGGGTTGGAGGAAAACTGTACAGAGCTGTTGCCCTCCAGGAATTGGGTTTGAGACCTATGCCTTAAGTTGACAAGTGTCTATAACTCATAAAAAGATCACCACATCAGTCAAGTTTGCCAAAGATGGAGTAGTTCTGAGTTCTTCTCAACCTGGGACAGCTTCTACACTTACTTATGGAGGAAGAAAAGGAAAGGACTGACCTTTTCAAATTCTCAAAACAGTCTAACTCTACTCTCACAGCTCAATGAGTCCCTCAAGCTGTTCTTTTCACCTTTAACTCAATATTTTGAGCATTTATACACATGGAGGAATGAAGAGTGTAAAAGAGGAGGATATATGCCCTGTATCTTTCTGTGTTCTGGGCCTCTGTCTTCTAGAGAAGCACTGAGGGGACAGTTCTGCCTCAACAAAGCTAAAAATTCACAGCTGCTGAGCCAGGAAAAGTGCCTCTATATTCTGTTTCTAGTTCACTCAACGGAGAATCTCCAGGCCAGTGCAGAGCTCAAACATGTTAAATAAAGGGGGAGAAAAGCAATAGTGCACCTTTTAGGTGAAATAATGTTGTTTTGGATTGGCAATGAGAACAGGCATGAAGAAAAAAAAAAACACACACAGATGGTTTGCAAAAGCAAATCGAGAGAAAGAGAGAGCGTGAGAAAAAGCAAAACAGAAGCAGTCAGCCACATGGAGAATACAAAAAAAAGAGCATCAGTTGACACCCCTTTGACTCCCTTTTAAATGAAAACTGAGTACAGAAAGCGTGCGCTGTGCTGAGATTTGCTACGGATCCTGACAGCTAAGCGTTAGCTAAAAGGTTTTCAAGCTTGCCGAGGAAGGTTTCCCTCACCTTCGTCGTGCCACCTCAGGGACGTACCCTCTGCCAACATAAAAAAAGCCACCAGAACAATGCAGCAAAATAAATTGCTTGACATCACAGGGTCCTATTGATGGTGTAAACTCTCTCTCTCTAGCGCTTTCCTTCACCCTCCACTCTGTCACTATTTATTCGGCAATTTATTTGACTTGTGCGCAAACGCCGTGTCTGTCTCCCCATGCCTGAATTCTTCCTCACATCACCGAAAGTTCTTCAACAAGTACAGCTTCTTGACACTTTAGCTCATTAATCAGTGACAGATTTCATTCATTCGGTCCAAAAAAAGAAGCCACAGGAGACTTCGGTGCTCCTTTTTGGCATAGCTAGGCTTCAATCGCCCAAGCAGCTGCGCTAAATTCTCAGCTTCACAGTTGGGGGGATATGAACAGGAAGGAGCGGGACACAAACAGCGGACAAGACAAGCTGGGATTAAATACATTTGTTTTCTCCTGGAGAAATGAGTATTGACGCAGGCAAGGAGGCAGGCGGGTAAGTAGGCAGACAGGCAGCAGCCCCTTTTCCCTCTCGCACATGCACCACGCGTCGACAGCCAGGGTAAAAATTAATTACTCAAGAGGGGGTGTGTGTGAGCAACAATCCAGGCAGCAGCAGGAGAGGATGTACGCCTGTGTGAGCACTGTGTGTGTGTGTGTGTGTGTGTGTGTGTGTGTGTGCGTAGAGGGAAGATAGATGTGTAATATAGCACTCCCTTCAAAGCACACCACTTTACTTGACTTAAAATATCACACATGCATATTTATCAGAGTACAGTACTTACGCCACATATTTTAGCTTGTACTGGGCTTATTTTTAGGCTTTTTTATCGAGTGCATCTCAATGTGCTTATCTTAATGTCACAGGTGAAGCTTGTGTCCAATGGTCAACTATTAGCCCAAAGCAACAGTGCAATTATATGCTGTCAGGAAATTTACACCAATCACTTGTATCCTCTTCAATAATGCATGCTTGTTAGCCAGAATGCTTTATCCCTGTCTCTTCTTTTTGTCGTACACATTCTTTAAAGTGGTCCTTAGGTGTTGATGTTGTTTGAAAGTCCCATTTATTGGAATCAATACCAAGTAAATAAATATCCTGACCTATAGAAGCAGGAGTTTTCACCTGCTAATGGCTTAAATGAATATAGAACAAAAACAATAGTATTTGATTGACAGTTTGGATAGTGTGTATCAAGTGTCATATCAAACTGTATAGGGAGACGTAACAAATGCTAGTAATAAATGTTTACAAAGCGATGTAATACTTTTGAAAATCTTGATCACTATACATGCCTATTATCAGATGGCCAGAAAGTGATACCTTTTTTTCAAAATTGTTAAAATATTGGTGTCTGAGATGCAGCAAGTCCAGAAACTGATGTTTACACCGTGATTTAAAGCCACTTTAATATGTGATATGATTAAAAAGTGGTCATAAACAAATATTTTCTCAATTCAAATGAATAGCGGCTTGGACCCGGAAACAGTATTCCATACATCAACGATACATCACAACTTAACAAGCGGATTGGCCAATAATCGGCTTGTTATCATTATTGGTCTGATAAGAAAATCAGGCCAATATCTTTAAGCCGATAAAGTCTGTATTATTTCTGGTGGTTGAATCACTCCACATGCTTGCTGCTTGCCAATTTTATTAATTTTACTGATACGTTGATTTTGGTTTTTGCTCAGTGCTTTATTTATGGATTGTTTTAGGTCAGGCAGTAGGTTTTCTTTAAAGAAATAAAGTTGCCACAGAAAAGAATAATTGATTAATAATATTGTTCAGAGATCAGTTAAAACTTTTCTGAAGTTTTTTAAATAAAATCAGTTGTTTACTGTATGTGTTTGTCTTTTTTGTGAAAATGTATCTTTATATATATATATATATATATATATATATATATATATATATATATATATATATATATATATATATATATATATATATATATATATATATGGATATATCAACTATATTGGCCTGCAAATCTAAAGAGTACATAGATGAAATTTAGATGATATACTACATAGATCTGTCTATGTAAGACTATGGTTGAATTACAGCCTTTCTTTTCATGGCACATTGATAATACTGCACAGAATGGCTCTTTATACACTACCTGACAAAAGTCTCGTCGCCGATCCCAATTCTAAGAGAAACAAATAACTTGACTTCTAGTTGACCATTTAGAACATTGGCAGAAGGTAGGATTATCTGATGAATCATCTGAAACTGCAGAAGACCTATTGGAATCCGCATAGACCCAATATTCTCACAGAAATCAGTCAAGTTTGGTGAAGGACAAATCATGGTTAGGGATTACATTCAGTATTGAGGGCGCGCGAGAGTGGATGGCAACATCAACAGCCTGAGGTATCAAGATATGTGTGCTGCCCATTACATGACAAACCACAGGAAAGGGCAAATTCTCCAGCAGAATAGCACTCCTTCTCATACTTCAGCCTCCAAATCAAAGTTCCTGAAAGCAAAGAAGGTCTAGGTGCTCCAAGACTGGCCAGCCCAGTCACCAGACATAAAGATTATTAAGCATGTCTGGGGTAAGATTACAGAGAAGGCATTGAAGATGAACCCAAAGAATCTTTATGAACTCTGGGAGTCCTGCAAAAACGCTTTCTCAGCCATTCCAGATGATTCTATACTGTAAATCTGTTAAGTAGCAAGACTTTTGTCTAATCAGAAGTCAGACCTTACTGTCGTAATTACATAACTAAAAATCAAGATATGATAATATTTTATTTTGGTAAAAAATGCGTAATCTAGAGGCCTTTGTCTTTCAAATAAGCCACTTCTGATACCAAATGATCAACTAGAAGTCAAGTTTTGTTTTGTTTTTGTTACTAAAACTTGGATAGGAAACAAGACTTTTGTCAGGTACTGAACTTTGTATAATTATTCATTATATATGTCGTAGAACTGAATACAGGCTCTCGGGAGTGTGTATACATGTTTTGAACCATTTATTTTTTGTCTTTCGCACAAATAGAGTCAAAAGGCTTTCTTTGGCAACCTAGGAAGTTGGGAAAAGTCTTATTTTCCTATCATATCATTACAAGCTGTTAACACATTGTCAATAAAAACAGCAATTATTACATTAAAAGTCTGACATTTAATGTGAATATTCTACCCTACATCATTTTTGGGTGCTGTGTTGACATTTAAAATTATAATAAAAACAAAGCAAGCTTTTATTGGCCTACTGGCTTGGCTTACAGAAATAAGGTGTCAACTTTCACATACAGTACACCACATATCCATTGTCCAAGACAGACAAAGCGTGCTTTCGTTGGCCACTAGCCGTGGAGTTTAATCCCCTTAGGTGGGATGTCACAGGGTCGAGGGTGAAGGGAAGGGAACACAATGCACGGACAAGACTGCTGCTGTGCTGGAGATCCGAGAATATCCATCACCCGATTTCAGTGCTACCCTTGTCATGACCCCAAACATCCCAAAGTGCTTTTAATGTATATTTAGGCATAGTATCAACACCAGAACTAATGAATGAAGCTAAGCTTAGCACTAGCAGATGTTATCACTTTTGAATGTAATGTTTCAAGGTCCTTAGCTGAGACATGATGACAGAGCTTCAAGTAAATAATAATTATTAATTCTATTATAAGAATCATTATCATTATTATTAGCAGCAGTAGTGAGATTTCTCTAAGTAGCATTAGCATTGTTTAGCTTAGACATGGCGCTTGGTAAAACTGCACCATTATAACAAAACAGTAGTCGTTTTAAGTAGTAGTAGCAGTATATTGTAGTAATAGTAGTATTTTTAAATGTCATTATTTATTTTAAATAGTAGAAACAACTATTATTTATTTATTTTTTTTTCCAGATACAATTTTAGCAAGTAAGCATCATTGTTAAGTGCTGACGTTTCACCCATTAGTTTATTTTTGGTACCAACGCAATAAAGCAGGACTAATTTAATTAGGTTATGTTTGGGTTGGGGACCCAAAGGTAACACCTTTTCCTGTCAACAAGCCCGGCAGTAACCACGGGATCTCAAGGGACGCAAAAGAGAGAATGAGTTAGTGAGAAGAAAGAAAAATGGAGGGAGCTACAGAGCAAGATGCAAGAATTCCCACCTGGATTCGACGTAGTGACCCATTCCCAATAGGCTGAGCTAGGCCGGTCCTGGCTTTCATCCTCTGCTAAACTATAAATCTCAATGTCTTTTTGTGGCTTTACTGAAGCTAACCTCATTTATCTCCCCTTACATTTTTGTTTGTTTAGAATGAATGCGATGAATAGAATTACCTCTAACCATATCAGACCATCAAAGACACTGCGGTTGAGGCAGATACAGTCGGCATAGTATCTTTTTATGCCTGCTGACTGGCCCTCTTATTGTTTGCCCTTGCTGCTTTTAAATGGCAGCCATTAAGTCAAGCCAAAAAGCAGGTTTGGGTCTTCAGAGGAACCACAGGGGGGCGGTTTGCAGTTCACAGCCCACTGACAGAGCTGCAAGTCCCCCACAGATCGCTCGCATTCAAGCGGGCTTCCTGCAGGGACGGGCCCTCTTAAGACACAAAGCTGTCTCAATCCCCTCCTTGCACATACAAGCACTGGTCTGGAGCGAAGCCTTTATCATTCTAAGCAGAGACATTGTTGACTACCAACAGCTGATTCCGCAGACGAGGTCCCCCCGCATGTCTCAGCTTTACATCTTAAAAGCCTCCGATGTCTACTGGAATCTGAATAGCATTAACATTTCAACAGACTGGAATATTGAAACAAGCCAGCTCTGACGGAAGAACATTTTTGTCTGAAAGAGACGCAGGCAACGAGATGTCAAAATGCTCGCTGCCAAAAGCTCCCGAAGAACAAGCTGATGTAAACAAGGTCGAAGAGATTGATCAAACCCAAACATGTTACAGCATGTAAAAGACGATGAGATGCTGGAAATATGTAAATGGGTGTTTGATGCATTGTAGGACTCTACATCCATGTCAAGACAGATGTCAAGATGGATAAATACATGACAGTAAAAGTTCATGTGTTTACATTTTCCATGCTCATTTAGTGGCTTATTTGACTTAAAGCCACAAAACTACATATATCCTTGTATTTTATCCAGTATATTATAGTAGCCGATCTCATTTTACTGTATATTAAAGGCCTGTTTCTACTGACTGGTACAGTACGGTATGGTAAGGGTCGGTATAGGTCAGCTTTTACTGTAACGTCTCCAATTATATGAAATAAATAAATGCAACATGTATGAACACATACAGACCCTTACAGTCTTCGATATGTTACCAATTACAGAAAAACTACACACAACATACATTTAGTCCTTATTTGGGTTCAAAAACAACATGCAACATATAGCCCACAGTCAGAGCAAACCTCCCATCTGTATCTTTAATCTTCACCAGCACATTAAGACTACTTATGGCCCGTTTCCACTAAGTGGTATACGGTATGGTTTGGTAAGCTTTTATGGCTGTTTCCACTGTCAAAAGGTACCAAAAAGCGAATCGTGCCGTACCATTTTTTGGGTACTCATTTAAAAGAATACCTAGCACAAAAAAAGGATACTAAAAGGTGGAGAAAGACGCGCAGCTGAACGCTATTGGTTTACAGAGATATGTCACTAGCTCATGCACAAACCAGGAGAATGAAAACAAAGGAAACGCCATTTTTAAATACATAGCTGAGACATTACACCTTAATAATATATACATTTAATAATGAGGCATGGTTGACCCGAGCTTAAACAAACGTTGTCGTCGTCTTGATGAACAGCCACAAAGCCAATACCCTACCCTGTGCCCTGTAGTTGTTTACAAGGCTATCTAAAGTGCGAGCGGTTTCACTTTCTCGCATGTGCTCGCCGCGTGTCTTTATTTGAAATAACTTCTTGAGCTGATGATAATAATGGGTGCGTGATTATTAAAGTGCTTCTGATGTCCGATTCTTTCAGAAATGGACAAATGCGAGAGTGAAGCACGAAAAAAACAAAGGAGACCTAAAACATGAACAAACTGCCATGTTTAACTATTATCATCACCTTTTGGACTATTATGAACTGTTCAGACAGGCTTGGTGGTGTGGGTAGGTTTAAGGGTAGGCTAAGGTGTACAGGATGGTCAACAGTCTAATTCTAAAAGTAATTACAGAAATTAATTACAGATATACTTAAATGCCAGCATTGTATCCAACATAAGTACAATCTAAAAACATGTATTTACACAATAAGTACATTGTAATGAATTATTAATTTAAGGATAAGTATATTATTTATGGAGACTTACTATAAAGTGGGACCCAGTATCCATCACTAGTTCTTTAAGACGAACAGCATTGTCAATCACATGACCTGCTCAGTTTATATTGCTTCAACACTTGTGTTTCATTTAGGCTTCCGAAGATCAATAAGAAGATCTAAACATAGCTGTGAAATGACAAATGTGAAGGACTAGCGAGTGGCTCTTGACTACCACAGATGGGCTTCCTGCTGAGGCTGATTATGGATTCCCACTGTTTTAGTTCATATGCTGCACTTACGGTAGTGGTTTGTGCATATAATTTAACATGGACATGCTATGCATCATTTGCGCATGTAGGTATGGCATTCACTGAACATTTACTCAATCAATGACACCGCCGTCAGTCCTAGGATCTTCTGTTTGACCCTATTTCCCCCATTTATCCGAGATGCATGACCATTTCTGTCTGGTTTCATCATGTTTAAATGCATCTCTTGTGACCATCCATAAGAAAACAATTCCTATAATAACTTACAGTAAATACCAGTGTTTTTGAGCCTTACTATAGTGAATTACTTGAATTAATATTTAGCAGTGATTCAGTTGCAGTTGCCATGGTAATACACTAAAGTAATTAGTTCACTATAGTTAAAGAGCCCCTTTTATGGGTTTTTGAAAATGACCATGCAGTGTGTAACACAGCTCTAAGTGTATAAAAACATCCAGTTGTGGTTTAAATCTGAAAGTGCTTTGTTAAAAACGATTGATTCTTTAACGAAATAATCGACTCAGAGTCGAATAAATGAATCATGTTGGGTTCTGATCTTTTGCCTGAATGTGTCAATGTCGAAACGGTAAATCACCAAATATGAACTGCCGGATCTGGTAAAACATGAACTCGCCTTTCCCTTTAGACCTAGCAGAGCACAGGGGATCACGGGACTGACAAAACCAAAATATGACCTTTTATAATGCAAAATAGAGACTCTTTAATACTACAATATGTTGTAGTATTCATTATCAAATGGTTGTTAATACTATAATATATACCACATTATGCATTTTACTATAGTGTGGTAAAAACACTTTAATATTTACTATAAGTATTATTTTCATGTGGTCACCTATGTTGCAATGTTTTTGAGACCCCTGTGGACAAGCTCAAAAATTGTAAACCCCATTCACACGTCCAATAAAATGGATGATAAAATAATTAATACTGGTCTGACAAGTGATCTAACCCACCGAATTAATAAACGCTTATAAAACGACTACTGGCATGACTAGCGTCTTCATCTCATGTGAGTCTACATCATTTTAACCAGATCTGCAGAAAGTAATATTGATTTATTTATGGATAGAACTCTTTAATGAAGAAAAAAAAATACAGTGTGCCTTTAAAAATGCATAAAAGCATCTACGCGCACACATGCCCATACAGACACTACATTTGCATGGATCCACACACACACACACACACACACTTACAGAAAATAGCGAGAACATCATCCATCACCCTCTAAATGCGCAGTTCAGTCCCGTCAGATAAATGCCTCATTAGTGCTGAATCCAGAAAACTGTGCACACACACACACTCACACACACACACATACTGATATAGGGATTATACATGAGTTTACTCATCCAAATGTCCATTTACTGGCTTTGATGAATCAAATAAGAATAAATAAAGATGGGGAAGCAGATCACCATGGCTTCCTTTCGTCTGTTGTTTCTCTGCCTCTTTTATCTTTCAGCATAATGGCTAATGAGATGCAGATGACGGGCACTTCAGGAGCAGGCTGGAAAGAGAGGGCACGAGGATGGCAGAGAGGATGGAGTGAAGCGGAGAGCTTTGGAAAAGAAGGAGGGAGGGGGAGGGGTGTTTACCTGGCCCCTGATCTCCATTTTAGAGGCCTTTCACAAGCAAATCAAGCCATCTACAATTGTCCGACCTTTTGAAGAGGGCCATGTGTGTGTGCTCTTCAGTCAAAGCGCCGCCGAGCCCTTTAAACAAATATCCACAGTCAGAACCCACCGACTTCACTTGGAAAAACACTATTCAAGTCCTCTTCAGTGGGAATTACAGATGTCCCGCACCTATGGCTTGTCATTTAGGAAGTGTGAAACCATTTCAAATGACTGTTTGCAGGTGTTCTTGTGGAAATAGTCTTCACTCTGTCATTTGTATGCAAAAAAATACAGTCTAAGAGCAAATATGTGCGCGCACACAAACTAGCCCTGTTCCACACTGCAGTGAAACATTAGTATGGATGAGGGGAAAGATGCACGTGCAACCCTAACTACACTGAATACCAGAGCACGCTCTCGCTCTCTTTCTCTCAGCAGTCCTCTATCTGCCCTTTAAGAGTTACATAAAACGAGAAAACCCTCATTTATCGTTGGATCCTCAAGTGTTTGTGTCTCTGAGTGGTGGGGGATGAGAAAATGCAATCAATTGTCTCCTGCCTCTCACATCTCATTTGGGCTCTGATGCTCCAAAAGTCCATTACCGAAACAAGAGAATAATTAAACCGAAGCACAAGTCGCTCTGATAAGAACAGATCCGTCCTGTCATATGCTCACCCAATAAAGCAGCAGATCCGTCCTGTCATCTGTTCCCCGGTGCTCGGTTTCCCCACGGGGGACCGCCTTAAACAACAGCCTGTGTTGTAGAAGTGATTCTTGTGTGCATAGAAATGCAAGCTCTGCGTTTAATTAAGAAAAACACAATCTTATATGTTCTATAAATGAGGAAGTGAGGGAGAAAAAAGGGAAACGAGAAAAGAAAGTACAGGCCAGATTGATTAGAAGAGCTGTGAGGCGATGGGAGGGAGAATGGCAAGAGCTATGGCTAGAGGAACAAGGAGAGAACAAGCGGCTAGTGGGAGGAGAGGAGAAGGGAGATGAGAAAGGAGTGAAAAATGGAGGGAATGCAGATTTATGGAGTGATATTTTTCTCTTGGGCGGTAGGGATGTCAGCTCTCGCCACGCTCTCACCTCATATAAGTAAGCAGGGCTGAACCAATCATAAGGGTTTAGCTGAGGAACAGCACTGACATTATAACCTCAATTTGACCTCTGACCTGTCACTGTGTTCTCTCAAGCCGCATCATTGAACACGGAGGTCTATCGCAGAATTATTACGGCACCATTTAACATCCATATGTACTGCTATGGATGATCACTGCGGTTTTGGATCAATAGATCAATCTTTGTGGGACAATCAAAGGACATTCTTGACATTTAGCAAGTCGGTCATTACATACACCCTTTGATTGACAGTTGGATGATGTGATTTGTGATAAATGAATGAACAAAAACATCAAATATTAATCGATGGGACCTAGTTCGAAGCCTCTGAACAAGGAAAACACTTGAGGAGAAAAAAATGCACTTCACTTTGCTCGCTTTCTGGGGACTTTACCAGCTAATGAATTCATTTGTGAGGTTCAAGTTTCAATCTAATCACGAGAAATGGGATAATTAAGACTAAGCATTGTGGGGGAACCCTGGAACAACCCCCTAACTTGTTTACTTGACTTTAGGTAATTAATATAACACAAGTGGGAATTAAAGGCTATTGAGTCCAGGACCCGCCCATAGCATTAGAGTAATCAGTCTCGAGTGATTGGCTACAAAATGAGTGACGGCTCATTCAGCCAAGCATGTAGTACACGCTCAAGCCAACTAAAGACCATATCTTTCTGACAGTGAACAAATCATAATCGAACTGAAATAAAAAATGTATCCATTTCTGGTTACTCTAACAATAGCAGGCTTGTTGAGCTAAAACCACCTGCTGAGATGGAGGCACAATAGAGACTATTTATATCTGCAATGGTGAACGGTCAGTCTTAATAACAAAGAGTGTGCTGTGGAAAATGTGCTATTGAACAAAGTTCAGACTTTTTTCCTACTGCACAATTCTATTGCTATAAACCAAATAAAAACATTTATATATACCAACCAATATACATATACCAACCAATTAATCCAACCAAGATATGCACAATCTGCTTTCTTTATTGGGTATTTGTTTGAATAGCTTCTAGGCATGGACCGGTATGATCTGACGGTATGATAACCTTGGGAAAAAAGTACCACGGTAAGTTTCACGGTATGATGATATTGTGATGGCTGCTCTAAAATACGTTCTTCTTAAATATCTCAGTAAAACAAAACAAACAAAAATTCCCCATTGAGCACAATTTATTTTATTTTAGGAAACATTTTTAATATTTTGAAGCAGTAAACATTAAATAGTTAAAATAAATTATTGACTAGTGCTCTCTTCATTAGTTTCAAAAACATAGATTTCTTTACAACACAAAAAAAAAAATAAAACATTAAAAAACCTTACATATACCTTAGGAACGGTAAAACAGAAAATTTTAGCAGTTTTAAAACCTTGACTTTTCCAAACCGCGGTAAACCTTGAAATCAGTTATCATTCCATGCCTAATGGCTTCATTGAAGACTCCAAAAACATATTTTATATCTGGAATGGTAGCCAGTAGGGCTGTGCAATTAATCGAAATCAAATCGCGATTTGAAACGTTTCGGTTAGCTAATCGCAGGAGGCTGCAATATGAAATATTTATGTATTATTTAATTTTTCCCCACCCAGAGAAAATGCATGACTGCTGTCTGTATGTGACAGTCTTACTAGCCAATTGAGTGAGCACGCTTTTGTTCTGTCCAATCAGAATTGCGCGACCGAACTATGTGGAACGCATAACAAACAAACAGTAAGGTGTGGATGAGTGGGATGATGGCGTCTGCCACTTCACAAGCAATAATAGAAAAATTAATATCAAAGAAAAACATCACGTTGGTAATATGGCAATATTTTGGTTTCAAGGTCACAGACATCGAACAAATACAGGTAATTTGTAAGAGCTGTCGCAGAATTGTTGTCAGCATGAGGAAATGCAACAACCAGCACCTAAAAAAGCACCACAGGCGACTATACCGTATGAGGAGTGATTTGCTAAAAAGTCAACTGAAAGTACTGCCAATAACACTCAATCTAGTAGCAAGCAAAAGCAAAGTACAATTTCAGATTTGTTTACGCCTGTTACACTGTATGAAAAATATCACAAAGGCACAAGGAGATCACTAATGCCATAACCCACTATTGTTAGCTCTACACTCTCAGAAACAAAGGTACGCGAGATGTCACTGGGGTGGTACCTTTTCAAAAGGAACACATTTGTAATTGAAGGGTCCATATCGGTACCTCAAAAGTATATATCAGTACCTAAACATTTTAAGAGGAACACTTTTGTACTTTTTAGTTACTAATATGTACCCTTAAGGTATTAATAGGCACCTTTTAGATACAAATTCGTACCTTTTGAAAAGGTTACACCCCGGTGACAGCTCGCATACCTTTATTTCTGAGAGTGTAGAGAAAAAATAATGTTTCATTTCTGAATATTTAAAAACAAATTGGAATAAAGTTTGGATTAAATTAATATATTTTCATTTTTCCTTTTAACTAACACTCGAAATAGCAGTATCTATAAAAGAAATTGCAATTAGATATTTCCTCCGGGTGCTCTGGTTTTCCCCACAAGTCCAAAGACATGTGGTACAGGTGAATTGGGTAGGCTAAAATGTCCGTAGTGTATGTGTGTGAATGAGCGTGTATGGATGTGACAAGTTGCAGCCGGAAGGGCATCCGCTGCGTAAAACATATGCTGGATAAGTTGGCAGTTCATTCCGCTGTGGCGACCCCAGATTAATAAAGGGACTTAGCCGAAAAGAAAATGAATGAATGAATGATTATTTTCTCCAAATCGCATGGCCCTAGTAGCCGGTGGGCTAGAGGGAACAAAGAGTAAACTGTGGGAAGTGGCTGCACAAAGTTCAGCTTTTCCTTAGTGCATGGACATAAAATGTTCACTCACGTATATAAAATTGGGATGTTTTAAAGCCTGATGAGGTCAAAGTCCACTGGTGGTCATTTCCTGTCAATTAAGAGCTAAGAGGTAGTCCTCCATCAGTGCTTTCTTTATAAAAAACACGCACATGCACGCTCACAGAAACCTCACCATGGGTTGATTTTCATTCACAAGACCGTAACAAGCTATTATTACAATCAGACACGGGCGATTTCATTTAGCAAAAGCCAATAATATACACTCATATCTTAAAGTTCAAGTACCAAAATACTTGAACTGAAATTCGCATGAGTAAAGCCATGTTGACATTCAGCATATTCACTGTTCTCACAGTTCCCGGTGGGAAAACGGAGTCATGTCACAGATCAAGTTATACAGCTCACCGTGTTAGCGTTTCCACTTCAGCGCGTCCTTAGGGTCAGGCATGATACCTAACACCTCCACCACAATCAACACATTCAGCAGCACAACTTCCAGACAACATGAGAGAAACCTTCAAATAAAGGCCCAGTCTATCTCTCACCAGCTAGCCTTCGCTAAACAGACACAACAGCAAAAACAGGAGGCTTCTGCAGACTGATGGATAGACGAGGAGACGGATGGATGGAATCAGGGATGGATAGATGAAGAGATGGATGGTCGGAGGGACGGCCACCCAGGGTTGTCAATATCAACGGGATGCACGTGGGAGGGGGAAAGAAGCTGTTTACGTTCACTCTAAGACTCTGTCAGTCCTAATCAATCAATCACTGTGCGGGCAATAAATCACCATTCTCTTTAAAGCGCTGGTGTGGGAGCAGATTCGCACAGTCTGGTGATACACACGGCGGTGTCATAGGGACACATACTAGCATTAGAAAAAGAGAGATGTCCAGATGGAGGGGTGAATGGAGGGATAAACATGCAGAGATGGGGACTTTGATGATTTGTCAGTCTGACAGACTTAATGTTGAGAAGCATACTGCCTTTTAAATGTGTGAATCATTTCAGAGTATCAGGCCCTACTTATGCCTAGTATTAAAGAGATAGTTTACCCAAAAATGAACATTCCCAGCAGACACGAAATGTCATAAGATGTTAATATTAGGTTAGTTTTAGGTCTCCAGAACAACGTTTTTTTTATGTCCAATAGAGACGTGAAATGACGTTGATATTTTGTTGATTTTAGGTTGTGTTGGATAGTGTCCAAAATCCAACGCTGAGCCAACATCTTAAACCAACGTCATATTGACGTCAAATACTGACATTTATTCCTCAGTTATGGCAACCAAAAGCCAACATCTGATAGACGTCATATTGGTAAAGTCCACACAACATCAAGCTGTAACATCATTAAACATTGATATTTAGTTGTTTTTAGGATGAGTTGGAAAGTAACCAAACTGCAACATCTGTCCGGTGTTGGACATTGACGTCGGCCTGACGTTGGGTTCTGACTTCAACCCGATTTTCATTTCCAAATGCAATGTCCTACGACGTTGGGGTACAACGTCAATCTGATGTCATGTAGACATCCTGTGCCTGCTTGGTTTAGTCATCCTTACTCTCTTCACTTGTTCTTAATCTATTAGACTTTCTTTCTTCTGTTGAGCCAAAAATCAAGGCGTTTTGAAGACCATTGACTTCCATATTATCCAATGGTTACAGGTGTACAACTTTCTTTAAGACATCTTATTTTGTGTTTATGAGTTTTGTGTAAACTCATAAAGGTTAATAACCACTTGACGATGAGTAAATAGTACGTGCATATATTGTTTTGGGTAAACTATCGCTTTAGAATGAACGTGGTCAATCAGATAACAGCAAATACCTTGAATTTAGTCAGGAAGTAAGTAATGTGTATTTATATAGCGCATTTATTGTGTATGGCCATGCACCCAAAGCACTTCACAATCATGAAGGGGGTATCTCCACACCCCCACCAGTGTGCGGCATCCACTTGGATGCACTTGCGACTGTAGCCACGGGACAACGGCACCTGTGCTCACCACACACCAGCTATTGGTGGAATGGAGAGATAGTGAACGAGCCAATTCAGTGGACAGAGATGATTGGGAGACCATGATGGGTAAGGGCGGATGGATGGAAATTTGGCCAGTTACACCCCTACTCTTTGCGAGAAGCCATAGGATTTTTAATGACCACACAAAGTCAGGACCTCAGTTTAAGATCTCATTCGAAAGAAGGCACTCACTGAGAGTATAGCATCCCCTTCACTTTACTGGGGCATGAGGACTCAGATTCACATCCCCTGCTGGCCTCTTTAACACTACTTCCAACAGCAACCTATTTTTCCCATGTGGTCTCCCATCCAGGTACTGACCAGGCTCAGCCCTGCTTATCTTCAGTGCGTAAATGGTCTTGGGCTGCAGGGTAATATGGCTGTGGTTATTTAAATCTATTTCTTCCACATTCCTGATATCTTTGTACTTTTTTTCTGCTGATCTAATCTAATATGTATCTAATATTGAGAAATGTACTCAAGCTATTTACATATGAATGGTAAAGGGGACAATGGGAATTATTTTCTGAAGGGTGCAAAACTATGCCAAACACTGTGATTTTTACATTTTTTTTACCTTGAAACGTAACTTATAATGTCAGATGTCAAGGTTTAAATGTTGTCTCGCTAACCCACTTCAACATCATGTCCTATAATGTTTAAGAATTAGGTCAGTAGGTGGAGAGTATGTGTTTTTTTGTGGCTGTTTGAACACTTGAGCACTTGAGACCATGAAAGCAATCTGGTCAAATGCGTTTTTGACTTTGTCTGGAAGTGGTCAATCGTGGACAAGCAGTATTAAGCATTGTCTACTTGTGACTGGATAAAATATATCTGTATCTTAATACCAGGCGTACTGAATGTAGTCAACATAAGCACAGGTATGTGGGAGAATAGCATAAATGCATTCCTGGATATAAAATGTCTGCAGAATTGACATTGATCTTTGACCAGTATGTTCTTTCACTTGGGTTTTACTAACAAGTACAGTGATACTCATTTATTTTATACAGCTTTTAATTTCTCAGCTCTCAAAGGAGCTGTGTGGGTCACATTTTTACACGATTATACCATGTATAATATCTGAAATTCCTTATCGTTTGATGGTTAGGTTTTTCACATGAAGTATGCGTATTTGTACACAAAAAGATGTTTCAAAGAGATACATCTTGTGTAAATTCCTGCAGGTACTGTACATAGGACAGATCTGGGCTATTATAATCTCATGTACTCTGCTAAAACACATTGTTTAGCAGTATTTTACCTCCCTTTTCATTTAAAAAAAAAGGAAATCAATCATACAAGTATACTACTTTGAACGTAAATGTTGAGACTTTTGATAAAACTCATTATTATTTTATTTTTTTACATTTATCTTACCAATTACATGCTGGCTTTGCATGTGAAGCAATTGTATTTTGCTTTAATATTTGTGATCAAAAGTATTGATTGAAGAGCTTGATTTGTTGCAGCATGAAGCTGGTGGTGCAGAGGTTGCTCTCGAAGAACCTTAGAGGTACTCTTGTTATCTCTAGAGCTGTGACTATAACCTAGATATGTGGACAGGTTGAGCTCAGATATTACCCTAAAGACCTCCACACAGAATAAGGTTATCACAATGCGGAATGTGTGTGTGTGTGTGCGTGTGTTAGAAAGAGAGATGGTCATGGCTGGGGAAAAATGGAGGATTATGCATTTGTCACTGTCAGCTATGCTTGCCTCTTGCACGTAACTACAGTGTTTCCTTCTCTACTGTCTTCTTTACAGGAAAATATCAGCCATACCTTCAGCAAAAGAAAAAAAAAAAAAAAAAACTGAGACTTGCTTGTCAAGTCTCAAAGGAATGCACACATATGCAGTATACAGTCTGTGGGCGGATACAGCATCAATAGTCAACACACACACACACACACACACACACACACACAAACACACACACACATACACACACACACACACAACCACACATATGCAGACACAAGCTTCTTCTAAAGAGCGAAAATACCTGTTAACCTGGTGATCATACAATGATAAAATATTAGTGTGTGGGTGTATCCATTACAAATAATAGAGCTCTTTCAATTTGCCAAATGAAAACTGCCACTGGATTATACACAATAACCTTTGTAGGTCATATATTCCGAACCAAAATACACACATTCCTTTATGCAAAAGAGAAACCTATATGCATAAACTGATCTGCCTTTGAATGTCTTTGCCAGTGGCATCATGCTTTTCTTTAGGTCTGAAAGAAATTGTAACTTCATCCACCTCAAAGCAATCTTTTTACCAAAAACATCTTATTCTCTCCTTCCAGGTCATTTTGAAAGCAGAACTATGTCAGTAATAATAAAGAATTGTGTATTTATATGCAGACGCACACTGCATAGTTTAACACTAAATTCACTAAATCAGTTATGCAATGCAATGGCCCAAACGTGGGAACAAATCTGTGCTGAGCGCAGTGAAAGTCCTTTTAAGGCAAGTAATTTCACTCAGCGGCCATCTTTGAACTGCCGCTCGGGCATTCTGTCTGAATGGAGAAACATAAAATTTCCAAAAATGTATGCCAAGCTTACGATTACAATACATATTTGGAATCACCATTAAAATTAAACAACAACCATCTCATACGTTTGATTTCTAAACCTTTGAATCAAATAAAATCAGCATGCACACTAGAAAGGAACAAGATCACAACACCAACCTCATTTTTGGCCGTTCTACACATTATCATCCTCTGGGTAATGATCATCTGATCACGCTGTTCTTCTAAAGTAATTCACTGCTTGGTCTTGATGGCAAGCCTCCTCCAGAAAGGACAGCGGTGACTCTTTTTTTACAAGATTGTGGGCGTTTAAGTAGTTGCTGTCATGTGATGTAGGTTTGACATGATGGACTGTACCTTGCGTACAATTCATACAGATTAAACAACTGAAAAACGTTTGTTTTAAAGTGCACTTGGTTCATCTAAAAGCACAGATTCCAAGCTTTATTTGGATATATTTCTTATGTCTGTGAAGCACACATTTGGTGCGAGCTTTTCCCCCGACGAAGCGTCATTAGGCGGGGCTTCATTCAGCATATTGATCATTACACTTTTCCCCATGCAAAACTATATATGTGACTTGTCTTGTGTATTCTATAGTCTTAAGCGCAGTTCTCACAACAATTTCCCATCTTGCAGGTCTGTTCTAAGTGCTTAATTAAAACCACACAGCAATTAAACACATTTTACTGAGATTGTTCAACATTTCTCAACCTAATAGCACCCAAGTCACTCTTTGAACAACACCACATACATAGATGTGTTCCTGTTATAGTGTTAGTCTTCATAATTTGCTAGGCAAACTTTACCACCCCCCCCCCCCCCCCCAAAAAAAAAAAAATAAATAAAAATAAACGTGATTACCACCTGCTTTCTTGCAGTTCTATCAACAAGGCACATTATTAAAACAAACCCAATTGGGATCTGCATTTAAAAATATGACTCTGACTTCATTTAAAGACTGCGCTGTACTACTCACACACTCTCATTGGTTACACAGGATTTTGCTCCGGTACCACCCATGTGTGGATTTAACTCTTAATTTTTTTGTACCATCTTTCCATCAGAAGAGATTTAAACCCTTATGATACCATAACAAGCAATATAATTAGTCCAAATGCTCTGTGACATATTTAATTTCAAACAAATTACCTGTTAAATTTACGGAGTGCATGAACAAAATTAGATTGTGCGATACTGTGTTTAAGAGAAATAAAACGGGGAATTGAATGTGGGCGTTCGTAGATCTCTTCTCCCTGACTCAATGATAGCGAGGTTCGTCACAGCAGTTAGCATGTGCGATAAAGCCCATCATTAAATAATACAAATGACAACACAAAGCAACGCTCTGTGTGTACAGAACGGATGCTGTAATCTTTATTACTGTTATTCTATTATTATCATCATAATATTAATTCAAACACAGGGGATAATGAAGAAGCTATTCTCTCTCTCTCTATTTCTCTCTCTCCCTCTCTCTCTCCCCCTTCTTTTTTCTTGCTCGTTAAAGACGAAGAGAAAGACAGAGATTTGGCAGGCAGCCATGGTTCAATAAACTCCACTTGGTAGCACAGCCGTGCGGCAGTCTGTTCGGTTTGGCTTAGGAAAGTGCGCTATGCTATTCAAATTAAATACAACTATCCTAAACATATACACTAATGGGACAGGTGCTTAGACACAGGTGAATATGTACACTCCTGTCCATCTCAACATACCCGCACACACAGATTAATGCTCTCATCTACCTCAAAACTAGCACCATATAGGCCTCCCAGTGTTTACACAAGCACTCCAAAGAGTCTATTTACATTTTCATTTCTTAGACCTCGGACTCACGAATCCAGACAGATTCACACAGCGTGATATCAGCCTCCGGGCACCAAACAAAATCAATTTCACCATCAAAACAGCAGAGAACGCATATACAAATGGTGAAAACCGACTCATTGCATATAAAAGAAGAACACTAATGGCTAGTAATAGTTTTTGTAAACGAGCCTGTTTTCAGCTCAAGTAGGAGGTTGGGATCCATGACGATTTATTGAAAAGTGTGTTGAATTCATTGACAGACAGCATATTGAAAGGGCAGAAGTCCTACAGGTGGAATCTGCGCGGGACACCTACAGGTTGAGGTAGCCTGCGGGTAACCCTCAGGAACTAAAGACATGAATCCAAAAACACACAAGCAGGCAGGAAAAATAAATAAGAAAAGAAAATCAAAACAATTCCCCAGGTGCAAAGCGAAGAAAGTGGTAAAAAAAAAAATACTATGGGTCCCTTCAGAAAAATCTGTCATTTCTGATGCCTAAAACACACTTGTTTGTATGCACGGCAGGTTTACTAGGGTGAACGAGCACTCTTAAGGATACTGACATGGAAAGTTATCATACCTAAACAACTCAAAAACCCCTAACATGTACAAAAGAAAACAACAACAGCAAAAAAAGAGTATATACATCACAGTGTGACACAAACGCGGCTTTGGTTCTGCCTCCTTTCATGCAGCACTCATTTCCTTCGTAACGGTTGTGATTTGACTCCCTCCCCTGCCGTCACCAAAAGCTCTCTTCCTCCCCGAGCGCTCAGACCTGCAGCCACGATACAGTCTTCCCTCCTTCCTTCAGTTATTCTCATTCTTTTTCTTTCTGTTCTGCCTGGCCCGGCATATGAAGCACGGCGCCGTGTATCTCTCTTTGGGGAAAGGCAAAGTTATTGGATTGTGAAATTACAAAATAATGAGGCAAAAATGAAAGCGCCACACTCTTTGTTTTCTTTCGCGTGCACACATCTGATAAGAAGAGCGGCGGAGGGCTAGGGGGACGAGAGGGAGGGGGAGGGGGGAACGCAGAAGATGGGGAATGACAAACTGACGGGGGAGATGACAGGAGAAATGTTTGGATAAAGATTCTCTTGGCTCTGTATTCACAGGCATGGCATGGCTGTAAGAGAATAGAACAGGTTATCACGCAAAAGGATCAATGCTCGGCTCTGTACACACAGCCATTCTGGTGGAGGCATATGTGTGTGTGCCTGAGGCATGTGAGCATGCATACCAATAACACTGGCCACAAAGAGACCACAAGCACACATGCCAACAATCCAACAGTGTAAACACGCTTGCTCCCTAATACAAAAAAGTTATAAGTGACCGCTTCCCCATTGAAAAGACTCCAAGTTCAACTACCATGCTGTAGTCTACTTGAACAATTAAATTATACAAACTTAAGTGGCACCTAATAAACTGATCTGAAGTGGTATACAAACAATGCATAGACACAATGGAAGAGGAACGCATGCATTGGAGAAACCATAATGCTCAATATGGGAGCTGCAGGAAAGAGTCAGGCATTCAGTTAAAGCAAGATCAATTTAGTTTGTTTACTCCAGCTTCACCCATGAAATTACAGTTGTTTAGTGCGATTTGAATTGCTAATGCAATTGAAATGTAATCAGTTTGTGATTTTGGTCGTTTGCATTAAAATAGATGTACTTGTGAAAAATAGCTGGCAGAATCATTACAAAATAGCCAACAAGTGAACCTGACGAAAGGCTGTAAACGGCTGCATCTAAATATGCAAATGTGGAATGTTAGGTGAAGATTAGTATGTTTAAATGATTTAGGATTTAGAAGATAGCTATCATATACAGTTGAAGTCAGAATTATTAGCCCCCCTGAATTATTAGCCCCCCTGTTTATTTTTTTTTTTGTTTAACGGAGAGAAGATTTCTGTTTAATGGAGAGATTTTTTTAAATACATTTCTAAACATAATAGTTTTAATAACTCATTTCTAATAACTGATTTATTTGATCTTTGTCATGATGACAGTATATAATATTTTACTAGATATTTTTCAAGACACTTTTATACAGCATAAAGTGACATTTAAAAGTTTAACTAGGTTAATTAGGTTAACTAGGCAGGTTAGGGTATTTAAAAAATTAAAAACTGCTTTTATTCTAGCAGAAATAAAACAAATAAACAGAATAAAAAAACAAGACTTTCTCCAGAAGAAAATTAATTATCAGACATACTATGAACATTTCATTGCTCTGTTAAACATCATTTGGGAATTTTTTTAAAAGAAAAAAATGCAAAGGTGGCTAATAATTTTGACTTCAACTGTATTCATATTTTCTACTGATCAGTTACTTTCTGGATAAAACCCGGTTCGCACTAAGCAAATAATCATCCAATAGATGTCTACCATTGATATCTTGGCTAAAATGAGGCTAACAAGTGAACCAGACGAAAGACTTTAAAGCTATATCCAAATATGCAAATGTCTCTACCACATAATGGGGGGGGGGGGGCATTATGTGTAGATTAGTTTGTTCAAATGATTTAGCATTTAGAAGATAACTATCATATAGTCATGTTTTATAATGATCAGTTACTTTCTGGATAAAACCCGGTTCCCACTAAGCAAATAATCATCCAATAGACGTCTAGCATTGATATCTTGTCTAAAATTAGGCTAAATTTGGGTGAAAGTATAATAGACGTCTAAGAATAGCCCAAAATTAGACTAATCAATGAAATAGTCACTCATTCCTGTGTATTTGATGAGTCTAGTTTGGAACTATACTTATACATCTATTAGATTTTCAGTGACAGCCCAAATTTAGCCTTGTTTTAGTTAAGACCACTTTACATTTATTTTTAAACCTGTATTAGACATTTATTAAACATAAAATTGCTTGCTGGGTTGGAAAAAAATGTGTTGCTGATTTGGTATCGAGCATTATTGGTCAACCATTTTGGGTTTGCTTGAGTAAAGAAGCCTGTTGTTCTTTTAAACTGCATGTGTCGCACCCTGAACCCCTTTAGATCCTTTACTCTCAGGTCTGTCCGTTCACAGACACACTCGTCCCTTTAACCCAAGTAGGCACTGATTGATAATTTTTGCATGCGCTGCCATTGATCGTCTGCGGAGACGGCTGGCGTGTTACCCGAAGTGTTCTCCTCCATAAACATCGTCTAATCATGCGCAGCTTCGGCCAAAAGAAAGTAATTACAGCCCAAGAACAAAGGGATCGATGAGGAATACAAGCACAGACGCGTGAGATTATTGGGAAATGGATCGGCTCAGATCTAAGCTAAAGGAAACTTAATGAAGAGCAATCATACATTAAAACAGCTGAGCGTCCGCATTATCCATTGTTTCATCCAGGAAGATGCTAGAGGAAGTCCAGAAATAGGAGGGTTTAGAGGACGAGTGTCTTCGCATTCTTCTTGCCTTTGTTATTTTCCTGTGTTTTGCTTTGTCCGTCTTGGGCTTACGCTTGTTTACCAATCATTCCGAGCTTGTGCTTATGTTAAATACCTATATAAAACACACTTCCCGTCTGTTACGAGAGACATTATTGTGGAGTCTATTCATTATGATTACAAGCAAACGCCTTCCGGAAAACATAACATTGACAAAAGTCCAAACTGAATAGGCTTGAAAATGAATAATTTATGTTACATTTTCCCTAGATCGACAGACAAACGCAGCTGACAGACAATACCTGTTTGACATATGACTTCACTTAACAGTGGAAACAGAGAGCCATTGATTTCCTGACCCTATGACAGCTTTCCAAATGACCATAACTTGAGGCCTAGGGCCACGACCTACATCCTGTTCCAGCTGTGGCTTTCAGAAGTGTCTTTCTTGTGGGTAAGATGAGATTGAAACTAGAAAAGCACAATTTTTTTGGTATTAATTCCTCGTGTCAACATCACAACCTCTTGTTCAAACTTCACTGGCAGTCTTGAAGGGTGTCATGTCACCCTTTAAACACAGTGAATGATTCATTTCTTAATGCGAGGGAATGATCAGCTGTGGGGCCTGTACATCGAGCTGGGAGTCGGACTCAGGCAAACCTGAATTGGGGACTTGTCTGTCAGTCATCTGAAAGCCTGGAGGAGCCTTGGGTCTCAGCCCTGGGCGGGGACTCTGGGGAAGCCCTGGGGAACAGACCAGTGGACTGAAGCCCCACTGTGACCACAACAGCAAGAAAGTAGCAAACTATTACACTAGAAGACCTGAGCACAGAGTCGAAATGCAACACTATCAACATATCCTGATTGCCTGGGAGGACAAACCTAAGCCCTAACAGATGGAAGCCATGGTTGTTACTAGGGTACTGGGTTGCACAATACTGAAAATCTGACTTTGCAATATTTTGTATTTATTCATTCATTCATCCATTCATTTTACGTCAGCTTAGTCCCTTTATTCATCAGTGATCACCACAGTGGAATGAACCACCAACTTATCCATCATATGGTTTACGCAGCAGATACCCTTCCAGCTGCAACCCAGTACTGGGAAACATCCACACTCAGGGCGTACTCACACTAGATACAGTTGCCTTGAATAGTGCTGAAGTGAGATTGTTTCCCCCTCCCCTCTCCCCCGACGGCATGCACTCACACTGCATTTTGCCTTCCGAACCTGAGCACGCTTAATAGAAAGAGAAGCGCTCTCACTCCGCACAGTGGAGATTGCGTCAGTTATTTCATTGTGATGCAGTGACACGCAGTCAAATATTTTGCAGAACATCTCCACAATTTTTGACGCTCATAAATGATCATAAAAGTCCTCGTGCTGCACATATTAAGAGGTTTGCTCATGGTGCAGCTGATGTGCAGCAAGAGGTTAACGTCTTAAATAAACGACAACAGTTTGCATTCATTGAAAAGTAAGAATGATTAATAAATCCATATGAAATAGCCCCTTTAAAGTGACATTGTGGTGGACTGGGCGATTTGGCCTAAAATCTACATTTAAATTAATAGTTAACATTTTAACTCGATTACGATTAATGAAATATTATTTTATTTATTTATTTTATTTTACTGCCCTCATAGTTCACTGACAGGTTTTGTACTGTAAATATATTACCAGTGAGAGATTTTTGAATGACAGGTGCATTACTTGATTTTAAAATTAACTGAAGGAATCAAACATTATCTACTGTCTATGATTATTTATTGAACATCAACGTTGAACAACTGAAATTAACCCGCGCCGCCAACGCTCGTCACCGCTATCAAACTGACCAATCACAAAGCCTGTGCTATGTGTCGTCACGATGTGTAGTTACATTTTTTGAGAGGTACCTTGGTATGTGACTGCGTGAAGGCGGTGCGCAGCATACACATGCACTCGACACAGAAGTATAAATCAGTCTTAACAGTGCGGGCTCCACATGCGCAAGGAAAGTAATTAAAAAAACGGTCTGGAAAGATTTGATCGATTTTAGGTTATGAAAGTCAATTTCTAATACTTTTTGATTAATCGCCCAGCCCTAACATTGCGTCTTCAGTTTCAGGTTCAGGCGCGCTTTGCATTCACACAACAATCTTTGTTTCAACCAGGACTGGGCCGGCCAACTGAACCACACTTGGGCCAGATTCGAAGCACTTACACTTGTCAAACGAACTGGGAAATGCGTCTGGGCGTGGTTCGAATAGTATAGTGTGAGTGCACCCTCATTCACACACATCCCACAACACAATCGATCCGTGAAATAAAACAAAAAATACAAATGAAATAAACAATGCTTTATGTTTTCTATCAGGAGTCGGACAGTATTCAGGAACTGAAACAGAATAATCAAATATAAAATAATTCTACATAATCAATTTTTATTAAAGATACAAACTGTACAATTTCCTATCCCTAGATGCTTTTAAAACGCTCATGCACTGATACAGGCCTCAAAAACACATGCAGATGCCAAACTTTCGCTCTATTTTGGTTAAACTCTGCAGTGACTCCACAATATTCTCATGTGTTCTGATCTGTGGCTCCTGGTCTACTGTAATTGTGACTCAACATTGCAGATGCTGCGATGTGACTATTGTGAATACACACATTGTGATATTGATACTGGAAAGATATAGTGTGCAGCCCCAGAAAAAAAAAAACAGAATGAAGAAAGATGTTCTCCAGGTCAGCAGGGAGATTCGGTGTGGTCGAACGGCCCAGGTTTAATAGCGAGAGCGTTTCTTACTGAAGCAGCGGTGACACCTGTGCTTCCAGTAGACTCGGATTGTGTTTGAGAGGAGGCAGAGAGAGAGCGAGAGAGTGATGTATGACAGCAAATGGAGTGTGACCACAGAGGACGAAGACAACATTGAGAGAGCGAGAACGATAGAATGAGAGAGAGAGAGAGAGAGAGAGAGAGAAAGTTGGGGCGGTAAGGCAGGTTTCTCAAAACCCCTCCAGACTCTATCAGGACTCAATTACTGCACCTGCTGGGCTCTCAAAACCACAAGCCACAGAGATGGCCACACCACACCAGAGGCAGATGTCATTCACCACTGCACATTTGGACTTTTGCAAGATGTCGGATGCCATAAAGGTGTACTTAGGATATCTACCAGTAGAGGCTAACTGGATTATTCTAAGTATAGCGATACATGGACAGATTGTTTGTGTGGGTTAAAGGTTAGATTGGGTATGATGAGTTTGGCAAATAGCAGGTAGAAATTAAACTGGCCAGGCAGTTAGCATAACAATGAGATTCGCCAAGCCAAGGCGGTGAAATTAGTTTGGCGTAGGGTTTGCACAGGACAAGAGAGCGGTTCCGCGCAGGGATGATAGGCGATATTTGTTAGATATCTTTTCAAACGCAGACAGCATTAAACTGCAAAAGAGCAGGTTCAAAGCTAGCATTACCATATTCACTGCAGATTAAAATGATTTCACTTTTGTATTCATGCACAAAGCCACTGTGATGTCATTAAATGTCACCGGTGGGTAAAGAGTTTTCGCTGAAACGGATCGGCCCTCAGAATAAAATTACTTACTGATGTCAAGAGTTATATTTTCATAGAGCGCCATCCCCTTTTGCTGTCATAAACGGAGGGACGGGAATTAAATATCATTAAATATCACCCTTCTCATTACGCCATGCAATTACATTGGGATCTGGGTTTCAAAGTCCTCACCAGTTGCCTAGCAGTCAAATTATGCTTCAGACAACCGTGTCGATCAAATAAAGAGATGGAGGGTAGAAGGAGAGGAGACCTCTGGGTAAATGAAAATGGCTTATGACTCACCTCTATCTTTCTGTCTCTGTCTCTTTCTATCACTCTCTAAAGGAACTGCTTTTTTAATAAGAGGGAAAAGTCGTTCGATGTAGCCATTCGTTTTATCAGTGTTTAAAGTTGACACCCTTAATAAATGTGCGTGATGGGATCCAAAAGCGAAGGCGGAATCCATTTAAAAAACACTGCTACTACTTAAACTCATTTGCCAGGCACATGCTCCTTCCCGTTGTCAGGATGTGAGTCTGGCGACACCGAGTGATTGATCGCGAGCACGTTTAACAGAGACATGCATTAAACTGCTGATCACACAGTGTGGATATTTGCAATACTACCATGGTTTATTCTCATATTTCATATTCATCTGTGAGACAGGGAGTTTGTTCGAGTTATTGAGCGTAATGAGCCATGGGGGCGACCGAGTTTACACAAGACGAGCAGTCAACTGCTGCACCGTTCAATATTCACTATAGTACTCCGGATCCGAGTGTATATGTGCGTGTACGACTCGCAGTGGTTCAATAAAAAAAGAGCAAAGAGCATAATTACTTAAGATGTCAACTGAGGCCGTTCAGCCACTTAAAGAGAAGGGTTACGTAATTCACTCCTTCCCACTTTACACAACAACTAGTCAATAAACACCTCAACCGCTACAGGAAATGGGAATATTTAAAGGAAAGAGACCAAATTAGGACACAGGATGAGGGAAATAAATACTGCTGAGTCATTGAAAAGTATACAAGTACAGTTTGAAAGTTAAGGCCCTTGTATAATATACACTCACCGGCCACTTTATTAGGTACACCTGCCCAACTGCTCGTTAACGCAAACTTCTAGTCAGCCAATCACATAGCAACTCAATGCATTAAGGCATTTGGACATGGTCAAGACGATCTGCTGCAGTTAAAACCGAGCATCAGAATGGGGAAGGAGGGCGATTTAAGTGACTTTGAACGTGGCATGGTTATTTGTACCAGACTGGCTGGTCTGAGTATTTCAGAAACTGCTGATCTACTGGGATTTTCACATATAACCATCTCTAGAGTTTACAGAGAATGGTCCAAAAAAAAGAAAATATCCTATGGGCACAAATGCCTTATTGATGCCAGAGGTCAGAGGAGAATGGCCAGACTGGTTCAAGCTGATAGGAAGGCTACAGTAACTCAAATAACTACTTGTTACAACCAAGGTATGCAGAAGAGCATCTTTGAACCAGCAGGATAACGCACCATGTCATAAAGTGTAAATAATCTCTGACTGGTTTCTTGAACATGACATGAGTTCACTGTACTTAAATAGCCTCCACAGTCACCAGATCTCAATCCAAAAGAGCACTTTTGGGATGTGGTGGAATGAGAGATTAACATCATGGATATGCAGCTGACAAATCTGCAGCAACTGTGTGATGCTATCATGTCAATATGGACCAAAATCTCTGAGGAATATTTCCAGTGCCTTGTTGAATCTATGCCATGAATGATTAAGGCAGTTCTGAAGGCAAAAGTGGGTCCAACCCAGTACTAGTAAGGTGTACCTAATAAAGTGGCCAGTGAGTGTATGTATAAAAAAAGTTTATTTCAGAAGTTAATTTTCCAGAAAAGCTAGTTTTTCTTGGGAAAGACCCTCAAGTTATCACTGGTTAGTGATAATGATGATGTAATATATGGGTGTGGTTCTGAAACTCCATGTACGCTGTAAAAAATATCTGTTAATAGGGTATATGCACAGCTAGTGTTTCTTTCCATACTGATAAACATCTGGTGAACTGTTAATGTGACATTTAAAAGACTTTGCTATTCATTTGGTTGTTCAAGAATAAAACAAGATGAAAATATCGTTTACAAGCACGCGCCCCTCAGGATCAGCAGGCTAGTGCAGAAACTCCATTGAAAATACTGGGGTAAAATACGTTTTCATATTTTAAAGACATGTAATTTAATGTAGTGCTTCTTGTACATTCTGAGACCCACTATATATCGTATATCAATTAGGCAGTGAAGATCGTTGATTTTTGAAGAAAACAGACCTTAAACTTGTTGATTTTGTAACAGCATACAGTTCACCAGAAGCGCTTGACCCAGGTTACTGAAAAATTTTGCATACTTCTGCATATATCCTATGAACAGTTTTCGTATTTTGTGATTCACAAGTGTTTTCTGTTTATTTTGTGCATTATGGGACATTGATCTCTGCTCTGTTGACTTTTGATGTTGAAAATTCTCTATGAAAATTCAACTCTACAGTTTAACAAAGTTACTTTTATTGAAATTTTAATAGTTTGAATATAAATAAATAATATATAAAGAAATATGTCTGTAAAATAACAGAAAACGTACTGAAGTGTTATTACAAGGTTTTTGTAGTGTAATATACAACAACACAGACTTACAACACAGGTTAAAAGTTGCTGGAAGAAAGATTAAAGTGCCATACTACAGCTCAAAAGTAGAAATAAACTAAAATAAATAAAAAAATGAACCACAAAATATGGAAAACAGATAATTTATTGATATTTTTAAAATGTAAACAACTTTTTGCTTATTCTATTTTTGCTCATATTCCCATAAACAGAAAGAAAGCAAAATAACTTTGCTATAAGTGCATCAGGGGCCTTTATTCCGTTCATGTCTGAGTTGCTGCACGACAACTAAATGTGAATTCTTTCTCATTAACACTCTCATACTTCCCTCAGGATCGTGTTGAGTGTTAACGCGTCTGTGTGACAGAGACAAACGAGTAATGGCTTTTAAATAACAGTAGGCAGAGGATATTGCAAAAAGGCTTGGAGGTAAACAGCAGTGAAACCATTTGTTTGTCAAAGGGGTGAAGTCATCAGTTGAATTAGGTGAGTCAGGACACACGTATCGTGTTACTGGTGACAAGGAGCAGGTGGAACCTGTACTGTATGCGGCTCAAAGGAACTTCATTGGAAACCATAACACATTAAGGTCAGCTGATCTACAGAAGTGTGAGGGTGTGTGTGTGTGTGTGAGTAAAGTGAGGGGGTTGAAAGAACATTTCCTGGCAAGGACGTTTGTCAGTCAGTGTGTGTGTGTGTTGATGGGTGTTTGTTTTCCGACGTGTGAGGGATAAGTAAATATTATGTCTGATAATCTGACAACAGTGACGTAAAAAAGCAGTTGGGAAAACTATAAATCCATTCCAAGGTAATCAACAACAAGCAGCGCTCATGATATACACAGTACAGGTGAGTAGGATCAACCAGCAACCTAAAGGCTCAAGAAGTGTTAAGACTTGCTTTTTTAAGGGCGCTAAATAATTAAACAGTAAACTAGACTACCATGAGGCCTAGTAAATCATGCTGCCTGATACATTTATATACCTACTAATTTTTTCATTGGAAAAGGAAAGTTCTACGAATCCATGACCGATAAGGTATGTTGCAAAATATATATGTGTCTAGGAGTAGCAATACGATAGTGACAACAGAGGTGAGGATCCAATGGCAGTGTCCTTAATGACAAAGAATGGTCAGGCAGGCAACGGACAAATACAGGTGCAAACGGAATCATCAAGGGCAATCCAAGAGTTGTCGAAAACAGGAAAGAGATTGGCTCAGGCGGCTAACATAAAAATTCAGTAAACAAAGTAAAGATCAAACATGGCACGGGGAAAACAAGGGAAAGAAAAATGCTTTGTAATAGTTACAGGGATAACAAGACTCAGCACTGTGTGTGTGCACGTGTGTTGTATATATGGTCCATGAAATGAGTCCTTAAGCGGCTGTGTGTGTTTGCAATCAGTCGGGAACAGGAACCGGTGTGTGTGCGGTGAATGCTCAGAGTTGTAGTTGGTTTTGTGGATTTGTAGTTCTCTAGCGATCCGCAGTAGCTAGATCGCTGTGACTGTATCACTAGGCCTTTCATTAATAATGTTTCATTCAGTGTCTTTAGTAAATCTTGACAGCAGGTTTTTACCTCCAAAAGAGGGTTTGCTCTGGCACAAGCTGTTAGTAAATCTGGCCCATATAATAGTCTAAATATAAACATGTATTATAGGCTCACCATAGTAATCCATGATAAGATAAAAAACACAGATTAAGCAAACAAAAAAATAGCTAAATATACACAACTAAATAAGGGTTCCTTATGAAGTAATATTTGACTAGAGTAGTATGATAGATATATACAGTCAAACCCAAAATTATTCATACCCATGGGGTATAAATAAATATTATATAATTTTATAATTATATATATATACATATATAAAATATATATGTGAATATTAATCATCATGAATATTAATTTTATCAAAGATTGATCAATGATAAATTTATAATGATACAATAATAAATCTGTTTAAGATAGTTTTTATGATCAAATCCAAATTTAAAAAGGATAAGTAACATAATATAAAAATACTTTATTAATAACAATAATTTATAAAATATTAAATAGCATATAGCTTGATCCAGCAAGCACATGCATTGTTTTATAAACAAAAATAAAACAAAATAAAATAAAATAAAATACACAATTTCTAATATTTATAATAATAATAATAATAATAATAATAATAATAATAATAATAATAATAATAATAATAATAATAATAATAATAATAATAATAATAATAATAATAATAATAATAATAACTTTCCCAGTGATGGGTTGCAGCTGGAAGGGTATCTGCTGCATAAAACTGGATAAGCTGGATAAGTTGGCAGTTCATTCCGCTGTGGCGACCCCAGATTAATAAAGGGACCCGAAAAGAAAATGAGTAAGTAATAATAATAATAATAATAATAATAATAATAATAATAATAGTTGTAATTGTTGTTGTTGTTATTTATTTATTTATTTATTTATTTATTTATTTGTTGTTGTTGTTGTTGTTATTTGTTTATTTTTTTATTCATGAATTTTCTCATTTATTTATATATTTTTCTCATGATATTATTTATGATTGCTTGAATTATTTTGAAGATTTTATATGAATTTCTCATTAGTACAGCATACAGAAGCATTAGCCAGGCCTACATAAGGACTCATTGGCTGTCAGACTATAATCCGGAGTGACTGAATGCGATTGGATGTAGCTGACTTTAACCAACACACATAAACTAACACAGCTTCTTAAACACACACATTTCCCGAAGCCTCTGCTGATGTATTCTATGCCACACTTTCCAAAAACAGACAGCCAATCTGCCTGAGGGCGATCACACGTTAACCAACCAATTTACAGTGGCACCTCGTACACCGCGGCAAATGCAAACTCATTAGAATTCAACTACACACAACACTAACGCACACGCAAATAGAATCTCATTAAAAACAAGGAAATCATTCTAGGAAAAAAAAAGTTCCACTCCAGTCACTCATGCATCTTACATGGCCATTAATGCTCTGTTAGCCCAATACAACGAGTCGTGTATTTTCCCTATTAAGACGCATTATCATCAAATACGAATGTAAGAACACAGTTAGCCACACACACTGGGGTCTTTCAAATCCCGTTCCCCCTTGTTCTCTCCGAGGACGTGACATAAAAGTGTGAAAGAAGGCTGAGTGAAAGGAAAGGAGCGTGGACAGGAATGAATTTCATGCTTGGAACTCAGGAGAGAGCCAGTATTGTGTGGCTTTGCTGGGGAACGGTGTGTGTCCCTGGCGCTGTGACTTTTGTGTGAATAAAGCCTAGACCTGCATTTTTTTTATTTTTTTTCATGTGTGTTGTGTTTTTGATCTAAAACACTGGGAATATTTCAATGGAAGGTGGATGGCAGGGGACACGGAGCTTGACAGATCTGGCTCAGGATGAATTTGCGGAGGATTTGTGTTTAGGGGCCCGTTCCTGGGGCGGTTTTGGTTGGTGGCATTTAATGAAAGGAAATGCAGGGGCAAATTCACTTGTGAAGAAAGGTTTGAAATGAAATTTAAAGGAAATGTCTTTTGGCATTTAGAGGATGAAGCAAATATTAACTCTTTACATAAAGCCAAACCTGTTGTTCTTATAAATGACACTTTATTTTGCATTTAAAAGGTGTGGAGAATAAACATTCAAACAGTCATTATAAAGGTACACTCTGACTTTTTTAACCTCTTAAAGTCAAGTAGGGTTTCTGCCTGGATTCTACCCAAATTCAAAAGCTTCCAAATGCACATGCAGACGTGTAAATGCAAAAGTTTGGTATTATTTTAAAGAAAACCTTTTGAATTTGCAAAACACAGTTGAAAGTGATTAACATAATTGTATATGTTGTCTGTGTTATAATAAACATCTCCAAAAATGGAGGTATTAGGCCAGTACGGACCTTTAAAATGTAAAGAATGCGGAAGTAAATGACATCACGGACCCGGTTTCAAGTTTTTTGTGCATCAATGGATTTGCTCTTCAGTGTTTGGACTTCCAATACTATAATTTACATCACACTGAATTGAACTTCATCTCTGAAAACTGGACTGACAGTTTCAATTTACTAGAACTTCTGTTAAGCTGCTTTGACATAATCTACATTGTAAAAGCGCTATAGAAAAAAAGATGAAGTGAATTGAACCTCTGATTAATAAAGGAACTAAGCCAAAGGAAAATGAATGAATGAATGAATGAATGAATGAATGAAAAAGTGGCTAATTTGTATTAATACAAACAATTTTATTCATATAAACATGTACAAATTTTAAAAGTAGCCATGTACCCAAACCCACACTAACAACAGCTGTCACTGGAGAATGAGCAGTCCATATTAATTACTGCAAATTAATATAAATTAGCCACTAAATTAATAAAAAGGGTCTAAAAGTTTGACAAACAAGCGTTGACAAGCCCCAGCTTGGGCTAAAATTTGTACATTTTATTTTTAATCCTACTGTTGGGTTTGTCCAGATGTGATGCAAAGTTTAACCCATGCAGTATTTTTAGATTTTTTAAAAAGCAGAACCACATCAGTGCCAGTAGCTTTACAGTTAATGTGCTTAAAATGCTACTTTACAAACTGTATTGTAAAAAATCATTTGAACATTTTCATATTAGTCAATAAAAGTACTGAAATTAATTTAAAAACGTAATAAATATACACACATTTACACAAGTAAATATATAGACTCGATGGGCTAAAAATCTGCAGAATTCTGCATGCACAGATTCCGTGTGGGCCTAGTGAGTTCATTCTGCTACATGTAAAATAGAACAAAATGCTATGTTTTACAGGACCATGGTGCTACATAAATAAACATAATAATAATAAATATAAACACAACACTCGACATAAGACCTATTTTTAAACCTATACACTATTGGTCAAAAGTACTCCAGTCTTCATGATCCTTCAGAAATCCCTCTAATAATAATAATAATAATAATAATAATAATAATAATAATAATAATAATAATAATAATAATAATAATAATAATAATAATAATAATTATTATTATTATTATTATTATTATTATTATTAGTAGTAGTAGTAGTAGTAGTAGTAGTAGTAGTAGTAGTACTAGTATTAATATTATTATTATTATCATCATTATCATTATCATTATTATTATTATTACTATTATTATTATTATTATTATTAGTATTATTATTATTATTATCATCATCATCATGACTGGAAAAATACTTTCATTTGAAACTACATACAATAAGAAATTATTATTTAAAATTTTAAAAAATATTTAACTTTTTTTTTTATTTAATAAATGCCGCCTTGATGAACAGAATAATTTTCTTTGAAAAAAAGGAAAAAAATACCCCAAACTTTTGACTGGTAGTACACATTACTAACATACTGAAGCAGTGATCTATAAATATACTATAAATAGCTATAAACCATACACATAATCTAAATAAGACTATTCTATTTACTCTATTGTCTTGTCAAAATTAAATGTATATATGCTTTTTATATGTAATCTCCAAACCTCCAATCCACCGTTTCACTAGAAAAGGATTTGATTGATGAGTTTTGTAATCAAGGTAAAGACAATTGCAATAACGCTGAACATCATGTCGTACAGTACGAGTCTGTTTTAATGATGTCCAAACAAACCATATATTCACGTTGTCAATTCACTGAGTGCACATTGTATTGATGTAAAGACACATTTCAGTACATTCACATTGTTTCCACATGCATTTAGGATGTTTACATATCACCTGTAACTCGTTGTGTTTGTATATATATAATGGTGATCACTATATATGCATGTTTGTTCAGTTGCCGAATTGTAAATAAAGAAATATAAACAAGAAATAAACAAGCCTATCTCCAGCATGTTTAATAAACTCCCTGACCGTGCAGTGTTGAAGTGTTGATGTACAATTCTACATGCTCTGTGAGCCTGATCCATGAGGATGGGCGTCATACGAAGACCTCCATATTGACGGGTGTTAGTCTAATTGAGGGGGGGTAAAGTCTGTTTGCCGAGGCTTGATTCACAGTCTGTCAGAATGATGGAAACAGGATGTTGATTCTACACGTAATCAGGGATGACGAAGATTACACTGTGAATGCATGTGTATCTGAGTGTGTGTGTATGTGTGACACACATCACCAGCATGGATTTTGCTAAATTAAATCTCCTATTAGAAGAAGATTTGATCCAATATAGCAGTTATTTCCCCCCTTTGTCAGATGCATAAACAAACCCAACTGAACGGTAATAGGTTTTGTGCATTTATTTTATCCGGCAAATGGGCGTGATGTAAATTTCTCGCCTTTTGGTGCATTTAATGCACGATCACTGCCTGGTGCTAAATGGCTGTTATCTGCGGACACAAGTCAGCAGGTGTTCACTGAAGCTGTTAACTGGGTCTAAATGAACAGGGCTGGGGGGAAGGATCCATTCTGTTGATGGGCTGCTGCACAGTAAACACTGACCCGGGCCTGACCTGATCAGACTAGTGCTTTTACTCATCAGCTCTGCAAATAGGTACGAGTGCCATTAAGACATTAATTTGGACCTCCCACCAATCTAACTAAAGACAATGAGCACAGTGCTTTCTCTCACACACATACAAGTACTGATACACACATCAGTTGGGCGGTAATCAGAGGGACCATAATGCATTTACATCATCATGACAACAAGGACCACACAGTGAGGAGGACAGATGTTAATAAAGGCTGTGTTTTTTAAGTGACCAAGGGACAACAACTCAAACATTCATTCATTCATTTTCTTTTCGGCTTAGTAAAAACCACATTTTTTATTATTATTATTATTATTATTATTATTATTATTATTATTATTATTATTATTATTGCAAAGGAATATATACACTACCTGACAAAAGTCTTTTTGTCGTTCCCAGTTGTAAGAGCAATAAATAATAACTTGACTTCTAGTTGATCATTTGGAAAAGTGGTAGAAGGTAGATTTGTCCACTGAATCATCTGTTGAACTGCATCCCAATCATTACAAATACTGCAGAAGACCTATTGGAACCCACATGGACCCAAGATTCTCACAGAAATCAGTCAAGTTTGCTGAAGGAAAAATTATGGTTTGGGGTTACATTCAGTATGGGGCGTGTGAGAGATCTGCAGAGTGGATGGCAACATCAACAACAACGACAACAGCAACAACACTTTCTTTGCCATTCCAGATGACTTTATTAATAAGTTATTTGAGTCATTGCAGAGATGTATGGATGCAGTCCTCCAAGCTCATGGAACTCACACACAATATATATATTTTTTTCCACTGCAACATGACTTTATATTTTATACTGTACATTTTTTTCTGTTAAGTGACAAGACTTTTGTCTGAGCAAAGTCAGACCTTACTGTACTAATTAAATCATTAAAAATCAAGGCATGATATTTTATTTTGGTAAAATAAGCGTAATCTAGAGGCCTTTACTTTTCATATAAGCCACTTCTGATACCAAATGATTAACTAGAACTCAAGTTATTATTTGTTGTTCCTAAAACTTGGATAAAATTAGAACATTTATCACAAATAACTTTATTTTTTATTAAATACAGACTGACAGGGCAATAAAAAGGCAGATAGACGCATGTTGCTTTGCTACTACTAATACAGTTCATCACAAAATAGTGAGGAATTTGGTATAATACTCTTCTGTAATAGACAGGAAGAATGAAGTGCTAATCGTGTTTCTAGTGAGAAAAAGTACAGACACACATCTTTAGAAAACTTGATGACTTCCTTTCCTAGGTAGGTAAACACTCACCGAAACAATATCGGTACTCCTAACAGCATCTCATAATGAGTACAACCCACAAACAAATGCCCTGCCTGCTGATTGCTTTCGTTTTTAACTGTGTCTGCCTTTGTCCTGAAGTCCATCCTTCAGTCCCGTCAGACAGCTCGCGTTTCCATTCAGTCACCTCTTTCTCAGTCTTACACACAAAGCAAAGCAGTTGTCGAGGAGTTTCCCTCCCCAAATCTTACCATTCCGCTCCCATTGTCACCATGCAGTGCAAGTGTGTGTGTGTGTGTGTGTGTGTGTGTGTGCGTGTGTGTGTGTGTGTTTTAGTGTGATCGACAGAGGTTTACGGCTAAATGAGGGGTGTGAAAAAGACAAAGACGGAGAGGAGAGTGGGAGGCTGACAGAGCAGCACCACAAAAGCACTTAACAACTTCACACACACACATACACACACACTCCCTCTCTCTCTTTCTCTCTCTCTCTCTTTCTCTTTAAGTGGTGACAGACTGGCAGCTCCTCTCCATGAAGTTAAATGTCAGATGCAGTACTCGGCTTCTTCACTCCTCTCTTTTCACCATGTCTTGACAGGTGCCACTGCCGCAGTTTTATGTTCTGCAAAAAATGAGCCCAAACTCAGCCGCTCGCCGACTCACTTACAGCTTCCTTTTCTGACCCCTGTCCAGTCCGTCTCCACTTTATCGCATCATTTGCTCCATCCCAGTTTCCCCTCGCTGGATTTTCCTCCTCGTGTGAGGATATTTCTGGTTTAAGCACTTTTCTGTCAGGCCTGCGGGGCAATCGCACGATTGTTACCCAAGTTTTCAACTTCCTGACACAGCAGATATCCAGCGCACACTATGCAGACACGTCAGCAAGATCAGTTAAAAAGAAATTCTTAATAATGTTCCCCGAGAGTTCGGAGAAAGCATATCACAAGTCAACAATCCATAAAAAATCTGATTATGAATCTCTTTTGTGCCTTTTTTGCAGAATTCTACATCATCATCTGCATTGGGAACATAGTTTTTTTATTATTATTATTTTTTTAACCAGGGATCATTGCTATACTACAACACATTTGTCATCAAGCATTCTCATCATCTTGTGGCTTGACAATAGGCATGAACTGCTCTCAGAGTATGTGATCTACACTCATTGTATGCGCCACTGTATTAGGTACACCTGTCCAACTGCTCGTTAACGTAAATTTCTAATTAGCCAATCACATGGCAGCAACTCAATGCATTAAGGCATGTAGACATGGTAAAGACGATCTGCTACAGTTCAAACCAATCATCAGAATGAGGAAGAAATGTGATTTAAGTGACTTTGAATGTGGCATGGTTGTTGAGGCCAGACAAGCTGGTCTGAGTATTTCCGAAACTGCAGATCTACTGGGATTTTCACACACAACTATCTTTAGCGTTTACAGAGAATGGTCAGAAAAAGAGAAAGTATCCAGTGAGTGGCAGTTCTGTGGGTGCAAATGCCTTGTTGATGCCAGAGGTCAGAGGAGAATGGCCAGAGTGGTTCCAGCTGATAGAAAGGTAACAGTAACTCAAATAACCACTCGTTACAACCGAGGTATGCAGAAGAGCATCTCTGAATGCACAACACGTCCAACCTTGAGGCAGAATCTACAGCAGCACATGACCACACCTGGTGCCACTCCAGTCAGCTAAGAACAGGAAACTGAGGATACAATTCACACAGGCTCACCAAAATTGGACAATAGAAGATAGGAAAAATGTTGCCTAGTCTGATGAGTCTCGGTTTCTGCTGCAACATTTGGATGGTAGGGTCAGAATTTGGCATCAACAACATGAAAGCATGGATCCATCCTGCCATATATCAACGGTTCAGGCTGCTGGTGGTGGTGTGATGGTGTGGGGAATATTTACTTGGCGCACTTTGGGCCCATTAGTACCAACTGAGTGTCAACGTCACAGCCTACTATAGTGTACCCATCTTCTGATGGCTACTTTCAGCAGGATAATGCACACCATGTTATAAAGCGTGAATCTCTCAGACTGGTTTCTTGAACATGACTGTACTCAAATGGCCTCCCTAGTCACCAGACCTCAATCCAATAGAGCATCTTTGGGATGTGGTGGAACAGGAGATTCGCATCATGGATGTGCAGCTGACAATTCTGCAGCAACTACATGATGCTATAATGTCAATATGGACCAAAATCTTTGAGGAATATTTCTAGTACCTTGTTGAATCTATGCCACGAAGGATAAAGGCAGTTCTCAAGGCAAAAGCAGGTCCAACCTGGTTCTAGTAAGGTACACCTGGCTGGTGAGTGTATATACATATAAAACTGAAAAGGAATTGAAATTATATTTTATGTTTACCCTGCCAAAGAAAAGTGAAATAAAAAAAGCAAGAGTGCATTATATTAATCAAAGTGACAGCAAGAACTTTTACATTCTAACAAAGTATTTGTGATTGAAATAAATGTTGTCCTTTTTGAAACATTAAATAATAATAATAAAAATAAACTAAAATATCAACAATGATGATAAAATATGCTCCTTGAGCACCACATCAGCATATTATAACAATTTCTGAAGAATTAAGATTATAAAATGTCTGCTGAAATTCAAGTAAAATAAAGATTACTCTCTATGTTAGCAGCATCATCAACATTTGGTATAATTATTCCATTTTTCATGATACAAATCGACATTTAATGAATCTATTCTGCATTACATAGAAAACAAAACATTCATCTCGACTTAAGAGCAAAAGGATAGGAGAATAAAGTGAGTCATCTTGTCATTCTGTTCTTACAAAGGCAAGAGGAAGTGAGAATAATATTGTTAAGAATACTAAAGTCCTCTGACAGAGGCTGACAGGTCTCCACTGCTGAGAAGGAAAAACTCAAAGACTGCGCCAGCAATAGAACAACAATTGATGTAAGTGGACGCCAATTGCGACTGTTTACCAAACTCTATTCTTTCATCCTTTTCTATCATTGTTTCTTCATGCTGAGTCCACAGCATCATTAAGCTACAGTTCAAATCAAACGAGGTCAGTGAGATTTTTGATGTTTATGTACTGAGCTGTCACACTAAGACTGTATTTAGGTGAAAAACAGTAATATTATGATGACAAAAAAATAAGAAAATAGTATCACTTTAAACTGGTCTTTTTTAATTTCAGTAAATTTATATTGTTGCAAAACTATAGTATTAGGCCCTATATACAGATGTGTGACCTGTCAGACCTATGTAAGATGTGTTTTCATCAATCTAAATGTAAAATATATATGTAAACAGTGTAAAATGTATTTAACTAGTCCATTTCTAACACTTTCTGAGTCAAAAACTGATTGAATTTCTTTTGCAGTGTGGGCAATCATATGGTTGAATGCATTAAAACAGCCACAAAATATCTACTATGTGATATCCTATGCGTTCCTTATATTGAAAGTAAAAACAAGGTATTTGTGCTTCGCTGGGTTATACCAAAACACACAGATTATGACTGAAATCATAGTTGCCATTAACATCCATTTCATTTGCTTGCATTTCTGCTCATTGCAAGCTGTGTAACATGGATTGATGCATTCAATAGTACTCATAGGCATCTCACTGAAAAAGTGATTCAGTTCACAAGAAAATAAACCAGCCAAGGCTTATTGAAAATACGTGCAAAACATAAGCTGGGTATACGTTGAATTCACATATCAGATGGCTAATCCACTAGTGGGCACTGTCTACATTTTTGCGAATCCAAAATAAGTTACGTGGGGTATTTATTCGTTAAACATTTCAGATACATGTCCTTCTTGTACACATACACGAGAAGTGAGGCTTACCAGCTAATCAGCGAACCACTGACCTAAGCCCTTCCCAAAGCCCAACCAATAGAGCTTTCAAAACAAAACACACTGCGAAGGTATCTCTTTACCTTGATTTTACATCAAACCAAAATGCGGAGCTCTGCATAAGAACAACAAAGTGAACTACTGAGCAAATTAGAAATGGCAGAAATTTGTCCAAATGAAGATAGATAGGTGAGGCAAATGTACTTGATTACTAATCATATACAATATTACATTTTAAGTGGTGTTTATTTGGTGCTGTGCAAGAAAATAACCTTTTATTTGTCTGTAATATATGTAATTAATGTAAAAAGGTACAAAAGTTGTTGGTGTCATATACCAATGGTGTTTTCAGATCTAATCAGTAGGCATCAATCCTCTCACAGATTCACACAAGCAACTGCTAATGGTGACTGTCTTGTTCCAAAGTGTAAGACCTCTTTTAGTCAATCTGTTTTTGTTTTGTTTTTGTTAAGGGAATCAAATTGTGGAATGATTTACCTGTTAGACTTAAATTATAAAGTAATAGAAATGTTTTTAGTAGTGTGCTTAAAAATTGGTAAAAACAAAATAGCAGTGTTTACACAAATAGTTATAGTTTGTTGATCATGCCGCCTTTGCTTTTGCCTTATAGAAATTTTATGTAAAGAATTATAATGTGTATGTGTTTATAATATAATGTTTATAATAGTTTATGTGTATATTTATTTTCGTCATATTTATTTACATCTAAGGTCAAGCCTCCTGTGGACAGGTGTTGAGAATTAGCACGTTTGCTAAAACACTACAACAAATGCATTTGGTTGTCCAGTGTAATTGTGATGTCCATGTCAAATAAATAAATAAATACTTTCCCATAATGTTCATTCTACCCAGAAACAGAACTTTAAACATCTGCTAAAGTAAATTTTTGTGGATTTCACTGAAATGAAGGATGAATCACATACAGTATTTCCAATGAGACTGTGTTGAATAAATGAAAACCTTGTGAAATAAAAAATAAAAAAACAAGTGCTCACAAGATACACCACTGAATGTACGGTAATACCAGGTAATATTGGTAATATGCCTCGGCTGACCATTTGTGATTGGATCACCAAAACTGTATGTCCCAACTGGAAACATGGCATGCTTTACAGCAGAATTAGAGTTTTAGCTATAGACGAGTTTCCATAACTGATTCTACTATTTCCCTGCAAAGCTCTGTGCAGCTACTTTTGACACAATCTGTACAGTGTTTAACTTAAGGGGAACTTCAGCAAAGTCCGCTTGCCTTAAAAACCAAGGAGGAAGGTCAAAGAGCAAACACTACCGTTATCACTTTTACACATGTACGTAAACATCCCCCTCTGGGCTTATCTTCAGTGGTGAGCAGTGGTATAGGAGTGGTAGATGTTGGTATAAATCACCTCAAGGTTTCGATTTGGCACTTTAAGGAGAAAGAAAATCAAAACAACATTCTCTCTCCTCCTCCCTGTTCTCTCTTCCCCTTGTTTCTCAGTGCAAATCACCTTTGCTCCATCCGTGCCTCGTCGTTGGGTTATATGAGGCTGAAGATGCAGCTGGGGAATGGAGGGATTAGGAACACACTCCTACATGAATACGTCACAAATGGCATGTCATTCAGGACCCAGAGAGAGTATGTGTGTGTCACGATCAAAGCCGGGACTGACACACATCCTCTGACGATCCTGGATTAGTCTGTTGATGTGTTCTGGGAGCACAAGTGTGTGTGTGTGTGCGTGAGAGAGAGTGCATCCCTGGCACTGCTAATGCTACATTTGTGCTGAGATAGGCCTGTTCTGAATCTGCTCTCAAAGGCTTATTTGGGTTCCATTAATGATGGCCTCACCCAGTAATCTCTCTAAATTGGAAATCTGATGAGAAGTAAAAAAAAAAAAATCACTTTCAGTTGGGAGAGTGCATATGCTGCTGTTCCTTCCCTTAGGACAGCAAGGAGGGGATGTAGGGCGAGAGGAAGAGAGAGTCGTAATCGTGTCTCCGATTTAGCCTGCTTTGCATTTAGTGGAGTCAGGACCAGGATGCTCACAGCTCCTCTGTCGTCATTTGAGACCAAAAAGACGCTACTCGGGAAAGTACACACAGTTCTGTGGCTTTTCCTGAATCGTTTATCAGCATACGAATATCTCTTCAAATCTTTCATTTTAACATAATGATGTACGGTGGGATTAGCAGCTTTTTTTTCGTTTTCTTATTGGTCTGCTGAATCTCTAAGACCTAAATGATTTACAGAAGTCCCCAAAGAGATTTTAAATAATGTTCTAGATGTTCAATCAATTTATAGCATGACTCCCTGGGATTTTTGCATCTGAGTGGTCAATCATGGCATTCCGTGGTCAAATCGTTTTATGTAATGACTACTAAGAGCTTTGGGCTCATGTAGTGGCCTGTGATCCCTCTGGCCCTGTTTATACCTTGTTTTGTTTTTGTCTATCTTATCACAAGTGGATGATATAAGATATCTATACAGAGCTGTCCACAAGTTATTTGAAAATGCATTCAACTTGATAGGTTTCATAGTGTACACGCACTTGTAGTTGAATATGTCTGAGGCACTAAATGACTGCCAAATTTCCCCCTATTGACCTCACACAAAATCCATTGTGATGTGCTGTTGGGAAGTGTTCAGACGGGATCTAAACTTTGCAATGCTAAAAAAGAAAGTTTACTTTGGAAGCCCAAAAAGAAGCCAAGAAAATGTCAGAAAATGGACACAGCCGTTCGTGGCTGCAATGCCAATTTAAAATCAAATATTTAAAGCTTTCTTACAGGAAGGCAAAGGACAACAACAGATTGTAAACAGAAATAGTAGGTTGTCTTTTTTGACAAACTGACTGAAGTTTAACAGACAAACTGTCGTTGATGTCTGATGACTTTGCATTGGAATCTGTTGACTCCAGTGTGTTTATTGGCACAGAAACAACAACAACAGGTTCAACCAACTCAGATACTGTAAACACTGTAACCCTGGAAGAAACAGAAGGAATGCCTATTTACTTGTCTCTTTTGAGAAAGAAAAAACAACAAGCTACCATAGAGATTTCTATTTGAAGACATCAGAACAAAAGTGGTCAACATGGACAAATGAGACAGATTTAAACACCAGGAATTTGCCTCTGTTGTCTACTTGTGAAGTAATTTACATAAACACGTCTAAGTTTTCACCCAATTTAATATCTAATCGATATGGACATGTTGTCTTGCATATTTTAGATTTATAATTGCACTAAATGGACCTACTGTTAACTATTAGTAACTTTGAAGCTACATATCAACTAGCCCTCATTAGAGAATTATTAGACTGTCAGGTTAGGCTTAGTTGAAGTTCTTCGAAATACCATCAACATAAAGTAATAGCAGCTGTTAAGCAGACAGCTCATTAATATTCTACTAATCTACTAACTTCTTCCCTGATATTTCCAAGTTGTTCTATGCCAGCAGCAACCCTGCAGCTCGGCGCTTCATAGATTGTTAATAAACATTGCAAACGGCTAACTAGCTTTGTGCTCCCATCTCTTCATCCTTGTCATGTAATGGATTTAATGTACTGTCACGCTGTAAAACAAAAGACATCAATATATATTTTCCAGCTGAATTGCTAAAACACCAGAGATGCGTATTGCCTTGTTGCTGACAAACATGTGCTGTAAGAAACAAGTGTCATGGGAAGCCCGACCCAGCCACCAGGCCTGCTGAGACCAACGCATGACTTCCCAAAGTCTTTTTCCTGTTCACAGGCCACGGCAAATTTATGGGATTTACAAACGCAGTGGAGAGGAGGGCACCGAGAGGCGGAGAAGAGTGAGATGGAATGACAGAGCAGGAGGGGTGGAGAGGAGGAGGGCGGCGAGAAATGAGGATCAGAGGAGGTCAAGCAGAGGATTGGAAATGGAGGCGCAAAGGAGAGTAAGAGTGACAGAGATGAGCAGAGATGAGACGGAAAGAGGAGAGATGAAACAAGAAAAGAAAACAATGAGATGGGGAGAAATTAAGACATACAAAAACAAGAAAGAAGGGTCCACACAAAACGAAACCAGAAGTCCAGAAGAAATAAAGAGATAAGAAAAAAAGATGAGCAGAAATTAATTGCTGAAACAAATCAAAATGAAACAAAATAAAAAAAAAAGATTAGAAAAGATGAGCACAGAAAATAGAATATTAACTGTCAATGAACAAACCAACCAATCAACCAACCAACCAATCAACCAACCAACCAACCAACCAACCAACCAACCAACCAATCAATCAATCAACAAATACATCAATCAATCAATCAATCAACAAATACATCAATCAATAAATAAATCAATCAATCAATCAATCAATCAATCAATCAATCAAATCAAAGACAAAGACCCTGATTTACATCAAGTACAATCAAAGAATGAACTTTTGAATTCAAAACAGCTTGAGTTTCGAGTTTGAAAGCTTTCGAAAGCTTGTCAGAAATTTTCCGAAAAAATGGTGAGCACTATTCAAGTTCTTCCCGCAGTATTAGTCATTTTGGAAAGTTTCAAACTTCTTTTTACCTCTAAAGGTGGTAAAATGAGTAGGGAATAGAAGAGAAAAGAGTCAAGTTGACACGATAGAATAGTAGAAATGATGAGTTGAAAAGAGAGACAGACAAAATGCTGTGAAGAGCTGCGAAGGGATGAGAAGAAAAGAAACCACATGAGTTGAGAAGCAAAGAGAAGAAACAAGTGGACAAAAAAACAAGACTAATTGGAGAAAAGCAGACAAGAAACTAGACTAGTAGAACATGAAAAAGAAAAAGTGAGAAAAGTACAGAAGGGAAGTGAAAAGCAGAAGGAAAGAAACTAGATAAGTAGAAAAAATATACAGAAGAAACAAATGGACAAGAAACGGCACTAGTAGTAGCAGTAGACAAGGAGCAAGAAAAAATATAGAAGGGATGAGAAGAATTTAGAGTCCAGTAGAGAAGAGACAAAAAACCAACATAGACTCATTCTGAAAACGTGGCCCTATATACTGTACATTTCTGGAGATCATGAATTATGTTGGAACGTATGGCTGTATTTCATCTTCAAAATGAACGCTACGGCGAGGTATGATGCTGTTCCATTTTGTGCTTACCAGCTGACCGCTTGAGTAGGGTCTGTCTGCGAACTACAAGATAGGAGCGTAACATGAAAAAGCCTTAGTGGCGTAAACTTGTAGTATGTTAGAGACGTAACTTGAAGTTATGGAGACCCACATGTCAAAACTTTGCTGTCAGCAAGATGGCGCTGTACATCAGTTATTAACATCTACACCTACACCCAACCATCACAGTTATTGTCTATACCGACCACAACCCTAAACCAAACCATCATAGTTATAAACGTCTACACCTACCCCAATCCTAAACCCAACCATCACAGTTATTAACGTCTACACCAACCACAACCCTAAACCCAACCATCATAGTTATTACGTCTACATCTACCCCAATCCTAAACCCAACCATCACAGTTATTAACGTCAACACCTACCCCAATCCTAAACCCAACCATCACAGTTTTTAAGTTACGCCTCTAACTTACTACAAGTTATGACCTTTCATCTTACGCCATCTTGCAGTCCGCAGACAGATACACTTGGACCGCTTACATACATGTGGATGGCTTTTCTGCTGTTACCAGTTTGTCCAGTGGCTCGTGGCGTTCATCAGAGGATTTGAGACGCAGAGCGGAGTTGACCATGACAATGGAGTTCGAGTCCGGCGAAGAGGTGAAACAAAAACGAGCAGGTAATTTAAAAACAAAAGCCAAAAAATAAAACAAACAAGTAAATAACAGTGTGAGGATGTGGTAAAATGTGAAAACATAGTGAAAATCAGGATGCCGCGAGGGCTTTTCTTTTTCTGGATGGCTTTTCAAAATACTGTGGGTTGGGTTTAGGGAAGTGGATGGGGGCTGGTCAATCACTGCTTTTTAAAACACTATCGGTTGGGTTTAGGGAAGAGGGTGGGTGGGGCAATCGGTCAGTCAGTCAGTTAGTCAGTCGACAGCAGAGAAATTTGAGATCTCAAAAAGTGTACACAGTGGCATCGTGCGGATTTGCAAAAAAAAAAACGTAACTTCTGGGACATATTTGGCGCCCTCCAGAAATGTACATATGGGTACATAATCAGAATGAGCCTGGGATGAATTAAACCATGCAAAAAGAGTGGAAGAGACAAGTTGAGACAATACCAACTAGTAGAAATTATAGACTTCAGACAGTACGCGACGAGACAGACAAAAGAAAATAGCGAGACTAGACAAGTAGAAAGAGAAAAGAGACTAAATGAGACGAGACCAGAAGAAAAGAAATGAGACGAGGCGCAAAAGAGAAGTGAAAACAGAAGTGATCCGCCCGCTTTATCTTATCATGTGTGTAATGTCCGCTCTTATCCCCTTATCACTGTGAAATGGAATTTGCCCAATGACATGGAAATCATCATTTAGGGGCGAAACGGAGACTCTTCCGTACAGGCCAGCCGAGAATATCCAGCACATTTACATACGTTCCCTCTGCCTCTCTTTCTCTCACGCACACACATACCGAGAAGAACAGAGGGCCTAGAGTTAACAGGCATAAAAAGCAGCGTGCTTCACCGAGAGTGCGGATAAATGTCACACGCAGCGGCATTTCATTGAGCCGTCGCAGCGCTCTAAAGGTGCCTCTCGCTAGATAAACCAAAAGAGACCTCGGCGCGTGTGTATGTGTGTGCTTGTTCCCTAACACACACATCTTATCTACTTCAAAATCTACATCTCTTTCACCTCGAGACCCTGCGTTTTTTCCCCACAGCACGAGACGGCAGTGGAAGTCAATGGCTGTTTGTGGGGAGAAAGCAGAGGAGAAAACAAAAGCCAACCATGAATAACTCTGACTCCAGCAGTTTTGTGGAGTCGCTTGAATAATGGACTGCCTTTCCCCAATAGAAGCGACAAGCCTCAGACAAACTTATTTATAAACACGAGAACAATGGACAGGGCGAAGAAAGAGAAGAAACTAGCAGAGGAAATATTCATGGGGCGACGCGCTACAGACAGATGTGGGTATTGACATCCCTTGCTTATTTCGCACCAACGATGAAACAAATAATAACACAAGGACACTACCTGTCACTCTGATCTGGCTGTTTGCTTTGGGGCCAAATATGAATATAGCTCAAAAAGAAAAGACTATGATATTTATGGCTAGAGAGCTGAATTTTAAATCTCGCTCATTCATTATGCTATGACAACCTTTTAGGAAGGGTGGAAGTCTTCAAAAAATCCCTTCTCGGCTCGATACATCAAACTTATGCTCCTTACATTTCACCATTAGCTCCTGAAAGGCGGAATAGGTCGATCTGTCACTCATACAAATAGGCCGAGCCTTTTTCAAGGAAATATGCTCTCGTTCTTTCTTCCTGTCACCCTCCTTTCCTCGCTCATTTGCTCATTTATATGCAGCAGATAAAGGCATGCTGGTTATTTCACATATTGACTTCTGGTGTGTGACAAACAGGGGCTACATTTAATTAGCCTTTAGTCGCTGAAGACTGTGATCAGAACTCATAAAGCACGAGAAAGGAGAGAGAGAGCGAGGTGAGAACCTTGCATTTATTCTGAGCATTACAGAAGCTCTATTCTTTCCCTCGATGGCTGCTTTAGTGCTTTGCTAAGTGTCCAAAAAGGCGTTCACACATGCATCGATCCAGAAGTCAAGTTTAACAGACTTACAGTGGGAGTGAGGACATCGATGCTCCAGTATCTCTTGAGATACGGTGGTGGAGTGTGGATGGGATGTGATTTGTCCGATACTGCGTGTAAAAGCACTGCCATTTAAAGGTTTGGAGACAATAAGTATAGTTTTTACAGATAATTAATACTATGGTGCCATTTATACAATGGAAAGTTGATGCAGAAACACTTCTAAAGAGAGATTAAAGTGACACTTGGAGCTAAGGTGGGTCACAGTAGGAATAACTTATTCAGTTGGTTACACTGACTCGTTTTTGTCTTAAGGTTTTGTTATGGTTTTACTCAGTGCGTAATTTGTAAATTAAGAACTCCCAGAACAAAAACCAGGAAATAATAGTTAACGTAATAGTTCCCGGAACAAGACGCCAATGGTGCAGAAAAGAGCATCACATTTCTTTAACTATTTTGTGCCAGTCATGGATAATAAAAAATATAGCTACAAGCATAAATAGTATGAACAACCACTATTCCGTTCACTTCACTAATAAGTGCCAGGTGAAAAAATAAATAAGTAATGAAATGCCTCACTCAGTCTAATCTTCAAGAAGAGCCCACAGTTAGCTCTTCTGTCATGTTTTCTGGCTGATTTGATATCGCTTTGCTTCTGTTTCCCGCTCTCCTGATCCATTCGCACAGTTTCATCTTCTCAAGGTCATATTTGATCAGGCTCATTATCAGATTTACTCGTGGTTTTAAAAAAAAAAATTTGAATATGCGTTACTGCATCTTTGCCATTTTGAAAACACAAATGTTATTAAGGAAGGCCATCATTTTGAAAATGCTGCAAACTCAGTTTTAGTTTAGAAACGCTGTTGATTTGTTTCAATATAGACCAGGGGTGCCCAAACTTTTTTGTATGAAGGGTCAAAAACTAAACATCATTATGAGCCATGGGCCGAATGTAAATATACCAAACTATATTGCATTAAAGTTGCCATAAGAAATGTTCTAATATATTTCATAATATTTAAAAATAAATAATAAAAAACATTACGTTTAAATGCATTTACTAATGCAGCATAATAATGCAGCATAAAATGATAACTTGGACCCTTTTTAATGATAACAATAAAACACTTGTTGTGACAAGTGACAACACAAAATAATTTTATTTTTTCAGATTATTTTGTGTTGTCACTTGTCACTTTATGTACACTGGAAGCTTCTGTAGCCAAAACAAATTCCTTGTGTGTGTGAGCACACTTGGCAATAAAACCGATTCTGATTCTGATTCTGATTCTGATTCTGATAACAGTGAACAGTGGAGTTCAATGCTGAATACACTAGTCAAGCAGAATCTGCATTTGCCCTGATTTACTCACCAAAGTCTCTGCATTGTCCTCTATCCATCAGGTGACAGTATGAAAATTTAAGATAAATTAATTTACAATATTTAATTGAAACATTTAATTCCAGTTAGCTTTTAACAATAAAACAAACAAACAAATGATTACGTTAGATTTGAAATGACAATCTCTAAACCATCCCCATCATTCCTTCTCTCTTCTCAGATGGGATGGTTGGCCAAATCAAAGGTTACCATGGGCTAACTTTGACCCGCAGGCCCTAGTTTGATTATCTCTGGTATCAACAGAATAAAAAACATACTGTATAGAACATGGAAGTGTGGCTTATCCACAATCACTCTCTGACTGGTCTTCTGGACAATTGAGTATTTTTCATGTTTATCAACCCCCTCATATATTACCAGTACACAACCAGTAGATGGTAAGTATAAATGGCGGCATACTAATGTGCAGTGAGCATTATTGGTCATTTAGCATATGTTTTATGGGGTGTACTGTGATTGTTTTTCAGAAATGGAGTAAAAATGGATGAGGACCATTTTCATTCTAAAACACCATTTTAAAATGAAAACATACAAGTGTATTAGTCTTGCTTTAAAACACACTGTAAAACCCAACAAACTTTATCAAAAGAAATGAGTGTAGTTAACTCAAAATTGACTGAAACTCAGTGTTGAAGGTAATGAGTTAATGAAATATCTCAAGTTCACAGTATAGATTTGTTTTTTTTAACTCAAATGGTTTGTAGCAGTTGGTTTCCTCAAACGGTTTGAGTTGCCTTAACTTATTGGGTTTTGCAGTACTCAGCTGGTTTGAGTTCTCTTCATCTATTGGGTTTTACTGTGATCAAATTGCTTCTTTTACTCAAGTGGATTAAGTTCTCAGTACTCATTAGGATTCGATTTTAAACTCAAATGGTTTGAGTTACCTTAACATTTCGGGCTTTACATTATGTATTCATACTTAAGTTTGAGCTGTTATGATTACAACTGTTGTAAATCATGGGTTAACACTCAGTTTACCATGGGACAACCCAGAACTTTTGAAAGTATATTTACATTTTTAAAATCACTGGTCTATTATTGAATAGACAATGGCATTCCATTCACACAACCAAAACACGACACTGAACAATCTATAATTGGTTGCTTTACATATCAGTGAAACAAATATGCTGTGTGGTCCAACCTCTGAGTGGTCACTGGCCAATGAAATTCCAGAAATCTGCAGTGAATCTGGAAAACTAGGGAAGATCTATCAGCAATCAACCTCAAGCGATAAAACCAGAGCATGTGTGAAGGGGGGCATAAACCACTTTTCAACCAGGCCAGAACTCATTTCTTCATTTATTTCAAGGTCAGGCAATCAGACTGGCACACTTTTTTTGTTCCCAGACCTCTGCCCTTGCCCTCCAATAGAACGAAAACAATGCTTACAAGTTAAAGCCATAGATTTTTTTATTTTATTTATTTTTCAGTGGAAATTAGATTTTCTGTTTTGAAGTCTGCATGGCTCACACTTTGAAGTTGTTGGGGTATTTAAATTGTCTGTTGGTTCAATTTTCTTTGGGCTATGATTATTTCCTTTAGTGCTTTTCTGTTTCCCCCCTCGTCTCTCTCTCTCTCTTCTGTTCTTGTCCTTTCTTCTGCCGTCTCGTTTTTGATGAGTGTTTACGAGTATCTCAGGGGAAACAGTAACTGCCTGCTGAGGAGCGAGGACGGAGATGGAAAGAACGGCGAGCTTAGCTGCGACGCATTCATCTGTCACACCAATCCCACGGCTGCGTGGACATACTCCTTTATGAAATGCGGACGGAAAGAGCGAGGGATGAGGGAGAAAGATGGACGAGGAGAGAAATGCGGCGCTCTCTTAATTAAAGGATGCTGCCGAAGTGTCTTCTGAAGCAGGGATAATAGCCATAAGCTCTCTGTCCTGTCTAATCTCCTGAGTTACTACATTAAAGACAGCCTTAATTAAGCCCCTTAGGACCCCCGTCGTACAGCATCTACAAAACAGTGGCTGGCCACATGCCTCCCCAAAAAATACTTGTCGAGACCAAACATGAAGCCACCACCAGTGTGCACGAGAAGCCGTGTAATCGTATATATATCAGCCAATAGCAAGCCGCCCGCCTCGAACCCCCGTCCGGAGTGATTAAACCTAACAAGGGTGGAAGCTACACTAGGATGCTTCTGCCTCCCTCTGTTTTAATGCAACGATTAGACTGGCTAAATATCGAAAAGAGGATCGTGTATGCCTTAATCTCCTGCTAAGCTCCATTTGTGAGATGGGTGTGTACCGGTGGCTAAGACGATCAGGCAGTAAATAAGGGCTTTAGTACCTGGTTTGGCCTGATATCCGATTGTAAGCCGGCAAACAGCAGCTGCCACCCATTCCAGCACAACTAGCCTGACTTTGGACCTAAACAGACTCCGACATAACAGATATGATATGATGTACGTTGTCTGCATATGCAAGCCTGGACCACAAAACAAGACAAAAGTGTCCATTTTTGGAAATTGTGCAAATCTGAAGGCTGAATAAATATTGTTTCTATGTGAAATTATGTGGAAAATCTAGAATCTGAGGGTTCAAAAAAGATCGAAATTTTGAGAAATTACCTTTAAAGACTTCCAAAGTAAGTCTGCAATGCATATTACTGATCAAAAATTGAGTTTTGCTATTTTTATGTCAGGAAATTGACTAAATGTCATCATGGAATAGGATCTTTACTTAATATTCTAATCATTTCTGACATAAAAACTAAATCTCAAATTTTGAGAAGTGTATTTTTGATGGATTATATATGTGCAGTGGTGGAAAGAAAAATCATATTAAAAAGTATCTGTTGTTAATAATACTCAAAGTATGAGTAAAAAGTAGTCCTTTTAAAAGTATTCAAGAGGAGTGAGTATTACACTGTAAAAAGCTGATGATTTACATGTAATTTGTGGATGTGTGTAAACGTAACATTACGTAGTGCATTTAGTTATTGGCCAGCAGACACACAATGTCATAAGACATTAATATTAGGTAAGATTTAGGTTTTTGACGTCAGGTGACCAAAATTCAAGTCTAGCCAGTGTCTAAGGACAAAATTATTTTGATGTCCAATAACAACGTCAAATGACGTTGATATTTGGTTGTTTTTATGTTGTGTTAAAAAATGACCAAAATCAAGCCAAAATCTTAAACCAATGTCATATCGACGTCAATACTGACATTTATTCGTCAGGTGTGGCAACCAAAATCCAACATCATAGTGGTAACGTCCACACAACGTCAAGCTGTAACATTATTACACGTTGGGATGTTGGGGTTGAACATAGAACATTGGGTACTGATGTCAACCTGATTTTCATTTCCAAACAAAATGTAACATCCCTACGACATTGGCGTACAATGTCAATCTGATGTCATGTTGACGTCTTGTGCCTGCTGGGTGTTTCAGGCCATTTCGGTCATCATACAGTAAGCATCCGTCATCTTCTCATCAGTGACAGGCATCTAAGCAGTCTCTGGGTCAATGCGTGTAAAGATTTTGGACATCTTGGACATTTATAATGCTTCCAAACAGTTGCAGCAATTATAAATTGCCCAATGTCTAGAGGTAGTTCATTATGATGTGATTTACCTTTTAAGTATGATTTGATTGGACGGGAATCACAGATTTTTCCAATCCCCATAGACAAGAAAAAAATAAAGTAGTGACTGCAGGTTGAAGGAAAGTAGTAAAGTAAAAGTACTGATACTGCACTAAAAATGTACTCAAGGGAAAGTAAACATCCACATTTTTAAAACTACTTAGTAAATTACAATATCTGAGAAAAACTGTTTAATTACAGTAATTTGAGTATTTGTAATTTGTTACACCACTGTATATGCGGCAATTGCCAACGATATACTCATGCAACATAGGACTGGATTTGTGGTTCAGGGTCACACATGTTCTTAATTTAACATCATATTGTTCCCCCTGAACTGATTTCAGAAGCATTTTGGTGCATTATAAAGTTTAGGGTGCAATTTGTATTCCAAGTTGACAGCTAAGCTAAAGCTTTAGACCTTCTTTAACTCCCTTTCTTCTGTTTCTCTCTGTCGTGTTCAAACCCTTTGGCAGATATCTGGCAGAAAGGAATAGACAGACCAGTGATTAAGACCAAGGCACACATTTAGCCTTCAACCCTGCCTAATGCTGGGAGATTAAAGCCGAGGCATGGAGAAGCAAGGGAGAGAAAGATATGCCTCAGTGCCCTGCTTTCTGCATGGCTCTGATTAAAGGATGGCCAGGTCAGAGAGGCTGCGAATTGCCCACAAAGGAGGCAAGGGTCAGTACAAACAGGCTGTTGTCACCAGTAGGTCTTCGCTCAGGGTGAAAAAGGATGCCCTTGTCAAGGATGCCTAGTTTTACATTGTGAGGGTTACAAATTAGGCGACATTTGGCAGAATATTGTGGAGGAAACTCAAAGTGGCACCTAAGGAGCGGCATGTTTTGCAACAGAGCAAAGTATGGTGTGTGCTGCTGAACTAAGAAGGAATTAAATGCAAATAAAAAGGATATAAATGAAATAAATACAAGTGAATAAATAAATAATTGAACAAATGAATGAACAGACAAACAGTAAAAGAATAATAATAATCATAAATGCAGGCATTAATACACAATAATAATAAATAATATTAAGAATTTATATATCAATACACAATAATAATATTTATGTCGAAAAAAATATTAAAATAATAATAAAAAAATAAATAATAATATTAAAAAGCATGAATAATTGTAGTAATAATAATAATAATAACAAATGCATTCACCAATACACAATAATAATATTAATAAATGATAATATAAATAATAATAATAATTATAATAATTATAATTATTATTATTATTATTATTGTTATTATCATCATCATCATCATTATTATGAATGAATTCATGAATAATAATAATAATAATAATAATAATAATAATAATAATAATAATAATAATTATTATTATTATTATTATTATTATTATTATTATTATTATTATTATTATTATTATTATTGTTATTATTATTATTATAAATGCATACATCAATACACAATAATAATATTAATAAATGATAATATAAATAATAATTATTAATATTATTATTATTATCATATTATTATTATTATTATTATTATTAATGGATGCATGAATAATAACAATAATAATAATAATAATAATAATAATAATAATAATAATAATAATAATAATAATAATAATAATAATAAATGCATACATCAATACACAATAATAATAAATAAAATTATTATTATTATTATTATTATTATTATTATTATTGTTATTATTATTATTATTATTATTATTATTATTATTGTTATTATTATTATTATTATTATTATTATTATTATTATTATTATCAATGTTAATATTATTATTATTATTATTATTACTATTATTATTAATAATAATAATAATAATAATAATAATAATAATAATAATAATAATAATAATAATAATAATAATATTGTTGCTGTTGTTGCTGTTGCTGTTATGTATTAAGATTATTTTCTAATTTATAATAAGCTAAAATAAAATAAAAAATAAGAAAATGTAATTGATAATTAACTAATTAGTATTAGTGGTCTCATAGGTGGGTGCTTGAGCATAATATTAAAATGAATACATGAATATCAGAAATGGCAGGATTTTTGTGAATGGTCTTCACATCCTCTTTCCTGACAAATATGAAACTAGAAACTTGCATTTATGGCGCACCATCAAGCAGCCTGAAAGTAATAGAAAACTGCCAATATTCAGGATTTTCACAAAATTGCATGTGGAAGGTTTATACCTGGATCAGCAGAAAGTGTCCGAAGTGGATATCTCCTGCTAAAACCTCACCGAAGAGCACACTGACCTTCAGAGGGCCCAGTGTAGATTACTCAAACCCGGGACGGGAGAAACACCCAGCGTTGTTCACTATACTACGCTCTTTCTTTATCCACAGAATAGATTACACCTCCCCACTAACGGCTGACTGACATATCACCATGCACGCATATGCAAGCAGCCTCCTGCCCTCAAGACTGAGAAAAAAATAGAAAAAATAAAAGAAGTGAGAGAGATGAAAAAAAAAAAATCACAGCAGAACAAAAGTGTCAAAATGATTCAGCTTTACAGGAAGACACATCATGCCCTGCTGAAAAAAAGACTAATGCGCCTAATGATTTCTGATTACGTGTGAGGAGACGCTGGGAAGAAACCTCACTAAATAATGTCTCAGGCTCTTTCTCCTGCTCGTTTTATTTATTTATTTTCTCTGCTGTAAGATTGTGTTATCTCAGGCAAACAGTTTGCGGCTGAGGGGGAGAAAGCTCAAGGTGAGACTAGCAGTGGCGATATTAAATAAAGCGAGGAGTGCAGAGATAGATGGGCTTTGTGTGTGTTTGGGGTGAGGACTGACCACAGCTCTGGGCCAGAGAAAGCACAAAGGCAGTGTGTGTCCCTGGAGGCCAAACACAACATTAAATCAAGTCACAAACTGACATTATTAGATCTATTACTAAAATAATAACTGAACTAATGAGTTATGATACCATCCGCCGCATGAAAACAAATTCCGGAGTAACTGGCGATTCATTCTGCTGTGGAAACCCCTGATAATTCAGGACCAAAGCCAAAAGAAAGTGAGTGAGAAACGCTCAGACATCTCTTATGCTCAACAAAACTGCATTTGTGATAAAAAATAAAATAAAATAAAATAAAATAAAATAAAATAAAATAAAATAAAATAAAATAAAATAAAATAAAATAAAATAAAATAAAATAAAATAAAATAAATAAATAAATAAATAAATAAATAAATAAATGTACACAGTTGACATCAAACTTACTAACCATCTTGTGATTTTTTTTTTCTTCTTGGTGATGTTTAAAGAAGGATTGTCCCATAATATTTTTTCCTCTGGAGAAAAGGAGCATTTATTTATTTATTTATTTATTTACTAAATATCTTCATTGAATATAATCTTAACTTAATATTCTAATAATTTCTGGCATAAAAACTAAATCTATAATTTTGAGAAGTGTATTTTTGATGCATTATATATGTGGCAATTGCCAACAATATACTCATGCAACATAGAACTGCTTTTATGGTCCAGGGTCACACATGTTCTTAATTCAAGCTCATATTGTTCCCTCTGAACTGATTTCAGAAGCATTTTGGTGAATTATAAAGTCTAGGGTGCAATTTGTATTCCAAGTTGACAGCTAAGCTGAAGCTTTAGACCTTAACTTAATTTATCTTTACAATTTTATTAGCTTGCCTGATTAACCTTACTTATCCAGTTAACATAATAAACAAGTAAAGCTCCTAAAATGCATTTTAAGCTGAATAGTAGCATCTTGCAAAATAGGTTTTACAATATCATGTCAAAGACATCGTCATCACTGACATCATGGCAAAGAAAAAAAAAATTAGTTATTAGAAATTAGTTAGATTCATGTGGTTTAAAGCTGAATTGCGTCTTGATCCTTCAATAATCATTATAATACTTAAAAATCATTATGTTTTGAAACTAACTATTTCTTATTATTATCAATATTGAAATTTGCTGTGCTGCTGAACCTTTTTTTTTTACATTGTATTATTAGAATTTCTTATATATATATATACACTCCCGATTTTTACATGATTTTTAATACCAAATATTAATACCAATACACTATGATTTTTAAATGTTTTAAAATAAGCTTCTCCTGCTTACCAAGGGTGCATTTATTTAATCAGAAATACAGTAAAATTATGAAATGTTATTGCACTATAAAATAACTGTTCAAAAAGAAGTTTATAATTTAATTTAATAATATATTCCAGTGATTTTAATCATGAATTTTCAGCTTTTTTTCAGGTTTTTTCCCCAATTTCTGATTTCTTTAACACATTTCTAAACATAATAGTTGTAATAACTCATCTCTAATACTCTATACTTATATTTGCCATGATGACAGTAAATAATACATTACTAGATATTTTTCAAGACACTACTATACAGCTTAAAGTGACATTTAAAGGCTTAACAAGGTTAATTATGTTAACTAGGCAGGTTAGGGTAATTATCAGGGTGTATTATCAGACATACTGTGAAAATTTCCTTGATCTGTTAAAAATTCAAAGGGGGCTAATAATTCTGATTTGAACTATACACACACACACACACACACATATATATATATATATATATATATATATATATATATATATATATATATATATATATATATATATATATATATATATATATATATATATATATATATATATATATATATATATATATAAAAATATGAATTTTTACTGATTTATTTTAAAAAAAATTGTACACCAGGTTGTACTATTTGCTACTAACTAAATAAACAAACAAACAAATGCACCACCAATTGAATTATATAAAAGTTCAATAGGACTGCCGGGGTTTCATGAGTTCTTGCATGTGAATAACCTACTGTAGTAAATGTGACATGTGCATACCATCACACACGCACACACACACACACACACACACACACACACACACACACACACACACACACACACACAAACACGAAGGACAGGACTTGTAGCAGCAGGAGCTGAGAGGATCTGTTGTGGATAAACAGATGGACAGTGTCTTCTTCCTCCTTCAGTTACGCTGGAGAGGTATACGCTCAACTGAACTGCAGAGGCCCGGGGCAGACACAACACACACGTACACATGTAGCTGCTTGTGCACACACATGCAGAAAAACACACATGCACATGTAGCTGCTTGCACACACACACAGACAACACACACATGTAGCTGTTCGCACACACTGATGGAAACATCCAAGACACACATACATCTAAAATTGCTTTCACACACACATGCAGCTCCTTGTACATATGTGCGAATACACACACACACACACACACACACACACATTAAACATGCCAGAAGCAGAAAAAACACACATGCACACACACACATATAGCTGCTTGCACACATGCAGACATTCGCATAAACGCATACATTCATGTATCCACACAGATGCAGCTGTTCGCACACACAAACACACATACACAGAGGCCTGCAGCAGTCACAACACACAAGCACACACATAATAAAGTAACTGCTTTTACACACACACACACACACACACACACACACACACACACACACGCAAACATTAAGCACGATTGTCCATTCATTAGCCACACTGAGAAAGGTGAATATTAATGAAGCTCTGTGGAGTGTGTATAATGGTCAAACATCTACGTTCATCTCATTACATCACAATCAACATATGTACACACTCGCATCTTACAACCTCCTACCTGTCAACCTAAAACCTCAAGCAAACCTGTCAGAGGCCAATGATTCATGAGTACACACACACACACACACACACACGTCTTACTCGGATGGACCTGCAGGGAAACTCACTCTTCTGTCCCACTTCTGTCCCATCATCTCCAGCCTGACATATCTAACCAAAAGTGCGAGTCAACAGTCTTAGGCTTGTGAGGGGCACAAAACAGCGCTGGCCAACAGCCAAGAACGGTGAAATGGAGGGAACGAGGGGTAAAACGGAGCGCACACAGAGCAAATTGAGAAGATATGCTGCGAAAGTGACTTTTAGTAGTGTGCCAGTTTTGAGTGCTTGAGAAAAGGACTAAGAAAAAGCTTTGAGATGGTGAGTGACCTTCTCTGAGTGGCGTCCGGTCAAGCAGAAGCAAGAGCTGATTGACTGTGACCCGAATGGATCTGCTGTGCTGCCGTATCGCTATCCTTTGGTCCCACGAATATCAGCAAGGATAGGAGGGTTTGACTCCAGTGTTTACCTCCATTTTGGGGTATTCAGTGAATCAGTCAACCTGCTGTGATCACAAGTCACTTCTCAAGAGGCAGATAAAGATACCTTTCATTAATTTACCTTTTAATGGAACCAATGTGGTGTAAATTGACTGTTGATTCTATAAACAGCAGACTGAGGTCCCATTTACACTAATACGTTTTAGTTTTATAATGGCATTTAGAATGAAAATGATGCACATCCACACTGGCGTTTCACCTAGTGTTTCTGAAAAGATCTCCATCCACATTACTGCAAATGCACATCACGTGACTATACACATACTCTGGCATGCGTTGCAGCGTATGTGGACTTCTGAGCTCTAGGCAGTCAGCAGGTGTTTGAGCACAACACCCCAGGTGAGAGCAGCGCACGTCAGACAGTTCATCAAGGATCTACCGCTCAATCTCATCTTACTATAGTTGTTAAACATGATATTTAGTTCATCTTGTCTCTATCTAACGGCATATTGCTTAACTTTGGTCTTTTGAATGTATCACTTATTCTCAGATAATGTGTTTTGGCTGAGCGCAAAGATAAGTTAATATATTAATTTATGTAACCACGTACATTGATTCTGCATATTTGACTGATTTCTTGCCTTTATGTCCTATATTGTATAAACTTATAGACCCTTTTCACATTTCCGGGTTTCTCAGTAGCGGAATACGTCATAGCTGGATAAACTTTAAGCGCAGTAAATGGGACAGTACAACAAGTAATTTTTTTACAATCCTATTTGCTGAAATAATAAAAGAAAAACTCAACGATGGTTTCAAGACTTTCAGAAAAAGGAAAATATAGTGTGAAACCAATAACCGCAGCCAGAGGAAAGAATAGCGTCAAGTTTCCTCTCAGCCCCATAGACGCAGCATTAGAACATAAAACAAAACAAAACAGAAAATAATAAAATAAAATAAAACATAAACAAAACAGAAAATAATAAAACTAAAAAACAAAACAAAACAAAACAGAAAATAATAAAACTAAAAAAACAAAACAAAACATAAAATAAAACAAAATAAAATAAAACAATTTTTTTTTTTATTAAAATAAAATAAAATAAAATAAAATAAAATAAAATAAAATAAAATTAAATTAAATTAAATTAAATTAAATTAAATTAAATTAAATTAAATTAAAAAAATTAAAATAAAATAAAATAAAAATAAAATTGTTGGATGAACTGTTGGATAAACTTTCTCCTAAAAAACTATTTATAAAGGATCACGTGACACTAAATAACATGAAAATGCTTATTAAAAAATATATTTTTTTTAAATGTTGCTGTACGTTTTCTCAAAAACTACTGCACACCTTCAGAATGTCCATCAACCAATCAGAATCCATTATGAAGCAGCCTGACTGTATATGTGTGTTCATGTGTGGCCAGTATAGATTGAACATTTGCTTCCTCTCTGTCGATCTCAATCCGCGCTGTCATGAGGCTGAAAAAGACCCCCACCGGGTGTTATGAAGCGGACAGGAGACAGAGGTAAGGAAACGTTAGGGTGTTTATTGAATGACAACAAGGAGCACATGAAGGATAGCCAGGAGGATCAGGAATGATGTTGGGGTCTTTTCCTCCGTGGCTGGGTAACAGGAATACACGAGGATGGACAGCACACACCAGATACAGCTGACAGAGGATGACACAGACTTGGAAGGACTGGAAGACAGGACGATTCGGGAGGACCAGGAAGACTAGGAGGAATACAAAGAGAACAGGTAAGTAAATCGTTTGTTTAGCTGAGGATGACTACGCTGAGTGGTCGCTCAGTTGTCCGCTTTCGTCGAGACGAGCCCGGACAATGAGCGACTGGAGTGCTGTGCTTTTATCTGGTGCTCGTGAATGTGATGCAGCTGTGTGCTCATTAGAAGTCAGGTGATGGTGATCTTCGTGAGTGGGGGTCGTGAGAGCCTGACCAATCCATGACAGTACCCCCCTCCCCAGGGCCCGCTCCTGAGGGCCGACACCTCCGACGCCGTGGTGGTCTCCCTCTGCCTCTAGGCGCTGGGAACTCAGGGTGGCTCTCATGAAACTCCACCATGAGACTAGGATCGAGAATATCAGCTCTGGGAACCCATGTCCTTTCTTCGGGGCCGTACCCTTCCCAGTCCACCAGGTACTCCAACTGGCCACCACGACGTCGGGAACGCAAGATCTCCTTCACTGCGTAGACGGCTCCTTCTTCTAGGAGCAGTGGAGGAGGGGGTTCCTCTTCGTGGTCAGGCTCTGTGGAGGGAAGAACAGGATCGTGATAGGGTTTCAGGAGTGATACGTGGAATGTAGGGTGAATACGGTAGTGAGAGGGTAATTGTAGTTTGTAGGTGACGGGGTTAACCTGTTCCACGATGGTGAAGGGACCAACAAATCGGGGACTTAACTTGCGAGAGGGCAGTCGCATGCGTATGTCCCGGGTGGATAGCCACACCTTTTGTCCGGGTGTGTATCTGGGTTCTTCAGACCTTCTCCTATCGGCGGTTACCTTGCTTCGACGGACTGCCCTCTGCAGATGTTGATGAGCCTCGTCCCAGACTCTCTCGCTCTCCCGGAACCAGTGATCCACTGCGGGGACATCAGATGGTTCGCCATCCCAGGGAAAGAGCGGTGGTTGGAAGCCCAGGACGCACTGGAATGGCGTGAGTCCGGTGGAGGGTTGCCGCAGTGAATTTTGGGCATATTCTGCCCAGCCCAAATACTGGCTCCAGGAGTTCTGGTGACCACTGCAGAAGGTCCTCAGGAACCGTCCCACCTCCTGAATCTTCCTCTCTGTCTGCCCGTTGGTTTGGGGATGATATCCAGAAGAGAGGCTGACGGCCACACCTAGGAGCTTGAAGAAGGCTTTCCATAGACGTGAGATGAACTGTGGACCTCTGTCCGACACAATATCTTCTGGAATACCAAATGACCTGAAGACTTGATTAAAGATATTGTCGGCAGTTTCAAAGGCTGTGGGAAGACCTTTCAGAGGGATTAGTTTGACAAACTTTGAGAATCTATCTACTATGACTAGAATACAGGTATTACCTTCTGACGAAGGGAGGTCAGTGATAAAGTCCACTCCTAGGTGTGACCAGGGACGGTTCGGAATCGGCAAGGGATGGAGCTTTCCAGCGGGTAGATGACGTGGGCTCTTGGATTGGGCACAGTCCTTACAGCCCTGAACATATTGCCTCACATCCCTTGCCATGTTTGGCCACCAGAATCGTTGGGATACTAGCGAGAGAGTATTGTTGATCCCTGGATGTCCAGTGCCTAGCGAGGTATGTAAGGAGTGGATCAGATCTACCCGGTGTTCAGGTGGTATGAACTGCCGATGAGGAGGGCATCCCGGCGGAGCAGGGGCTTCCGGAGTGGCAACGACTGGAGGAGCGTTCCAGGTGATCGGACAAATGGAGATGTGTTCGGGAAGAATCTTCGTTGGGAGTTCTTCATGATCGTGATGCTCGTGTAAACGAGAGAGAGCGTCTGCTCTTAGATTCTTGGGTCCTGGACGATAGGAAATGGAGAAATCAAAACGTGAGAAGAAAAGTGACCATCTGGCTTGACGTGGACATAGTCTCTTGGCCTCTTTGATGTATTGGAGGTTTTTGTGATCTGTGATCACCTGGAACGGATGTTTGGCTCCCTCCAACCAGTGACGCCACTCCTCCAAGGCTAGCTTGATTGCTAGAAGCTCCCTGTCTCCTATGCTGTAATTCTGCTCCGCCGGGCTCAACTTCCGAGAGAAATAGGCACAGGGATGCAGTCGGGGCGGTGTATCATGATGTTGAGATAATACTGCCCCGACGCCGGTGGTGGATGCGTCCACTTCCACCACGAAAGGAAGATTTGGGTCAGGATGAGTCAGGAGTGGGGCCCTTGTGAACTCCTTCTTAAGAAGGCGGAAGGCTGCGGCTGCTTCTTTGGTCCACTCCAGTCCTTTGGGTTTACCCTTGAGGAGATTAGTGAGAGGTGATGTAATCCTGCTGTAGTCCTTGATAAACCGTCTATAAAAGTTAGCAAACCCAAGAAACCTCTGGAGCTCCTTAATGGAAGTGGGTTCTGACCAGGATAGAACAGCCTCAATTTTCTTCCCATCCATACGTATACCGGTTTGGTCGATGATGTATCCCAAGAAATGAATCGACTTCTGGTGGAATGAGCATTTCTCCGCTTTGAGGTAGAGGTGATGTTCTCTCAATGTGTGTAGGACCTCCGCAACGTGTTGGCGATGTTCGGCCTCACTCCGGGAGTAAATGAGGATGTCATCTATGTACACTATTACACAGTGGTGAAGAAACTCCCGGAGGACTTCATGAATGAAGTTTTGGAATACGGAGGGGGGCGTTGACCAGACCGTAAGGCATGACCTCATATTCATAGTGGCCAGTAGGGGTCACGAATGCTGTCTTCCATTGGTCCCCCTCACGTATTCTTATCAGATTATACGCGCTGCGGAGGTCCAATTTAGTGAAGACTTTAGCTTCTCGGAGCTGTTCCAAAGCGGCTGGTACCAGAGGAAGGGGATATCGGTATTTTACTGTACCGTTATTTAGGACCCTGTAGTCGATGCATGGACGCAGCCCTCCGTCCTTCTTGGCCACAAAGAAGAAGCTTGAGGCGGCTGGTGATTTTGAGTGATGTATGTACCCCTGACTCAGAGCCTCCCTTATGTAATCTTCCATTGCCTGATTCTCTGGAAGCGAGAGCGGGTAGATCCTACCTCTTGGCAACTGGGCATCTGGAACTAGGTCGATCGCGCAGTCCCATGGCCGATGCGGCGGTAGCTGGGAAGCTCTCTTGGGGCAGAAGACATCATGAAAGGAGCTGTACTCCTTAGGAATGTGGATAGACTGCTTCTCAGGAGGGCTCTCGACCGATGTTGCAAACAAAGAAATGGGGTTCCGACCTTGAAGAGGGAGATTTGGAAAACAGGCAGGTGTACATCCAGATCCCCATTTCTTTATCTCTCCTGTGCCCCAAGAGATGATGGGATCGTGCTTCACCAGCCACGGGCGCCCTAGAATGATGTCCATATTTGCACCCTCCAGAACCAGAAATTGAATCCTCTCTTGATGTAACAACCCCACTTGAAGAAGGATGTCTTCGCATTGTCGATGGATACGGGTCGAAGATCGAGTGCACTGGGTTATCGGTTGTATCTGGTATATATGCGAGGACGCCTCAGTACGGAGGTGGAGTTGACGACAGAGGGATTGGGAGATGAAGTTCCCTGCTGACCCGGAGTCGATGAGGGCTGTGACAAGGAGAGAAATAGAGGCAGTAGTTATTTGTACGGTGGTAGTAAGTGGTTTACATTGTTCAATATTCGTACTGAATACACTCACTGAAGTCCGAATGGGACGAAGGGGACACTCCATACGGGTGTGTCCACTGACACCGCAGTATAGACACAGACCCCGGGTCAGCCTCCTCTGTCGTTCCGCTGATGTCAGTCTTCCAGACTCTATTATCATGGGTTCTGGTTCTGGAGAGGCTGTTGACTCAGGCGATTGGAGGAGTGCAGACGAGGGGGTGATGGTGTCCTGTTGATAGGAACGGAGACGATCGGAACATCGGAGAGAATGTTGGATGAATCTCTCCAGACCCATTGTATCATCTAATGTGGCCAGTTGGATTCGGAGAGTGGGTTCCAAGCCGAGCCGGTACGTGGTCAACAACGATCTCTCATTCCATCCACTTGCAGCTGCTAGAGTGCGAAACCGGAGAGCATATTCCTGTGTAGATAGAGTACCTTGCTTTAGATGATACAGCTGCTCTCCAGCGGCTACTTCCCCATCAGAACGTCCAAACACCTCTTTGAAATACTCCGTGAAGGTAGTGATGGAATTCATGACCGGCCCGGCTTGGTTCCAGATCGTCTCAGCCCATTTAAGTGCAGGTCCAGAGAGTAGAGATACGATGTAGGCGATCTTCGACTTATCTGTGGGATATAGAGAAGGTTGCATTTCGAATATGAGGGAACATTGTAACAGAAAACCATTGCACTCCCCCGCTCCGCCTGAGTAGGGCGCTGGTCGGGCCATGGGACTGGAAGGAAGGGCCGAAGAAGAAACTGTGGAGGCGGAAGTGCTCGGTGCTGGTGGTGCGTTGGAAAGTGGAGCTGGTGGCTGTAGAATCCGCTTCAACTGGTCCACCAGCTCTTGAAGGTGATCGGGGGTGCTCATGTTGTCGTCGTTATGGGTCCGGGCTTCTGTTATGAAGCGGACAGGAGACAGAGGTAAGGAAACGTTAGGGTGTTTATTGAATGACAACAAGGAGCACATGAAGGATAGCCAGGAGGATCAGGAATGATGTTGGGGTCTTTTCCTCCGTGGCTGGGTAACAGGAATACACGAGGATGGACAGCACACACCAGATACAGCTGACAGAGGATGACACAGACTTGGAAGGACTGGAAGACAGGACGATTCGGGAGGACCAGGAAGACTAGGAGGAATACAAAGAGAACAGGTAAGTAAATCGTTTGTTTAGCTGAGGATGACTACGCTGAGTGGTCGCTCAGTTGTCCGCTTTCGTCGAGACGAGCCCGGACAATGAGCGACTGGAGTGCTGTGCTTTTATCTGGTGCTCGTGAATGTGATGCAGCTGTGTGCTCATTAGAAGTCAGGTGATGGTGATCTTCGTGAGTGGGGGTCGTGAGAGCCTGACCAATCCATGACACCGGGACTGCTAAAGATTGACCGATAGATTGAGAGATCGATAGATGAGTGAGAGATACTTCCTCTTGTGTTCATTCAACCCCCAACATAATTTTCTGTTCCTTTACTCATCTCTCCATCTCCCTTACACCTTCTGGGAATAGTTCACCAAAAAAAATGAAATGAAATTGTCATCATTTACTTGATCTCACATTGTTCAGTTTAAATCTGTATGGTTCTATGGATCACATACTGTCAGGTGGGATTTATTAAACAATATACTTGCTTTTTTACAGTTCAAAAAATGCGAATGACAATTTTAAAGGGATAAAACAAATAAAATACACTTTTAAAAATAAAGGTTGTACTAACAGTAGTAGTAGTTGCTGTAGCAGTAGTTGCTGTAGTAGCGGTTGGTGTAGTAGCAGTAGTTGCTGTAGCAGTAGTTGGTGTAGTAGCAGTAGTTGGTGTAGTAGCAGTATTTGCTGTAATAGTAGTAGTTGGTGTAGTAGCAGTATTTGGTGTAATAGTAGTAGTTGGTGTAGTAGCAGTATTTGCTGTAATAGTAGTAGTTGGTGTAGTAGCAGTATTTGGTGTAGTAGCCGTAGTAGTGTAGTTAGTGTAGTAGTAGTTGTTGGTGTAGGTGTTATTATTATTAAGGTAAGCGGTCAGCCGGTAAGCGCTAAAAGGAACGGCGTCATACCGCCCCATAGTGTTCGCTTAAAAAAAATAAAATGCAGCCATACGTACCTCCGGCTACATAATTCGGCGTCTCCATAAACGTCCGTGGGACTACCTTTTCAGAATGAGCCTGGGTTGTTTTAAGTTCTTGATTTGTGTACTTCCTCCACTACTATTTTTTCTACTCCTTCCTTTTTCTAGTGACTACCACTTTAAGATACTGAGATGAATATTCTCCCTCAAGTCTTCCATTTTTATAAAGCATCCTTTCTTTATCATCCTCGCTCCTTCCATTCACTCACCAAATGCATTTTCCAGTAAGAGATGAAAAAAATAAATAAATCAAGCATTCTCCCATCAGGGTCCCACCTCTCTCTGATTCCCTTTGCGTCGCCTCGTTCCTCTAACAAACCCCCCGTGGACTGCAATCACACACCAGTATGCAAGACTGCAAGACCAATTCTCACCTCACAGATGAAGGCGGCAGTGCTGATGGCTGTTGAATACGCTACATCCTATCCATGAGACTTTCCTTCTCCAATCTCTTCTCTTTCTCTGCCAACTTGGCACATGAAAGGTGGGCACCGGCGTGGAGCGAGGTTAAATATAGACATGACTAATGGCTCCTTTAAGGTACGCCAACGAAATCGCATGCCCTGATGCCCAAACCTGGCCATTTGTCACTCAAAAGTTGATTTGAGATGATGGTAGCTGAAGTGAGTGTCTACAGACAGACAGAGAAATTAAATCAGAGATGAGCTGGATGATTCAACCTGGGGGGGAAATGGGGGTGCAATGTAAAAGGAAGTGTTTGTGCATCTACAGCTGGTTTACTATAAACTGTATCTGAAAAATGTGAAAGCATTCTGAAAAGGTGAAACACAAGATGTTTCCAGCATTAAAATATATCTATCTCCAGATGCACTACAATTAATTGATGCCTGTTGGCACATTAGCAGTATGAATTCAATTATTTAAAGACATTGGCCATGTCCGAAACTGCCTACTACTCAGGCCCCATTTACACTAATGCATTTTCATTTTAAAACGCATACGTTTTGCTACGGTTACGCCATCCGTCCACACTACGCCGGAGTTTTCGAGTGCCAAAAACGGAGCATTTTGGAAATGCTGAAGAGGCCGTTTTCATTCAAAATGCTGCTGCTCTGTCTCAGTGTGGATGGTGGAAAACGGAGGCATCTGAAAACGGAGGTGGGGCTGCAGACATTCACCTATCTGATTGGGGCTTTTCCTCAACATTAAGTAGCCTACACACACAGTTCAGTCCTGCATCCTCTCCTTGTAAGTTCAGACTTTGCAAGTTTGATATGGAAAACAAACTCCTGAGGACATGTCGGGTAAATCTTTAAAGGGAACAGTGTACTTTATAACCTTATTCACATCATCCTGGATACGTACATCGTGACCTACCTACGTCAGTTGCGTCGCTTCTCTCCCATTTATGAATTCTCCCCCTATACAACATGGGATATTGCAGCGTCCATCTGATGTGCACTTCAGAATCTCATTGGAAGTAGTAGGTAATCCGGGTACTTCTCGCATACTGTTTACCGAATTCTATGAATTTAGACATACTACTCGCCTCGCATACTGTTTTTAATGCACTATATAGTATGGAATTATGCAATTTAAGACGCAGCTATTTTCTTCTTCTTTAAAAGGACTAACCATTATTTTACAACTCACCTAGAGATAAATAGTTGAGTTTAACCATTTCTGAATCGATTCAGCCAATCTCAGAGTCTGGCAGGAGCACTTGTAACTTAGTTTAGCATCGATCATTGAATTGGATAACACCATTAGCATTAGAAAGAGTTTCTAATCCAATTCAATGATCTATGCTAAGCTAAGCTAGGCTAAAAGTGCTCCTGCCAGACCCAGAGATGTATGGATTCAAAAATGGTAAAAAATCTACCCTAGGGGAATGGTAAAATTAAACAATTTTCAATAATAATAATAATAATAATAATAATAATAATAATAATAATAATAATAATAATGATAATAATACTATAAAAAAGATGAGTGTTCCTTTAACACACAATAGTTTAGAGTTTATATATTAAAAAACAAACACAACAACTGGAAATATATTTCAGCACTGCATTTTTGTTACTTGAAATTAGATAAACATTAAATATATATATATATATATATATATATATATATATATATATATATATATATATATATATATATATATATATATAGGAATTTTACTGCAAGGAAATAGGAAATATTACTTTTTAATGTAGTTACTATATACAGTGCTCAGCATAACTAAGTATTCCCCATTTTGAAAATGAATTTTTTTTCTGCAGTGAACACTCTCGGGATTTAGTATGGTAATGAATATTTATATGGCAATGTTGATGCACTTGGTCTTGGCGGTATAGATCTGCTATGCTGCTGCTTCTTTGTTTATTATGGCAGAGCAAGTACCGAGACCTGCTACTGCCAGTATATACACAGACATGCCGTCTGAGAATATAACATGCTGCTGCTGCAAACATAACATGTGATATAGCATAATACATAATACAGCAGAGCTAACGCAGGTGGAGCTGGGGTGAAGAAGGGTCTCCAAAAAACGCGCTGCAGCTTAACAGCATAAAACAAAGCAGAGCATTTAAACTGATGAGGAGCAAGCTCATTGGCTGCCGAGGAGGCAGCAACCAATCGCCTGCACCATGCAGTTAATGACGCAGGAACAGATTAGGTGACCTATCAGCCTGCGCTCGCATACAGTTTCATGGCAGAAATTTCACTTATCCATTTATCAGTGAATAGAGGCAATGTAACTTTGTGCATTTAAACTAAACAGATTTATTAAACAGATATATTTATTAAAAAACATTTTAGTCACCAAACATATTTAGAAATTGATAGATAATACAATTAAATTCAAGCAAAATGTTGCAAAAAAATCTACAAATTTTCTACTCAATTTTTTTGCTTCTCTTGATTTTTCTTCTTTTTTAAATGTGTATTTAATATTTTTCTATAACATATAAATTTGAGTGTACTAGTTTTTGGACCATTATCGTAAGTTATTTCGTTAGATAAGCTCCAGATTTGGCTTCAGTGTTGACTAATCTAATGTATATGCACAATTATAATATTGTAAAGCTTCCTATTAAAAATATGAATTTAAAAGATCTGTGAGGGGTATACTCATATATGCTGAGCACTGTAAAATAAACATATAGATATAATTTATTTTCATTTATTTCAAATAACAAAAACACAGTATGGTTTGAGTCAGTGGTGTAGTCCTAAAAAAAAGGTGGTGTACTATTACCCACCCAATCCAAATTTTAAAAGTATAGGTAAAGAAACGATATATATCATTTAGCTGATTTGTTGTGATATTCGAAAAACTCACGAATTGTTCTCACAGTTGCTGCAGTCGTCAGGGGGCAGGGAATGGCGCAAGTTAAACAGAAATGCACCAACTGCAACAAATTAAGATGTGAGTTAAAAAACATTTGGTATACCGTTAAAGGAGATGTGAATACACATAAATCAGGGACGTTTAATCACCAAAACAAGAGGGTATGATCCTCAGAAGTCGTAATACCCAAACAGCTCGTGGAAAAAAGTAGGCATACTGAGTATACGAGAGTATGGCAAGGACTACACCACTGGTTTGAGTGTTACCTAACTATAATAACTCTATCTTCTCAGGAAAAAAGCGAGGGCAGGAGTAGGACAAAGAGGATTTAACATTTAGCCTAACCATCAGGAAAACATACCGAGCCCTCAAGTATCATGTGTCATCAGAGCCACATCCTGTAATGGTTCCTAAGCTTTCAGCTGCAGCGCTTCGACCACATGCTTTAGCAGACAGTAGTGAAATCTCTCTGACATCAATCAAACGCCTTTCCTCTGATAAGGAGCTAAAAAATCATTATGAGGAGCACAAAAGGGCAGCAGATTCCTTGTGTATCAGTCTCTCAGAAACACCCACACACAGACGGCATGTGTTGGGGGTTGCAGCACAGGTCAGTGAGCGCACGCCTTGGCAGATCCGTGCCACCTGCTAACAGCCTGGCACAGACACCAGAGACGCCTGCAACATGTACACAAGTCCAGGGCACGGGTCATCCAGGCTCCACCCCTGATCTCAGAGCAGCGAAGCAGTCCACTTTACATGCATTTACATTCGCGACGGTGAAATCCATTAACCTGTCGGCAACGTGTTCATGACTTTCAGTGCAGCTCCTGATTGTATTGTCTTAAAGTGAGAGCGTATGTGTGTAAGTATGTGTGTTGTTATGCTAAAAGAAACATCTGTTCTGTCACTGCCTGTTACTTGCGGTACAAGTCAAATCACCTACGGCCGTTTTAGCTCTGTCTGTATATGGCTTCTTGGGTTGCTCTAAATGTTGGGTTTGCCGGCTTGGAAGGCACGGTGGAGTTTTGTGGCTTTCAAGTCTATTTGTGTTAGCGCTGATGCTAGCTTAATGTATGCCGAGTGTATGCTGAAATCTGGTTTTAGTACATAATTTATATGAATTTTCTTCTTCTTTTTTTTGCAGTTCTTTCTTTAAGCTTGTATGCAGTACATTTATGAATTATATAACTAGAGAAACGTTGCATTGTTATAGAATATGCTCCAAGCTTGTGAATAAATGCTGTAGATGATTTACTAATGTACACTGAAAAACATTCATTCCTTCATTTTCTTTTTGGCTTAGTCCCTTTATCAATCTGGGGTCGCCACAGCGGAATGAACCGCCAACTTATCCAGCACATGTTTTACTCAGAGGATGGCCTTCCAGCTGCAACCCATCACTGGGAAACATCCACACACACTCATTCACACAGATACACTACGGACAATTTAGCCTATCCAATTCACTGCTTTGATTATTATGGAAGAGCAAGTGCCGAGACCTGCTACTGCCAGAATATACACAGACATGCCGTCTGAAAATATAACATGCTGCTGCTGCAAACATAATATATGATATAGCTGCTATATACCAATGTTATAGCATGTTTTGTATGTAGAGTATGTTGCCATATGACTTCATGTTTGCCATGAAATAACTATATAATCATAAAACATGACAGCAGGGGACTGGCCTCTCTCTGCTGGTGACCAAGCAACAGCTTTGCAAGGTAAAGACAAAAGGTAAAAAGTGCGCACACACAGAAACACACACGCACACACCGCTGCCTCTCCACACTTCTCTTACAATGAAAAAATTATGAGGCAGAAGAGCGAAGCAGTGAAGCGTAACACTAAATGTGCCATAAACACACATCATGCAAATCTCTGGAACATCATTGGACTGAAACTCTCGTAATTGATGTGCAAAGTCAAGGCTTTTTTTCTAATGTAGAGCGAGAGAATACATAAATAAAGAGATTAAACGCTGTTGACTGCGCACATGAAGGGTTTGATTGGATTTCATGTTCATTTTTACGATTATGAGGCTAATTTCTGTCCACATAGACAGGCACATCTGTGTGTGTGTGTTTGTCTTAGGGTTTGCTGATTATAATTATTTCCCATAAACATGAAAATTAAAAACAAAACTGAAATGATCTCACTATTATGACTGAGTATCTGTTATTTATGACACAATTACTCCTTTTCATGTCCTAATTCTGACTTACCTGAACTCAACTTTCTTTTATTTTCTGTTAGAAATTGGCAGATGAATAAAAAAGCAGATTTAAAATCATACATGAATAGGATGTGCAGTTTAACAGCATTATTATTCAGATTGGTGTAATTTCCCCCAATATAAAGCACAGAAAATTAGATTTATTTATAAATTTTTTTATTAATTTAATGCTAGCAAATCGCGACATGGTGGCTCAGTGGTTAGCACTGTCGCCTCACAGCAAGAAGGTCGCTGGTTCGAGTGCTGAGTTCATGTGTTCCCTCCAGGTGCTCTGGTTTCCCCCACAGTCCAAAGACATGCGGTAGAGGTGAATTAAATAGACAAAATTCAAAATTGGCCATAGTGTATGTGTGTGAATGTGAGAGTGGGTGTTTCCCAGTACTGGGTTGCAGCTAGATGGGCATCCGCTATGTAAAACTAGGGACTAAGCCGAAGGAAAATGAATGAATGAATGAATGAATGAATAATACTAGTAAATGCATAAATAAAGGGATTAAACTGTTGACTGCGCACATGAAGGGTTTGATAGGATTTCATGTTCGTTTTAATGATTATGAGGCTAATTTCTGTCCACATAGCCAGGCACACCTGTGTATGTGTGTGTGTGTGTGTGTGCGTGTGTGTGCGTGTGCGTGTGCGTGTGCGTGTGTGCGTGTGTGTGTGTGTGTGTGTGTGTGTGTGTGTGTGTGTGTGTGTGTGTGTGTGTTTGTCTCAGGGTTTCCTAATTTCAACTGTTTCCCATAAACAAAAAAAAATTAAAAACGAAACTGAAATGAGCTTCTGTCATTTATGACACAATTATTCCTTATTATGTCCCAATTTCCTATTTTTAACTGTTTCCCATAAACGCAAACCCCTTTCAACATTCTAAAGCATATTTCCAGAGAAACGTAATGTGAATTTACTGGGGTATTTATTGTTTCTTCAATTTTTTTAAAGTAAAATCACTGAAATAGCTCTGAAAAACTCCGGCATCTTCACTGGTCTCCATACAGACCGCACCAGTCCTTCCACCCTTAACACCTACTGAGTATGAACTACACTGTTTCAATTTACTATGATCTTTTAGGTGAAGCTGCTTTGACACAATCTACATTGTAAAAGAGCTATACAAATAAAGGTGAATTGAATTTAATAAAATATCTGTTATTTATGACTTTTTATGTCCTAAATCTGATTTACCTGAACACAACTTTATTTTATTCTGTGTTAGAAATGGGTAAATTAATAAAAAAAGTACATTTAAAAATCATACATGGACAGAATGTGCAACTTAACAGCATTATTATTCAGATTGGTGTGATTTCCCCCCTGTAAAAAAAGCGCAGAAATTTTTCATTTATTTATTTATTTATTGTGAATTTAGTGCTAGCAAATGCATATATAAACAGATTAAACTGTTGACTGCGCACATGAAGGGTTTGATTGGATTTCATGTTCATTTTTAAGAGTGTCATTTCTGTCCACATAGACAGGCACCTCTGTGTGTGCGTGTTTGTCTTAGGGTTTCCTAATTTCAATCATTTCCCATAAACGTGAAAACTGAAAACAAAACTGAAATGATCTCACTATTATGACTGAGTATCTGTTATGACACAATTATTCCTTTCCATGTCCTAATTCTGACTTACCTGAACTCAACTTTCTTTTATTTTCTGTTAGAAATTGGCAAACGAATAAACGAGCACATTTAAGGGTGTTTTCACACCTGCCTTATTTAGTTCAGTTGAATCGCACTACAGTTCGTTTTCCCTCTTGGTGCGTTTGGTTTAGGCAGGTGTGAATATGGCAATATATAACTATATAGTATAATATGACCAGGGATATAATCCGCCAGCGCAGTCGTCCCTCCATAGTAAAAAGCGACATTTTGTGTCTGCTTGTTTGTTTACTTGTGGAAGTTCCATTGCTATTTTCCTGCACGTTAATTCTGACCAATCGAAAAGCAGTTTAGGAAATGCATTCAATAACATCTGGCCAATGAGTGATGTGGATTTTGTCCACATCATGACTGCACTTTGATTCTTTTCAACTGGTTCGGACCAAAGCAATCAGTGTGGTGTGTAAATTGTACGAATTAGATCGTACGAATTCATACGAATTAGCCACTAAACTGTCAAAACGTAAAATACTTACGTTTTCTCGTGAGATCAGGCTAGCTGCCCTGGTTCAGGAGCAAATAAACCGAACCACAGACGTGAAAGCACCCTAAAATGATACAAATGTGCAGTTCATTCATTCATTTTCCTTCAGCTTAGTCCCTTATATATCAGGGGTCACCACAGCAGAATGAACCGGCAACTATTCCAGCACAGCAGATGCCCTTCCAGCCACAACCCAGTATTGGAAAACACCCATACACTCTCATTCACACATGCACTCACACCAATTTAGTTTACTTAAATCACCTATACTGCATGTCTTTGGACTGTGGGGGAAACCAGAACACCCTGAGGAAACCCACACCAACACTGAGAGAACATGCAAATTCCACACAGAAATGCCAACTGGCCCAGCCGGGACTCGAAACAATGACTTTCTTGCTGTGAGGAGACAGTGCTATCCACTGGGCCACCATGTGCAGTTTAACAGCATTATTATTCAGATTGGTGTGATGTTCCCCCTGTGAAAAGCACTCAAAAATGCGAATGCTCCCTTTTTTTGTTTCGAATTTAGTGCTAGCAAATGCATAAATAAAAGGATTAAACTGTTGACTGCGCACATGAAGGGTTTGATTGGATTTCATGTTTGTTTTTATGATTATGAGGCTAATTTCTGTCCACGCAGCCGAGCACATCTGCGCGTGTGTGTGTGTTTGTCTGAGCGAGTAGTTGAGCGAGTTTATTCATCCACTGTCAGGACCTATAAAGACGGACGCTGTCAGTATGTGTGTGTGTTGGTGTGTGCGCGCAGGAGAGAAACAGCCAGGCGTAATTTCAGCAGATGTTGCCTGACAATGCCAGGGTGTGCGGATGGGCCTCCGGGGAGGAGAGAAGTGGAGTAGCAGTCGGATTCTGCAGTCGCACAGGCAAAAGAGTGCAGTCACCACACGGCACACGACACCTCGCCCAGAAACAATGACAGCCCACAAGAGTAAAGTGACAGGGGGAGAGAAACAGAGAGAGGGAGATAAAGAGAAACGTTTTATGCACCGCTTGGGCCTTTATCAACCTGAGAGAGACCCCAGAGGACAGCTTTATATGCTCGCTTTATAGATCTGGAGATCTGACAGGGGTCAGATTGCTATTTAATGTAATGTCTAAAATTAATTAATGTGGGAATAACAACAAGCATTTGGAATAATTAGGATTGTTTTATTTTTATTGTTTTATGTTTATGAAAAAAGCCTTATATGCTCACAAAAACTGCATGGATTTACTTGAAAAATGCAGTAGAAATGTTTTAATACTTCAGGTTTAATCACTTCAGGTTAAATTTCAGGTTAAACAAGTTCAATTTCAGTATTTTTTTTTTCCCTAGTTTCATATGTTTTCAGCATCTTTCAGTGAGCCACATGCACCAACCTGATTTCACCAAGTAGCACATGTTCCTGGATTAACTATGTTGATCCTGGAACAATATTCCAATCAGCTAATCAGAATTAAGAGATTTGGTTACAGTTTATGTTAAATTTAGGCTTACAGTTAGGTTTATGCACTTCTACATGATTATTATCCTAATATTATTCCCCTCTGATTTTGGAAATAATTTGCAGTTAAGGTTAGGCATGGGCCTGTATAAGATTATTTATAAGTTATGATAACCTTGGATAAAAATATCACGGCTTCACGGTATCACAGTATTGTGATAACTGGTCTAAAATATATTCTTTTTAAATGTCTGGGTAAACAATATATTTTAGTTTTTGAAAAAATGTATAATATTTTGGAGCAGTAAACATGTCAGGCTAAATAAATCAAAGGAATCATTCACGTCTGCTGTCTTCATTTGTTTCAAAAAACACAGATTTCTTTACAATTTAAAACATCATCTTTAGATTTTTTTTTCTGCTGGAGATACTGTTGGCCTAAAAAAAAATGTAAATAAAAATTTTACACATACCTAAGGAACGGTATTACAGAAAATCTTGGCAGTTTTAAAACCTTGACTTTTCCAAAATGTGGTATACCTTGAAAACGGTTATCGTCCTTTGCCTAGTTATGGTTGGGTTTACGTATGGGGAATTCTCTATTCTCTGCGTACGAGCGGGCGCAGCCATTTGAATCTTTTTGGCTCAAGAATGCTGTCTCATTCACTTCCATTCATTTTTAGATGTTAAAAACAGCTTGTTCTGCTGCTTGATGTAGCAAACTGACATTTTCTTATTATATTATTCTGTTTTGTCTGTGTTGTCATGCAAACACTTGCTTGTAGAGCAAGTACAGTTGAAGTCAATTAACAAGACATGATTTTTATTATAAACATTTAATTGTGCTATTAAATTGAAGTTCTCAAAATAAATAAATAAATAAATAAATAAACGAATGTACGAATATACGAATGAACGAACAAACAAACAATTGAACGAACGAATTAATGAAAAAATAAAAGAGAGGCTGAGGGGGTAAAAATAATAATAGTAAACAGTATTATAAATGTTTCCCAGTACTGGATTGCGGCTGGAAGGTCATCAGCTGCATAAAAAAACCAATATCGGAATAGTTGGCGGTTCATTCTGCTGTGGCAACCCTTGATAAATAAGAGACTAAACCAAAGGAAAATAAATGAATGAATTAATAAATAAATGAATAAATGAATGAATGAATGAATGAATGAATGAATGAATGAATGCAACAAATGGAATACAAACAAAATTAATTCTATTTCATAGTGCTCAACAATTATGAATGTTGAAAAACAAGATAGTTTTTCTGTTTAAAATGTTTTATATTAGATTTTATACTATTATTATAAGCAATAATTGAGCATTAATAATATTAAAACACTATTATGAAACTGATTTCTAAAAATACATAATAATAATCACAAAACACTTCAGACTAATGGCTGCTAATAATGTTTTTGCAGCTTTTAGGCTTCTTAAGTTTTTCAAGAAGTGTTTATGTTCATTGTGAGGCTTCAGACAAATCTTTCAACATTCTAAAGCATATTTCCACACAAACGTAATGTGAAATTACAAGGGTATTTATTGTTTCTTCGATTTCTTTAAAGTAAAATCACTGAAAAAAAAAAATCTTGCATGTTCATTGGACTCCATCCAGCCGCACCAGTCCTTCTACCCCAAAGGCCTACCGGAAACATTTCCCAATTAGCATGTCCTAACACACTAATGACTAATCAGAGGCCATTAAAATAATAGCACACATATGCCCCGAGAAAGCCATATGGCAGCACACGAGGCCTCAATCCCAACTCAAAGCAACAATTGACAGTCGGCTAGTTCTTTACCATTGACCACTAAGATGAACTTTGCTAATACTTATCATTAGATCAGCTCAGATAATCTAGATAATAGAGCTAAATGAGAGCTAATGTGTTCGACCTTGATGTCGGGTTGTACTGTGAGCCCAGAGACAGGCTCCTTAATGAGAGAGGCTCTGACAGGGAACGTCAGAGATCCACATAGAGGAACCTTTGTGTTCCCGCACACCTTTATGCATGCGTGTCCCTTTATCTTTCCCTTGAGAGCTGGAAGAGATTGCACACGTGCCTTCACTGTGTCTCTCTCTCACACACACACACATATACACGCTCACTAGCAAGAGTAATTCTCCTTCGCTGAGTGATTTGTACTCTCAGGAATTCACTGATTACAGGGAGGTAAAAACAGTCCTTTGTGTGTGCATCAAGATGGCCATCTACCCGTCTGACTCTGCTGTCCCAGATTTAAGCCTATGGTTGGTGATGTATCACTACAAAAGTGTTGGGTAAGTTACTTCAGAAAAGTAATTCATTACTAACTACGTCATTGCAATTGTATTTAGATTACTATCACATTACTTACAATGCAGTTCCTCAATAAGAAATTGAATTACTTTGCTCAATATTAAAATCCACATAAATCTCGTATAGAAATAGAAATAAACTCTAAACCTTCTTTAATTGAAATACTATAAAGTAGATTTGTATTTAACATGCTATACAATTACTCTAGTACTCTGATTTTCTACCTTATATTTTCATTAACAAACGTATATCATACATATTATAGTCATTTTATACCTTATATTGTCATTAACTACCTTGTATCATATATTTATAGTCATTTTATACCGTATATTGTCATTAACTACCTTATATCATACATTTTATAGTCATTTTATACCTTATATTGTCATTAACTACCTTGTATCATATATTTATAGTCATTTTATACTGTATATTGTCATTAACTACCTTATATCATACATTTTATAGTCATTGTATACTTTATACTGTCATTAACTACATTGTATCATTTATTTATAGTCATTTTATACCGTATATTGTCATTAACTACCTTATATCATACATTTTATAGTCATTGTATACTTTATACTGTCATTAACTACATTGTATCATTTATTTATAGTCATTTTATACCGTATATTGTCATTAACTACCTTATATCATACATTTTATAGTCATTGTATACTTTATACTGTCATTAACTACATTGTATCATATATTTATAGTCATTTTATACCGTATATTGTCATTAACTACCTTATATCATACATTTTATAGTCATTGTATACTTTATACTGTCATTAACTACATTGTATCATATATTTATAGTCATTTTATACCGTATATTGTCATTAACTACCTTATATCATACATTTTATAGTCATTGTATACCTTATACTGTCATTAACTACCTTATATCATACATTTTATAGTCATTTTATACCTTATATTGTCATTAACTACCTTATATCATACATGTTATAGTCATTGTATACCTTATACTGTCATTAACTACATTGTATCATACACTTATAGTAATTTTATATCTTATATTGTCATTAACTACCTTATGTCATACATTTTATAGTCATTGTATACCTTATACTGTCATTAACTACCTTATATCGTACATTTTATAGTCATCGTATGCCTTATACTGTCATTAACTAGCTTATACCATTTTATTTCATAGTCATTGTGTGTATAATTTATATATATATATATATATATATATATATATATATATATATATATATATATGAATTGATTTATACAGAACTGTTGAATAATGTACAGTATTTAAGGCAAGTATAAGAAAATACCATTAAATTAATTAAAAATGTAATCACTTTACTTTTTCAGTAGAAAAGTAACATTTCATGTAACAAGTTATTTTGTGATTAAATACACTTAACACTGGTGTTGAGGGGCCAGAATCTTAAGTTAAGGGAAGAATGACGCTTCCATGGTAATAATGCTTTCCAAATTTAAAAGTGAAGCACACAAAGCCTAGCAAAAACATGTTATGAAAGGCTCTGGCAGCTAATTAGAATATTACAGCAGAGTGTCATGGGCCAGCGCAAACAAAAAGACAAGCTTAGTAATGTGTCTCATTAAGTTCACACCTCAAACGCTATTGAGCAGTGAAGTTAACAGGGCTATCCGGAATTCGGCAAAACCTCAAAAGGCAGAAATGTCTTCTTTCCTTCCATTCCTCTCTCAAGAAAACTCATGGCACTGCACTGACACAGATGCCACTGTCACTTCCTTCCACTTCTTCCTTACTTTCCCTCAACAAAACCTGGAGGAAAGCTCAAAACACAGAAATGCCACTGCCACTTCCTGTCTTTCTTCCATTTATCCTTCCTTTTTCCCTTTTATACAACAAATCTCAAAGGAAATTGGGTACAATGGCAGACATGATCGGTCACACATGACAGAACAAAGAAAGAACAAAGTTTTGACAAAGGTTTAGCTAATTAGTCATAATCATGACATAATATAATGCAACTGATTCATATAATTGACTTGTGACATGTGGACCAGCCTGATCTCACAAGAAAATTTAACTGTTTTATGAATTTTTTGTCAGTTAAGTGGCTAATTTGTACGAGTTCAGTCGTACGAAAGTGTATGATTTTAAAAAGGAGGTTTGGCACCAAACCACACCCCTAAACCCAACCACCATTGGGGGAAGAGGAAATCATACTAAATTGTATGAAAGAGATCTTACAAATTTATACGAATTAGACACTAAATCAAAAAGTTATGAACTGCCATGAGATTGTGCTTTATTGACATGTAATTTAGAAGTTAATTGATTTGTCATAAAAAACGACAGTAAAAAAATATCTCATAATAATCACTTCAAATACTTTACTGACAATGGTCTCAACCTTGATTCATAAAAAAAATAAAAAAAATAAAAAAAATAAACAAAACAATCAAATCTGATATTGATATTATCCCATAATAAAAATAATTTAGCTCATAATTGACTCTTCTCAATGACTTGTCCAAGCCCATAGCTAGCCTATTGAAAGAGGTGGTTCTTTTGCAGTTATGAAGTTATAATACTGCATTTTAGTGGCATTTTAAGCACTAATCTTTGCTGGATCAGCTTGTCGGATGGTGATCATAACCACACTTTTTGATTTATTACAACAGGGGTGTCCAAACTTGGTCCTGCAGGGCCGGTGTCCTGCATAGTTTAGTTTCAACTTTCAACACAAGCTGCCTGGAAGTTTCTAGTATACCTAGAAAGAGCTTGACTAAATGGTTCAGGTGTGTCTCTTTGGGGTTGGAACTAATCTTTGCAGGACATGAGTTTGGACACCCCTGTACTAAAATATTTCCTACAAGGTGCTTACCATACTATTTTATTACGAAGTATTTATTTACAAATTTGCATTTAAACTGTAAATTATTATAAATAATATTATGAGATTAGCATTTTAAACTGAAAAGTTTACACAAAGTGAACTTAACTCAATAATTTAAAAAATTGTCCTAAAGCTTTCTTTGATTAGTAATTTTCCCAATTTATGCTGACATAGCAGTCAAATGGGACTAAATGAGCACATATAAAGGTCAAATTCTGGACTTTGTGAGTGGGGGTAGGTTTTTTAAACCCCCCAACCACCCCTGGCTACGGGCCTGCTGTCTATTATTTATGTCTTAATTTCAATGTGAATTTTTACGTTTACCTTGACATTTCACATAGCTGATTAACTGAATAATCTCATTTATTTGTGGTCTCAGTTTCAACTTATAGCACATTCCATATCTATAAATGATCTCACAATTATGACTACCATATTTTCCTCATCTCATTTGACTTATGATGTCATAATTTAAATTGTTTGGCATAAACATAAAAATAAAATAATTCACTGAAATTATCTCAAAACTATGACAGGGTGTCTCATAACTGTAATTCGAGCCTTTTTGTATAAAAATTGGCACATGACTAAAAAAAGCACATGCAAAACTGTATGCAAAGAACATGTGCAGTTTCATAGTACTCAGATTGGTGTGATTTTTTTTTTCCCCTCTGTAAAATGCACACAAATATACTATCAGCCTGGAGCTTCTTGCAGGTGTTAGGCTTAAAAAACAACTAATGATTCTCTAGCTTAACTGTGTGTCAAAAAAGTCAACTCAAGGTGGGAGAAAGAAGAGAAAAAGGTGCCAGCATCAATTAACGGCTCTTTATTTTAATTAGCCTTGCATTGTCGACGACAACACCTGAATTATGCAAATGAAGCCGCTTGCTTAATATTCCTCCAGAGTTCCTTTGACACAATTTTGTTTTTCCTCTTTCTCCCTTCAGCTATATCCTCTCCTGATGAGTCATGATTATTACAGGCGAGTTTGTTCCACCTGATTAAGCGCTAAGCAATGGTAGGCGCTTATTTGCTTATTTAAAGGAGAGAAAGGTGGACAGACCGCTGAGATAAAGATGCTACGCAAGTCACGGACTGCTAAAGGGTGGCTTGCAGCTGCTGTACCGCAGCCTGGACCACAGAACTGCTTTGCATAATTGACTTCACACTTCACAAAATAGATTCCCGCTCTGTAACAGTTACAGTCACAAGACCGCATCACACAAGACTGAGAACAAGAAATGGACAGCCTTTTGTTTCATCTCCCAACTCATGTTTTTCTAAACCATGGAGACAAGGGAATGACATCTAATCGACAATTCCGGACTGAAGTTTCCACAGCCAAGAGACTAAACACGTATGATTTTGAAGGTAAATGCTACAACCTCAATTTTGAAAAGGGTTGGATCCTTTGTAAAATTATGCAAAATCAATGTTATTTGGTAATTCTATTTGACTTTTTGTAGTGCAGACAAGATCTCCAAAGTTTTTACTAACCAAATCAATGTATTCTGCAAATATATGAGGTCGTTTTTATTTTGATAGCTGCAACACACTCCAAACAAGTTGGTATACCTGTTGCCACATCAACTTTCCTTTTAATTACAACATTAAATAGTTTGGGAATTGAGGATACTAATTGTTAAAGTCTTACAAGCCAACTTTTTATCAAATCTGACATGATAAAACACTCCAGATGCTCAATGGTCAACAGTTGTTGATGTGTGATTCCAATTTTCATGATTAGCCACAGATATTTAATTGGATACAGGTCAGGGCTACAGACGGGCCGGTCCAGCTATTACACTCTGGCTGATGCAGCACATGCAGAATGAGAATTGATCTAATAACTGTAGACTTTTAATGAAAGACCTCATCCTGATAACAATATATGATTTAAATGATACAGTTGCAGATATGCTGGTCACCCATGCTATTTGCAGTTTCTTCCTTTGCTCTAAACAGACTGAAATTTCTCTGGATTTCTTGAATCATTTCATTATGCAGTTGATGGAAAACCACAGCCGCAGATATTTAATTGGATACAGGTCAGGACTGCAGGCGGGCCAATCCAGCACATTCACTTTGGCTGATGCAGCGCATGCAGAATGAGATTTGATAGAATAACTATAGACTTACAATGAAAGATGTCATCCTGATGACAATATATGATTTAAATGGTACCATTGCACATATGCTAGTCACACAGGCTATTTGCGGCTTCTGTTTGTCCTAAACAAACTGAGATTTAGTTCAGACCAGTCAGATGATAAAAAAACTAATTATTAATACGATTTTTTTCTATTGGGCAAATTTTTCAATGTTCATTTTACACCAAACCATGAATTATTCAATTATTGTACTTGCGTATCATGGACTGTTTCAAAACTGTAACTTGGATGACCTTGTTGCAGCAATCAAAAATTTTATTTGATTATATATGACCCTAGATCACAAAACCAATTGTAAATGTACATGTTTTGGAAATTGTGGAGATTTATATGGCATCTGAAAGGTGAATAAAAAAGCTTTGAAACGTTTAAATACTGAAAAAAAAAAAAATCAAAGTTCAAATTCCATTCTTAGCAATACATATTACAGATTCACATAAATTCATTTGCCAATGTCTTTGTGGAAATAAAAAGCTTAACTTAACATTTAATGAGCTTTGTCATAAAATAAAAATCAATCATTTAGACCAGGGGTGCCCAAAAAAACAAACTTGATTGAGGGCTGAGAGCCGAAGTTAATTATACCAAAGTGTATCACATTCAATTTCCTCAATTGTTTGCTTAAAAATAACTACAAAATGTTGCTTAAAAACATATTAAGTGATGATGCAGTATAATTTTTTACATTTTATAATCAACTTATTATAGTAATCATAACATAAACAATCTAAACAATCAAAAAAGCAATGGAGCTCAATACTGAATACACTAGTCGAGCTGCTCCTGCCTTTTCCTTGATTTGCTCAGCAATGTCTTGTGCATCTGTCAAGTGACATTATTTATATTTTAAAAGTCTGATTCATTTGAAACATTTAATTTTAGTTGCCTTTTTTGTAGCTCCTCAATTTAACAAAAGGGTATAGAATAAATTCGAAATGACGATCTCTGTCAAAGGCATTCACCCCAACCAACTCCCCATCATTCTCTCTCTCTTTTCAGATGAGATGGCGGGACAAACGAAAGGTTACCATGGGCCAACTTTGGTCCGTAGGCTCTACTTTCAGAGGCACCTCTGATTTAGACACTTCAATGTATTTTCTTCTAATTTTAAAAACTGACGCATACAAAATAAGCATCACAAAGCATTTCGTCCTTGTGTGTGAATGTGTGAAAACACTGGAAATATTTGCATTGTAATTTGGTCAATTGAAAAACAAGATAGCTTACAATTAGTTCTGAGTCCTGATTTGTATTGTATTTAAAAAAGGCTCGACTTTTTCTTCTGAATTGAGGTTGTAGAGTCTATATAGACGATTTTACAGTGCAAAAAAGAAAATGCTATGCAGACAAATAAAGGAACTGATTTAAGACTGCATTATCCCCTTCTCCTCTGTCACAGGGGTCATTACAAACTTAAGGTACAGTAGCGTCTAACATACATGATCGCATTTATAGTGGGTTTTTTTTTATGAAAATGTAAAGTAGACAGTACTACAATGATAGAAGAGAATGAATGAAAGGCTTGATTCTTCCAATATGAACACCTTTATCTCTTTCTTGTGTCCTCGTTCTATTCATCTATGATCCCTCCCAGTCTCTCTTTCTCTGTGTCTCCCCCCACCTGCACTCAGAGCAGTCTGTGAGTCAGCATACAACACACACACACTCATACACACACTGGTCAGTCCGTTTCCATGGTGACGGTGCAAGCTGAGGGCAAAATCGACAGCTTTTAAGAAGCGCAGACGCTGCTAGAATTTAAATGGTCGGCAGCGGCAGGAAAGGCTGCATGTGTGTGTGTCTTTTTTGGGCCCAGATTAGCTGCCGGCATACAAGGAGCCAATCGAATAGTACAAAAAAAAAAAAAAAAAACGTAACAAGAGCTTTGACAACTATCCCTTGATCCTATTCCTCGAATCTAAAGAATGGGCCAGGAAAAAATAGAAGGTTGGATTGACAGGACCTGTACAATACAACTCACTTTTCTCTAGGGTCACTGGGACATAGTAAACTAGCACTGCTTAAATCCTTTCCACACCTGATTTGATTTCTGTGATGCGCGGTATGGATGAGAGAAGCAAAAACACATATGAAACACAAAGATGAATGCATTTGTAAAGCTAAATGACTCAGTGTTTGGCTCAGTCCCAAAGGAGCAATGTTGTGAATGTGGTATATTAATTGTGTTAACACATTTATCTCATAAGACTGACATTTTGGCATTATGTGAATGCTATAAAAGTAAGCGTACTGAAAACAAAAGAAAACAAATCTATATATTTGTCAAGCTATCAACTCCACCTTGACCTGTGCTCAATGGAACTGACGAGTTATTATTATCATTTTTAAAAGCAGACATTTTCATGGTGGCAGTCGATAAATGCGGATATAATGTGATATTTCCAGAAGGGCAATGTCATAAATAAACATGGGAATGTGGAAATGAAATACTGTACCTTAAGAATTCATGTCCCCTGATGAGTTATTTCAATGGTTCTGCTTAACATTAAGATCACAATGTAACTCCTTCACAAAAATTTTATTGAAAGCCAACTTGCTTTGCTTGTAAAAAATACAAAATACAAATCCAAACATAAACAAAAGAACACAGAACACATGACAGAAATTAAACAGAAGTGGGGATGTCTGCAGCTTTAAACAGTTCCACAGATGACGCGTGCTCCACAGAGTACGCAAATACTCGTGTTATGTTCAACTTGTAAGCATGTGCTGCATGAATATATAAACTAGCGCTACTGCAGGACATCCTTTTAACATTGCATCTTTCCATATTAACATCACAAGTGAATATTGCTTTAAATATGAACACACGTCTTGCAACCAGACCTCAAATGTACAAAACGCCACTTTCAAAGCAGCTATCTGGTTAGTCCTAAACTGTACAAATTTTGGTATCAAAAATGTTAAGAACGTATGAAGTAAAACCTTTTCTATATAAAGCTATTTAAGATGTTCATCACCAAGAACAAAAACAGCATTAGGGAACAGCACATATTACTGATTATTAACATTCACAATATACAACTTGCATAACAAAACAAAAATTCTCCAGTGATTGTCTTTAAAGGTTTGCTAATAAAATCAGAGATAAACTGTGTTAATTTTTGGTTTTCTTGATCAGTACTGGAGAAAAAAACGAGTATTATCAAGTTTTAATGTCAAGTAGCTGTCTATTTACAATAAATCTGACATTATTCACAGCCTGGCAGAAACTCCTGCGTTTAATAATTCAAAACTGTTCGATGGCACACTTAGACGTCGGTAGCTGATTATGAATTTAAATGAAGTCACTTCACTTATGAACATAACAAAAAAAGAAGGCTCTTTTTGCATGTGTAATCATTAAAGATTAAGAACGAACGGGAAAATTGCCTGCCATTAATCTGTATAAATAATTCCCTTGATCTTGGACTAAACAAGTTGCAAATAATTAAAGACATTTTGAAAGGCCTGTCAAAATATGCCATGGAAAATTTGGAATAAGTTCACCTTACACGACTGGCCTTGTTGTGTGTATTATTCTATTCAGCCTTTATTCTGTTCTTCTTTTTATGCAAAAAAAAAAAGTTTTCTATGATAACTTCACACATTAATAGCCTGAAGCTTGCCTAACAAAAGATAACAAAACAGTGGCAGGATTATTTGTCTTTTTAGAGCAAAACTCAAACGATAAGGCACATCTCTCCTGTCTTAAGGTTATTATCACACACACATCGACTTCAAAATACTCTTAAATCAGTTCTGTTTAAATTTTGAGTGGCAGGAATAAACACTGTTGAACTGAAAACGGCCATCAGGAATAAAAAATAAAATAAAATAAAATAAGACAGTGTGATGTTGTCTCCTTCATTTAAATCAGTGATAAGTTAGAGGTTTCCTTCAGAGCATACTACAGAACTGAAAGTAAAATAAAAGGTTGACAAATAAAACAATCAAGTGACGTGCATGCTTTGTGATCAGTGCAGCTTTGGTTTGACATTCATTCAGTTCCAGCCCCTAATACATGTCATCAGTCCACACCACGTTGCTGTGATACCCGTTGCTTTGATACCCTGTGCTGTGGTACCTAGGGCTGTGGTAGCCTGAGCTCTGGTACCCTGAGCTTTGGTACCCTGAGCTGTGGTACCCTGAGCTGTGGTACCCTGGGCTGTGGTACCCTGCCATGCTTTCGAAGTCGTCTCCTACCTGTTTGGTGCTGTATTTCGAAGAGTTGGCCTTGTAGCTGTAATCCGAATACTGGTCTGAGCCCGTTGAGTTGTTGTCCCCGGTTCCTACAAAGGTGTTGGTGGCTGGCAGGTCCTGCACTGCCTGGTGTTTCTTTGAGGCAGATGGTGATTGAGGTTGGAGCTGAATAGATGGCAGAGGAGAATTAGACCGATAGTGTCGCCCTAGGTCTGGGCTCCCGGGAGGGTAGTTGAGTGGCAGGTGAATCCTAGGGCTATCGTTGACATTTTCATTCATGAGATTGAACTTCAGGCCTTTCTGAAGAGTTCCCCCCTCATCCTCCTCAGAAGGGTTGGCAGGCTTTGGCGCTTTATTTTTCTTTGCCTTTTTGTTCTTGTTGCTCTTAGGTCCTGGTTTGGGGGCATATAGGTCTTTGGTCTCTTTTTTGCCTGCCTGGTAGCCACTTTTGTTCTCCTTCAGTACGAGATGCCTGATGATCATGGCCACCACTATGATAAGAATGACCACAGAAAAGCCACCCAAGACTGCAAAGAGAATGTTGCTATGTGGGTCTCGAGAATAATCTGGATCTCCTGCGATGTCCATTTCAAGTGGCGTATACAGACTGTGACCAACCAGTCCTTCAACATGAGAAACGTTGCCGATAGTCTCATTGACATAGATGTGAACCAGCGCAGTCGTTTGGCGTGGTGGCGTGCCTTTGTCCTTAACTTTTACTACCAGTCGGTGGAGACCAATGTGTTTGGGTGTGAACTCTTTAGCCAACGTAATCTCGCCTTCCGAGGAGATGCGGAACAAGCCATGAGGGTTACCCCCTACAATATTGAAGTCCAGCTCAGAATTTAAACCAATGTCAATGTCTTCTGCCTCAACACTTTCTACGTGGGTTTCTGGGCTGGTGCGGGGATCCAAAAACTTGTATGAGGAGTTCGCGGGTTTGGTTACATAGGGAGCATTGTCATTCTCATCAAGAACATTTATAGTAATGCCAACGTAGGAGGAGCGTGGTGGGTCACCTCCATCAACAGCTTTCAGTCGGAAACTGTAGGTGCTCTCCTTTTCCCTGTCAAAGGAAATAGTTGAAAGGATGGTGTAGGTTCCATTTTGAATCATAAACTTTCCATTGTCTGGTTCTACAGAAAGTTGAACACGAGCATTTTCACCCTCATCGTGATCATTGACTGTCACCATTCCAACAGGACTAAGGGGTGGCATGTTCTCTTGGACTGAAAAGCTATAACCATTAAGCATAAATTTAGGGTCATTGTCATTCCTGTCAAGCACCTTAACAACAACAGTGGCAGTTCCTCTTAGGCTTGGTACACCTTTATCAGATGCTGCGACCAGAAATTGATAGTGATCTAATTGTTCACGGTCCAACTGGCTCAGGACACGCACTTCTCCTGTGTTAGGGTTAATTTCAAAGAGCCCCTCAGGAACTGATCCACCAGTGATACTGTATGTTAACTCTGCATTAGTCCCACTGTCGGCATCCGTAGCTACCACATCCAGAACCTTGTCACCTGGCTGGTTCTCCTCAGGAAATTCCACCTCATACAAAGTAGGTGAGAACACTGGGGCATTGTCATTCATGTCTGTCACTTGCACTTTCAGAGAATTAGTGCTGGATAGTGCAGGGTTGCCAGAGTCCACTGCAACAATTTCAATCCTATACTCTTTGATCCGTTCATAGTCCAGAAGCGTGGTCGTCTGGAGGAAGTACTTCCTCTTTCGGTCATTGCCTGTTTCACTTGCTGAACGTAGCTGGAACGGTACATCCCCAGCGACCACACAGGTAACAACCGCATTTTCGCCCTCATCACGATCTGATACCTCCACCAAAGCCACAGCTGTGCCTACAGGCATGTCCTCTGATATGTTAGCGACACCATCTTCGTGTGTTACAAGGCCAATGCCTCGGATTCTAATGGAGGGTGCGTTGTCATTCTGATCTTTCACTGTGATAGTCACGAGGGCTTTGGAGCTCTTTGACTGGGGACCGTTGTCTTTAGCTTGGACGTAGAACTTGAGAATGCTGATTTCTTCACGATCTACTGAGCCTTTGACAAAAATTATGCCCGTGTTGCGGTCAATGCTTAGAAGTCTCATCACTGGTGATGATGGCTGATGGAGGCTGTAGGTAACCTCACCGTTGGGTCCCATGTCAGAGTCATTGGCCTTCACCTAAAACAACAAAACACAAAATGAAACTAGGCAAAGCATGAAAACATCATGTTAAAAATGTTCCATAAAGTTAATTCACAAACTATATACTCACAGGATTACACATATATGGCAACACATGGGTTAAAATTATTATTATGTATCATTAGAAATGGGCTATTATTAATGCAAGCAATAATGTGCATGCCAAAAATATATGCTTTATAAACTGACAAAAGACCTAAATGCACAGCATTGGACTAATTCTTATACTTGCTGAATATCGCAAGAATTTAAAACAGAGTACATCTCATTTGATTGCAAAAAATGGCATGCACCTTCATTGAATAGCAACACCATAACACATAATGTATTATTATTCAATATATAATACAACATACATCGACTCTGAAGAGTTAAATGTGATTAGGTTGTCTAGTATGCAAGTCAAACTGTGCAAAATTATCTGTAGTTTGCTAGATTAAGTCAAATTGAGACATCACTTAAGTTACTCAGTCTTGGCACAGATTTCTAGAATTCCGGTCTATCGTGAGCCAGGGAACAATTTTAAACAGCTCTAAATCGAAGTGCAGCTTGATTAAAGCTTTCAAACAATCAAGATTCCCTTGTTCCTGCTACATCCTCTCCTCTTTTCGTCCTTGGCTGTGTATGAAACACGCATGGTGTTTCAGCCCATGAATTACAGAGAGAAGCCTTAATCTGAGGCAGTCATAAGATTATTCATGGTGCTTAAGTTATTATTGCTCTATATGAGTCACTCCATTTCATCCGCCATGCAAACTGGGAATTCATTTCATTTAATGTATTTGAAGAGCATTTCTCTGAACAAGCTGAAACACTCCATCAACACTTACAACCCTCTGAAATCATAAAATTAAGCTGTTTTAATACCACTACTGCTTATTTACTTCAGCTTCAAAGGATGCTTATGAGGACTGAGAGGGAAATAAAGTCTTCTGACATGCTCTTTGAATACAACTTGGTTGCATGGATTAATTGTTGACTGAAAGATTAACAGTCATTAAAACCTTTCTTTTTTTTTTGCCTGGACACTAGTGTCAGATTGATCTTGGAAAGCTTCCAGCCTTCGCAGCCATCCTAATCATAGCAGCGATTTCGTTTCCACAACAATTCAACATGTAATTCTCACCGCCAGTCAATACCTCTCTCCTGTTTGTAAAGCTTGTGTTTAAAGGGACCATGAGGGATCAATCGATTGCCCGTGAAAATATGATTTGGCTTTCCCATTTCTTCCGCTTCAACCCTGTTGTGTGGGAACCGAGGCTAAAGCCCATTGGGATAACAGAGACTTCCATTTACAACAGCTTGTCAAGCTTTGTACATGGGGCTTGAGTGCACTTCTATTGCCAGGCTGTCAAATCAGCTCCTCTATTACTTAACGTCCAACCTGAAGGTTTAGCATAATGCATACTTGTTTAAAGGTGAATTTACTTGTGTTCTAAGCTTATAAGATAGGAAAATGTATGTTTATTCCTGTATATTAAAGTGAATATTTAAATTTACAGTCATTCAGATCATTAAAATGTGTATAGGAAATCAAATATACTGAAAAATGCACTTACTTGAAGGACAGAATGACCCACTGGGCTGTTTTCTGGCAGCTCACCCTCGTAGTGTGACTTCTCAAATTTGGGGACATTGTCATTAGCATCTGTTATGGTGATCCTAAGGAGGGCGCTACTCTGGCGGGGTGGAGAGCCGCCGTCAATCACTTTTATGTTGAGGTCGTATGAATCTCGCAGCTCTCTATCCAGGTTACCCAACACAATGAGTTGCGGCAATTTCTCATCAGAGTCTTGTGCCACCTGCAGGCTAAAAAGGTTGGCAGCTTCAGGGCCGGTGGTTAGCGCATAATCAGCGATGCCATTGCTTCCAGAATCCCTGTCCGTGGCTACAGGAATTGCAAAAAGTGCACCCACATGTGTGTTTTCTGGGATCGACAATGTCAAGACAGGTGAGGAGAATTGGGGAGTGTTGTCGTTTTCATCCAAGATCTCAATGCGGCCTTCAATAAGCCGAGGTCCTGTGCCTTTCATCAGGTCTGTAATAGACACCTCAAATTCTAGGAAACAAGGATCACCCTCGAAAAGGTTGCGACAGTCTTTAAGAGACTCCCGATCGATAGAGTTCTCCGTGGTGTAGATTTCCCCAGTTTTGCCATCCACGCGGAGGTAAGGAGCACCAACCTCCAGCTTGTAAAGGTGGCCGGTGTCTGGCAGGCCCTGGTCAGATGCCAAGCTGCCAATCAGGGAGTTCGGGGGCTGCTCCTCGGTCACCTGGTAGAGAATGGTGTTGACTACATTTGCAGAGCAGCAAAGGAGAAGCAAAATCCACACTAGCATGGCACTCCACCGTGACCACATCGCATTGGCACTCTGGCACATCGTCAGTCTGTTGCTGCAAAAGATCAAGCAAACAAACAAATGCGATTAGAGAAACATTCATTCCTCAGACACAATCCTTCAAAGTCTCTGACAGTGCCAAGAAGCCCGTAAACGATGGCAGCCACAGAGTTTTATGGTACTGATTCCCTGGGATTTATGATTGATCGCCCCTTCATGTGTTGTAAACCTCTCCTTTTTAGAGGCAGTAAATGTGTCACAAACAGTTACTTGTGTTTGACCTTCATTCTGCAAACTTCATGTCATGTCTAATTCATAAAGACAACATATGTCAGCGTTCCTAAGAGATGCATTGGCTGACTGACCCTAAGAGAGGAGGAAGCTAGCAGACAACTGATGTCCATTTAAATGATATTTGTTTTTGCTCTACTTGATCTACCGTTTCCAAGCTATTGATAAACTGTCTTGATGTTCATTTCCAGAATCGTGCCGGGGGTCAGCAAAAGGGTAAAATCCATCAAAATCAGCCTAAATGTTTGTTTTTCTTTTCCCCAGACATTGTATTTAAAATCCCAGTGAAAATTGACATACAAATTAAGATTTTTTTAAACTTATCTCATTCTAATATTTATTAAAACATTTTTACCATACAAAAAAACAGGGTGTAAAAACATCAGTCAGACAAAATAGGACCACAAAAAAAGAGTGAAATATAAAACGTTTATTTTAAAGCAGTATCACATGTGAATCTTCCCTTTCCTGTTTGACTCTTTAGGTTATTGAACACATGGTGGAAGAGTATGGTTTTCTAATCTTCCAATGGCCACTTCAGCTGATAGCTATTCGCAGCAAATGGCTCCCAATTTGTGGAAACATCACACTGCCACAGGGAGTGTAATAGACCAGAGGGTGTCTTGACAACAGCCCCCTCCTGCCACTTCACCAAATATTAACAGCCTCAGCATGAGGTACTGTGAAAGAACATTAAAAAAAGCCAATCAAATAAATAAATAAATCACATTTCGTTTAATCCCTCACGTTTAAGGTCATGTTACTTTGATGTTTCCCGCTGTGGTAATTGCAGACCCCTCTAACATATGTGGAATGTTATCCCACCATGCTCCCCATGGCTAATGAGGCACGGCTCTAGATTACTGTCCAGAGGAGACAGACACCTCGACTCGACCCAGCGGTGAACCAATGGGGGATGTGTGAGTGTTGCCACTAGTTACATTCTGCCTGTGAATACCAAACCTAAAGATCAAGATATTTAAATATAACTTAATGATAAGATCAGAAAATAATAATAAGATAAATAGACAAAGAAAAATGACAGTAAGCAAAATGAAGTAGCCATTTGGTGACTAATAGGAAGTGGGATCTTCTACACTCTCATCAGTATTGATTGGTGGTAGTAGTTTAGTGCATGTACCATTCAATATTCTTCCATTAGCAAACGCATGACATAGTGAGCCTCTCACGAACACATTACATAAAAAAGAAATAAGTAAATGTGGTTAGAGGGGAAAAAAGGCTACCTTTATGTCACAAATGTGTAATTTCACACACTCACCTATACATGAAAAAACAGTTTTAATTGAAACAAATTAGACACCAGTGAATATAAATACTGTCGCACAACTGCAGCCACAAGGCACCGATGCTGTAGGGAGAACAATGCACTAATGAGGCTGAAATGAAGGGTGGGATGTGTGACCCTGATCACACATATGATGAGAACTTGACTCGTTTCTTACTAATTTCGCAGTCTAATTCTGAATCTGTCGAGACAGATGACTATGGCACACTTTTCATGCGGCTAATTAAACAGTGCAGAATGCAAAAGGGGTTGGAGAGGTGAAAAATACCTCAACTTTAAAGGAACGCACCCCTGATTGTGATCTCGAACAACCATCTCATAGAGATGGCATTTCACAGAGATGCGTCGACCCTCGGCTGAAGGTGTGTGTTGAATTTTGTACCATGTGTTGATAAAAAAGGTCAAAGTGAAAAAGCTGAATGGAAACCTCAAATGAATGGGGTGAAGGATTAAACGGGTTAGCTAACAAGCTGTTTGTTTAGACAAAAAAACAAAAAAGATCAAGTTATGAACTAAACCAAAACATCACATCTTTATCGTGCATTCGAAAAGTCAACAAGTCTCAAGAACATTCTCGCAACATGAAAAGCGTGTGAATCTGTTTGTTGCGATGAAGGGTTTAAGAAGCTCTCACGACATTCACTCTCTCAAGGGCCCAGCGTAAAGGGTCTGTGTTAAAGGGTCACTGTACACTGGGAACCCAAATGTGGGCTGTGGACATCCTTTCCCACACTCTTCTGTGAATGTGCGTGTGCGCACATATGTATGCTCCGTATGTCTGTGGGTGTGTAAAACTTACACACAAGATCTAAAAACAACCACAGCAAAGGAATGTCAGTATGTGTTTGCGAGCAGATACACGAGCAAATGGAAAATGACGAACAAACATGAAGGTCACGAGAAAAAAAAAAACAACCAAATGTGTTTGAGTATATGAAATATAAGGGGGACAAAAGCTTGAGCTTTTGGTGAGGAACTCTCCTTTGAAATGGAAATGTGTAAGTGCGTATGAGTGGCGTGCCTTAACGACAGCAACATTTACAAGACACAGGAGGCCTTAACAGAGTCAAATCAAGCACTGCTACCTAGCAGACAGATTTCCTTTCAGTTGTAGAGAGTTAGCACTTAGCCTTCACACAGGTACACAATAAGCCCAGCCATTACAATGACAATGGGCCGTCGGTGGGGCTTTTCTTCACCTCCGAGCTTTGATCGTCATCATTACATGGTCAGAAAGGCGGTTTATGACAGGCCCTAAATCAACACACACCGTCCACCTCTCTAATAACGTCTTCAAATACAGCATCGTCGAGCCACAGCTAAGATCTCCTCACAGGGAGACAGGCGTCGCCAGAGTTCTGTATTTATGACTACTGTCATAATCCTGAGAGAATTTATGTTCAGCTCTCGGGCTGTGTAGTCTAATTCATCTTGTACTGCTGTGTATAAGCTGGATGTCATTAATATAATCAATAGCTGTGAGCGAAGGGGAAGGTTTGAATAGCCTTTCCCCCTGTGGAATCTCCCCATCGGTTCTAGCGAATTATTCACAGTACATTTGGCCAGAACTTTTGCGTCAGCCTTTAGGGGAATGTGGTTCCCCTCACATTTCCTGTCCGCAAAAAAACACATTATGTTCATTTCACACCTGATCTCTTGTAACAACACCTCCTACATCTCTCTGTCTTTCTCTTTCATAAGCATAACCATATTTTTGTACCCCCCATGCCCTCTCAGAGATGCGCTCATATATATACTGTCGAGAAGGCCATTGTGTTGTTGCGCAGGGGGAGGTTAACAGATTTAACGGGCTAATTACTATTCTAAAGCCTCCCCCGCTGACATGCTTTAAAATTGCTGTATGATTTTCTCTCTCCCTCACTCTTACCGTCTCGCTCTCCTTTCTCCTTTAGAGACTTGTAACGAGGAATTCATCATTGTACCAATGCTCACCATTCCTCTGCCAGCAAAAAAACCCCATGGGAATATGAGGATGGCATAACTCTGCCAAGACACCCCCCCCCCCCCCCCCCCAGGTGGCATCCAGCTCAGCGTGAAACTGCAAGGTGATTCTAGGGAAAATAAAGCAATAAAAGCATTTACGTAACCATCATGGCAGGAGTCAGATTCCTGGACGAGGCACAGCGGTGCCACTGCGTCATGGTAACACATCGAGTCAATGATTGTTCTAACCCCTCCCCATCATGGTTTCGATGTGATAATTAAAGAATTAAATTAAAGCACTGACATTTATGAGGGTTCAGGAGTCAGCTCATGTCTGAAGCTTGGAGAATGATTGACTCAGAACCAAGTGTGAGAACAGCATCTGTCCAAGGTTAATGGTTAACTCATCCAGCTCAACTGACATTTTAGTACGCACCTGAAGTTTCTTTGAAAAAAATACATCAGAAGAGTTATTTGCTTAGCGCTACACGAGATGAGTCCATAGTCTCAATGAGTAATATTGCCAATTAATCAGCACGGAAAATAAAAAAGTGTGTACTGACCTCGTGAAAATAAAACATTCTTATTCACTCAGTCAACCACCTGAAACCACATAAATGAGCTAAAATAAAATACAACAGCAGGCGACGAACGCTAACCAACTTCATCTGATATATTCAAGGCTGACCAGCACTCACAGCTACTGACTTGAGCTCACGTGAGCTTTTGTCCTCGGCTGCAGCCATCCAAGCTCTACGGGCCACCAGCTCCACGGCGCTCAGTGACCCGTTCAGGATGGGTGGTCCAAGTCCCCCACCCCTTCCTAGCCAAGTGCGAGGCACAGAGGATTACTTTAATTATTTCATTCAGCCATTGTGGGGCCAGATTAGTCTGCGCCCGCTTTCAGACGAGATGAACTGCTGCCCCGCTGCTGTCTACCAGGCTGTTACACAGAGAGAGCTGGCCAGTCACAAGGCTGGCACACAAACTCTCACACACCATTACACACGGCTAAACACACACATACACACTAATAGAAAAAAAGAGAGGGCTGCTTTTAATATTATGGGTTAAAAAGACAACGTTGTAATGGATCAAGGGAAATAGCCACTTTAAAAGTGGCAAGATAATGAAGGCCAGTAAAACCTCAATACTAGGTGATTACTTTACTGGGTACACTTGTTATATGTTTTGACAATGACACATACATGAAGAATATAATAAGTTAAGTTAATGTTCTATTAAACAAGATGAAACAACAGCTAAACTTTAAGTCTCACCATCGCAAGGGGCACATTATTGGCTCCTTCACTACAACAGTGTGAAGTTGTCAATTGTACATATTTCTAATAAGACCAGTTAAAGCATTTACATCAGGGCACTTGGTAGTGACATAATGTAGTTAAAAGCTATTTTAAGCGCAAAGAAAACACTAGTGTGTGAAAACTTTGTGCGCATGTAAAGAGTCTAGTTTTCTCCCATTTCAATGGGCTCCCAAACTGTTTGTGTTTACGCCCCTCAGATTTACAAAGCGTGAAAGCCTGAAAGTGATAATTATTCATTGTCTCAAAGTAGAATATTTACAGGACACAGTCAGTTGAGGTTGACTGAGCACACACGTCCAAACATAAACTAAGTTTAGCAAAACATAAATGTTATCATGTAGCATATGGTATAAGAGACTGAAACTATAGCCAACTAAAACGATAGTATATTTGTGTTTTGTCAGCGTACCGTCCGAAGCCTCAGCGGTCTGCTGTTGCTATGGTTTCCTCTTCAGGCAAGCGCGATTTCCGTTCGTGAACGACTGTTTACCAAGTTAAAACACGAGCCCTGATCAACTTGCAACTTTTGTGTCAAGTAAAATTTGTTGATAAGTACAAGGAAAACACGTGGGAATACCAGTAGACTTGGGTTTCGACTTCTTTTAGGACTACTAGGCTGTATTATGGACTCAGCGCCCCATTTCATAATTCAAATCGAATCCACCAATAACCGTCCGTGTGAGGTGAGGAATATAGTTTCAGTGCATTGACAAAACTGAGCAGTTAAAAATAAAACAGAAATAACCTGTTTATAAGATCCGCAGATCAATAATCTACTGGAACAGCACTAGAGTCTCACCCAAGTGCCGGAGAGAACTTGTGCTGATGCCTGCAGAACACGATCTCGAGCAGAGAGGAAGGGAAATGACTTTTACCCGCGGATGAATGCGGTCCGAGTTTGACCAGATCATTTGCAAGCCATTCGGTACAAGTTTACATCCGCCTGAAAGCCTCGCCACAGAAAGAATCGAGATGTCCGATCGCAGATGGGCGGAATGAAGCCCCAAGGCTGCCAGTGTTTTCACACCTGTCTCTTTCAGGCGGACCAGACAAACAGGTTTGAAAAGCAACCCGATGACGGGAGCGGCCAGAAAGACCGGATTCCGCTGTTATGACAGGCAATGCTTTTGATTGACTGAGTTCCGAGCAAGGAAATTAGTGCGTCTCGCGAAATGTGACTAGTCGGCATTCTGCGGGTAAAATTAACCGCAGCATTTTGAAAATAGCGCACTGAGATGGAGAAGATATGCGCAAAAACGAAAGCAACAGGTGTTGTCGGGGCAAGCAGCAACTAAATAAGGTATCAGGTTAAGGTTGCAATCATAAAATGTCTTAAAAAGCCCATAAACATTGTTTATTCTTTTTAATAAATACTGCTTATACGCGCTTTATATTCAAATAAGTGCAGTTTTTGTGTGAGGGTTTCAGGTCGGTGCTTTATTCATCGTTAATGGACAGACGTTCTCGAGGGCACGAGAAAGAGTTTTGAAAATCACATATATAGAGAGAGGAATCGATTAAAATCCGCGAAGCTCCACTGGCCAGCAGTTGAGCTTGATAAAGATGCTTCATGTGGATCTATGGGTCAAGGGTTTATTTTCTATAGGCTATGTGGAAAAATAAGAGCAAGCGTATATTGACCACTCGAGCGCTCGGTTTCTTTTAGAAAAATCAATAGCAGTAGTGTAGGGAAAACATGTCACATGCGAGCTAATCAGCTCTGAGGACAATCGGGGGCGATGTTAACTTGAGATATCGATAAATTCGGGTTACTCAAGCTGAGGCGTGCAGCGCGTAGTTATTTGCTCCGTGAACAAGAAACAACAAATGGACTATCAAATCATCGTTATGTACATCGAGTGGTGTAATATTTCTACCAGTTTTGATTTATACAGATGCACAATGACAATACATTTCTACGATGAAAAGTTAATCTTTGCATGTTACGGACATGCAAATTTGTAAATATAAAATAAATCTCATATACCTTAGCGGATAGTAGCTCCTCTTAGTCTTGACTGATAGAGTCGGACTGAAAGCCGCTTCCCTTTTCAACACTATAAATCAAGCGCTTGGGAATCCAAAATTCAGCACCACCGCAATCCTGTCGATACAAAAAAGCACCCTTTTCCGCTGTCAGCTCTCTTGTTTCTCATGAAAAATCCTCTTTTTAACACGAAGGGCACGCTAAAATTGTAGCAAAAAGTGTCACGTCAGAAAATAAGAGCGCGCAACTTGGGTTACGCACATCAGAGAGATGTGTCCTCTCCTTGCGCACGGAAGGAAACCCTGAACCAGCGCTACTCCGGACCGGACTCACAGCATCCCGAAACGTCCAATTCCACACGACAACATCCTCCAAAACTTCAACCTTCAGTCCACAACTGTCTGTGCGTAAAAGTGAAAACAGAAAAATCTTCCAAGGCTATGTCCGGTAGTGTCCTGTGCGCGTGCTCTCATCGTCAGTTCAGCATTGAGAGTTACCGAGTACGCCGGGGCTCGCGCTCTTGCCGCAGCTCACCGCGCGCGTCTATACTGTGGAAAGCCTATGTGAGAGTGAAGTGATTTCCGACCGATTGCGCTCTCGCTCTCCCCCTCTCTCGCTCGCTCGCTCGCTCAGTCCCTCACACAAGAACATCATTTTGAATCGTCGAGGGCGGAGCTTTGAGACGTGCTCGTGTGGACTCCACACAACAAAACCTCTTTCGTATTTACCCAAACATTAACAAGTGCTAGTGTTGCCATATCCACGTATTATAAGCGACAAGGGATGATTTTTCGTAAAAAGGTTTTAAGTAATTGGAGGCTCCAGAACAGAGTAGCTTTTAGTTTAAAGTGTGACCACTTGTCAAGATTCTACATAGAATTACGCACACTGCTTTCTATAAGCAAATGAGTATGATGTAAAAAAAAAAAGAAAAGAAAAACAGTAGCTAGGTGAGAAACACTCAAATGACGGCTGTTTTTAGGTGTTGGTGATATAAAGAAAGCAATTCTGAATGCTTAATTTGAACTTGTTTAGCAACACTAAAATATTAATGTCATGTGGACAATGTTGAAAGTAAGCAGGGGATAAAATTGAGCTTGCCAGTTTTTGACAAATATCAGAGATATTGGAAAATGAAATGGACTGGATTTCATCCATAAATTGTTAATGTTTTCAAGCAGCCCCCCAAAAATCATATACTCTGCATATTGTCCTAATTACTAAATAACGTGTTGATGAAATGCAGTAACCAAAAGGAATTTGGTTTGAGAAAAATTAAAATGGTCTCTCCGAATATGCTATATATGTAAATTGCACTGGCTTTTTAAACAATATTGCTCAGGACAAAATTAAAAAACATACACCAAACTCACAAACACCAGGTGTAAACAGGACCCCCCACCCCCACCCCCCAAGACCAAAATGCATCTTAATACCAGATTAATAAATATAAATATAAACAGGGCCTCAGAAAGTAGTTCTGCGTGCTTAAATGGTACTTGTTTGGCAACACCCAATGTAAATTACGTTTATGGCTGTTTCTAGTACACACTGGTTCAAAGAACATAGGGGTCAAAGAACAATGAAAACGTGCTGATTGCAGTATGCAGTGTATTTATACTACACACAAAATGTGCCTCATCAACAGTAAGGCAAAGTTCTAACATTGGTGAACCCGTGAGATTTATCCACTTATCTAAATGTATAATTGAATATGCAAAACACTTAACTATTGGAATTATTTAGTTAAAAGACCACTACCATGTAATGGTTAGGAAAGACAATTACGTTAGGTTAGCTTGATAATAAACCTCTGTGATCTGGCAACACTACCAAGAGGCATACCTTTGAGACTCTAGACAGGAAAATAAATAAATAAAAACCTTCGGGATGTCTCACGAAATAACACTAGTATTTCCATTCCATTTTCAACCCCATCATGCTGCGCGCGCATCCCTGTTTGGTGCAGGTGCAAGCTTCCTCACAACACGTATCTCAATACATTTTTAGGACCAATAAAAACGAGTACTAACATAAAGACCACAATTTAAAATGCACGTAAGACGTTACCCTTATCTTTACGCTGTCAAAGGACACATGTGTATCACTCGCAGACTCCAAACGAAAATTCTCAATCACCTCACACGAGAGTTTCGATTGCAGGCACGACTGAGTCATCGAAATGTCTCGATGCAGTGCGGGTTTCAATCACTCGCTACTTAGTGTAAAAAAGGATCAGCTGCATCAACACACCATGTGAAACGATATTATGTAGTTTATCACGCTGTCATGAGGGCACTAAGTAGGAGGGAGAGGGAGAGAGAAAAAACTCCCTGATCCATAAACGCCACTGTAACAGAAATGCAGCAGGAAATGTTCATTGTGCTCTTAGCGGCATCTAGAGGTCACAAGTAGAATACTTATTACACAAACTAACGCACGTAACCCAATACACGATGTGCAGGAGATAAATTGAAGTAAGGGTGCTTACCTTTGTACTTTTTTGTTCTTTCACAGACAGCTAAGCAATTTCGCCATCTGGTTGCATCATCTATGTGGGTTTCTGGTTGCACAGATGCTGAAATGCAGAAAACAGAACTATACAGAATTATTTAGAGGGCAGTTTAGAGGAGGTAACAAATACTTCTTTTATCTTTTTCATTAAATGACACTTAGAAACATACCCTGCAAAGCTCTGTATTGTATATCAAACTTGGCAAGAACTGACCAAAGAGTGTTGGAGCAAATTTTAATGATTTACTTATTACATATTTATTTACTTCAAACAGGCCTGTAGCCAGGGGGGGTTGGGTGAACCGAAAGACTCACCCCTCAAGGTCCAGAATTTGTCCCATACATGAGCTCATTTGTCCTATTTTGACTGCTACACCATCATAAATTGTGAAAATAACCTTTTGAGAAAAAGGCTTTAAGATCAAGTCGAGTCCTCTGTTGACGGTCACATCAGTATGACTTCAGCTAATCAGTTTTGGCCTGTGCAAACTATTATTTTTCACGAGTCCAGCATCCAACTGTGCAAGAAAACACACAATTGGATGTAAGTGAAGTAATCTTTCGCTACTGTATGTTTTTTAAAAAGAGAAAACATTTTACAAGTGACTTTAATTCAAAATCTTGGACCTATTCTTGACGAAACAATAAAAACTGCTAAAAAGGTGTGAAGCACCAAAAGCAGATCATGTTAAAATTAATATAATTTAATATAATATGAATACTAATTTGCCTATTGTTGTTATCCAAGAGTTTTCAATCAAATGTACTTTTTGTTTTTACAAGAGAGGCTAGAAAAATCATGAAGCTCTTTTATTATTATTATTATTATTATTATTATTATTATTATTATTATTATTGTTGTTGTTTTAATTCTGTTTCAAATTCTGACCAGGGAAAGTTGAATGTGCTGGCCAGTTTGTTATTAATAAATTACAATACACTCAAAAAATATATATACAGTATTTTTTTTGCTCGTTCAAACTGCTTATTAAAAATGAGCTGAAACAACACAATTATTGAGATTTCATTGGGACAGCTTAATTTTTTATGTTCAATCCACATAAATTTGTTAAAAGTGTTAAGTTAACTTAATCAATTTGTGTTGCGATGACATGAATGAATTGTGTGGAACCCTGCATTTTTTACAGAGTAGGCTACAATTTTTAATTTAAAACTTTAAAAGATTCATATTTTTTTCTAATGATATATGATGTAATAAATTTGTATTTAAAAAAAAAACCAAGTATTTATTTATATTTCTTTAATCTAAATCTTTAGGAAATATTTTGGTGCATTAAAAAGTGTTGTTATGAGGACCACCCATCAAGCTAATTCAGTGAAAAATAGTGCTTAAGATGTCACTGAAATGCAGTATTTAAACCTCATAATTAAAGAGACAATGAGGCGAATAACTGCAAAAAGGTCTATATTTTGAGAAAAAAAGAACCACCCCTTTCACCAGGCTAGCTACAGGCCTGTCAAATACGATACATTAGAAGCCTACAGATAATTGTGTAATTATTATTATTATTATTATTATTATTATTATTATTATTATTATTATTCCATTTGTGACTATTTGAAAATAAGGAATTTATTTATGAGGCTTCAAATAAAATATGAGCATTGAGAAAATTGGCTTTAAAGTTCACAAAATGTCTTGATGGAAGATGATTTTACTCTTATTCTGATTATTTCTGGCATAAACAAAATCAAAAGTTAAGCAAAATGAGCAAAATATACCTGTGCAACGTAAAACTGGTTTTGTGGTCGCATTTTGTGCCTGTGTGTTAAAAAACAGAAAGAAAAAGGGAGATAATGTCCATAAATAAATCACAATTTGCATTTTATTTAATTCCAAATTAATTTGGACAAATTCAAAGTTAAGTTATTATGGCACAAAAAAGCATGATGTAGACAAAAAGTAGCTTTAGAACAAAATATTTTAACTTAAAATAAATATTTACACATGCCCTTTAAGTCTACAGTGGCCTTTTTGTTACTCACTCTCCTTAAGTTGCATCTAAATTTATATTTATATATATATATATATATATATATATATATATATATATATATATATATATATATATATATATATATATATATATATATACAGACCATTTATGGCAGATTCAAAATAGCTTGGTTACCAACATACTGGTAGTTAGTTAATATGACTCAAAGTAATGTTTTCTATTTATTTTTTTATATTATAAAAGGAATGAGAACATTGCCCATGGCAACTTTAATGTAAAATAGTTTGGAATATTTATCTTAGGCAAATGGCTATCAATGATATTTGATTTCTGGCCCTTCATACAAAAAATTTTGGGCACTCCTGTTCTAAATTAAAACTAATTGGCAGTAGGTGACATAAATGCCTAATGAGCAATTTATTGACTAATTTACAGTATTCATTTGACTAGTTCAAATGACTGATTTATTCAGAAATGAAGTTAAAAGCTCACAGTGTGTCAAGATATCAAATTATTTGGTTCATGTTTACTGGACTTGTCTTGCTTATGTGATATTGATATGAGACATAGGGTGTACTCACACTAGGCTATTCGAATCATGCTGCAGTTCAGTTGGTTGGTCCTGGCCCCGTTGGAAGAGGTGGTCCAGAGCGTGGTTCGCTTGGGCTCAGGCGTGGTACGCTTATAGTGCAAAGAAAGACTAAAGATGCAACATCCCATTTAATTTCATATGGATTTATTACTCATTCTTTCTTTCTTTCCAATAAACGCAAACTGTCATAGGTTATCAAAGATGCTGCACTTCAGCTGCCAACTTTAGCAAACCTCCTAATAAAAAAAATTAGTTTGAGCGTCAAAAGCAGTGAATCTGTTCAACAAAAGATTCTTCCTTATGTCACACGACTTAAAATAATGCAAAACAATATAACTAAAACAATATCTATTGTACTGATTGTTCTTTTCCTGTTAAATTGAACAGTCAGATCATTGATGATATAGCGTACTTGGGCTCAGAAGGTAAAAATGCAGTGTAAATGTGGGTCATCGGGGTAGTGGAGATCATGCCCAGGCTTGGTTCAACGCAACAGTGTCTGGGTACTCTCAAAAACAAATTTTATGCACCAAAATCTTGAATGTGAAGGACATATAACAGCTTCATGTTCATCACCAGTGAAATTAATGTAATATGGTATGACTTGCAAAGGTCTATAACTAGTTCATTATATTAACTCTATAAACTGACAGCTAATTGTGGCCAGTGCTTGATAGAGTTGGCACATGTTGCTAGTTTCTGTTTGGTGAAAGTGTTGCAGCATGTTTCATTCAGAAGGGCTCATGCCTATAATCCAGGGGTCTCCAAAACCTGGATCACAAAAGTGTTGTTACAGGATCACAAGAAAACAAAATTACTCTATATATGATCCTAATTTATTGTTAGTTTCCATTTAAGAACTCATATCCATGTGTTTGCACAGCACACACCTGATTAAAATGCTGTGCTGTGCCTTTCTATAACTTCTAGAATTGTAACCATTGTTTTCTATGGAGGTTACAAAACACATAGAAAACAATGTTAAGAAGGGCACCACACCACACTTAGGGTCCTTTCACACTAGCACTTTTGGTCCGCACCCGTGTTTGTTTGACGTCAGCGTACGGTATGTTTAGCTAGTGTGAATGTGCCTTCTAACCTCGAGTACGTACCCTTGAACCGTACCCCAGACCACCTCTCTCAGGCAGACTCGGGTATGGTTCGTGGGTACTCACTCGAGTTCAGAACTCTGGTCCGGTTCACTTTAGGTATGAATGCTATTGTACCAAATAACGGAAGTGAACCGCTAACTGTAAAACAAACTATTGTTTTCATAACGTTCTTTCGTGTGTGTCTGTGCATCACGTACATGGTGACAAGTGAGACTGAGCCAGGGCAAACACAGTGATAATGTCTGCTTGTCTCCTCCAAAAACAGCTTCTGCAGACATCGCGTTGTGTTCTGAACGTTTATAATATCTTTGTAGCAGACAGATGCAAGTTGCTTTCTGAATGTCCAAAATTAAAGTATTCAGTAAAAGCAGAGTGACCGCGATTTATGGATGTCTTTCCGTTTTGTCATTTAGCTTTCGTGGCCGTCACTAGCAATAGCCGTACACACAACAGCAGCTCGATCTCGCAAGCATATCAGGGTTCAGAAGGAAAAAAGACAGTGTGAACACAAACTAACCGAAAAGGTGGCAAGGGGAACAATCGAACTTACGGTCCAGGCAATTGAACCAAGTGTGAAAGCACCCTTAGTGTGCAATCCACTTATGATTCAGCTAATGCAGCACGAGTTCTCTCCTCAACCTCACCACACTCCAACCCCAAAATATTATAATTTCTGAGTGTGCCTCACACAGGTGAGTGGGCTTAACAAACCACCTGTAGAAAACGCACTCTTTCATCTCTCTGACACAAACATTGTGCAGTTATGAAATGTGCTTCACACATGTGAGAGGGCTTGACAAACCACATGTAGAGAAAAAAAAACTCCCTCCTTACTCTAGAAATAAAAATATCTGAGGAAAAGCAAATTCCTTTGTAAAACTACTTGTGTGTATTGTCTCTTGTTAAATCACCAAATGCCTCCTTCACTTGTAAGTTGCTTTGGACAAAAGCATCTGCTAAATGACTAAATGTAATGAGTGGGAAACAAACATTTCTCGAAAGTTTCACATATTGTTGCAGGGAAATAATCCCAGTGCTCACATTGAATAATATGGCTGTATTATGTTTGTTTATATTAGTTATTGCATGTATTTGTAATATAGTGACAAAAAATATCAATATGAACACCCGTGCATGCTACAAATAAGGCTGCAGACCCCTGTCTTAATCCCTTTGAAGGGTTTTCCCTCCAGAGTGACAGCTTTCCAGAGCTTAGTGCATAGGGATGAGCCAACCCAGGCTCATTCTGAAAACATACCGCTATATACATTTCTGGAGAGCGCCAAATAAGCCCCGGAAGTTACGTTTTGTTTTGTTTTTTTGCAGTTTTTGTTTCTGCAAATCCACCAGAGGCCACTGTGTATGCTTTTTGAGATCTGTAATTTCTCTCGTGAGTGCCATTGGCGACTGCTGTTCTCACGTAATCCACCAGAGGCCAAAGTCGACTGACTGAATGACTGACTGATTGACCAATCGACCGTTCGCTGCATTTCATGTCCGCCGACGTACATGGAGAGCTAACTGCACAGGGAAAGCAGTCCACATGGAGGTAAGCACTCAGCTGGTAAGCATAAAAAAGAACGGCGTCAGACCGCCCTGTAGCATTCGTTTTAAAGACAAAATGCAGCCATACGTACTTGTGGCTACATAATTCACCGATCTCCAGAAACGTTTATAGGGCTACATTTTCAGAATGAGCCTGTGTTGGGATGAGCCCTTCGTAATTTGTCACCAAATACCTTCCCCGCATGCGCAAAGGATCATTGGGGCCCGAAGTGTCCATCAGTTATACTCTTCAAAAACCTTAATTCTGAAGGGCCCTTCGAAGTGTGCAAGTTTTGAGCACTTTGGTTTGGAACAACACTTCATTATGCCAGCCATGGTTGTTTTCACTTTGAAGGTGTATGCATCCCATTGGAACGCATCGTCTGTGTTACAAAAAAGACCCAGTGTCCCAACACTCCCTGGTGTCATGATTAATTCAGTTAAATCCACATTTACTTATATAGCGCTTTTCATAACAAATTTAACAGGAATGCAGCTTTAAAATTTATATAATTAAAAAGTGTAATACACTGTCAAATCTGTGCCCCCGTACACACTATATCTACAATATATCTAACGCTGAGCCCAACAGTATAGAGGCATTTGACATTTTGTACAGCTTATTCAGTACAAGACTTCCTGCTAACCCACAGTCAGAGGTTAGCAATTAGCGAGTCAGGCTTTCAAACCACGGTCACTTTATCTTAAAGGCTATACTGTGAAAACTCAAAACTCTTTATATATAAATAGATCATTTAACTGTAGGTTGAAAAGAAAAAAGTTAAACAAGTTCATGCCAGCATTGATCTGGTTTCCTGGGCCGAGCAGAACTTTATACGAGGTTCATTTATGCAGCGGAGTGTAAACCATAACTGAAGTCAGTCATTATATGCATATTTACATTGAAACGATTAATTTGTCTGAGGAAATAAGAAAAGGATTGACTTAGAATTTGACTCTACTTCTGAGAATAAAACTCCAACTCCGAGGGTTTGCAAATGAACTCCGTCAGTCAGTTTAACTCTGAGAGTCGCATTAAAGAGGGACTGAATCATATGTTATTAAAGGGAGACTGAATCGTATCATCGGCACGACTCGACTCTGAGTGTGTTAAAATGGCTGATGGACTGTTCATTTGCAAACCACGGATTGGTCTCTTTGTCTCAGGATGTAGATTATTTAAATTCAGAGACTAGACTTTCCTCATTTCCTCAGACGAATTACAGGTACAGCGCTCTGAAATTAGTTCACCTGCACAGCTGAGCTCAGAGAATGGAAGCCTCACACTTTTCCATTAAAAAAGGATTGTTTCCTCTTGTCTGTATAACCAGGAACGAGAGGATTAATAGCGTGAAAATGAGCGCTTTGTCATTCACTGAGATTGTTTCACAATGAAGTTGGACGTTTCCCGTTCTGGACAATCATTTCAGAGGAACGCGTGGCCTAGTGTCCTTTTGCCTTTCAGGTGTTTAGAGGTCTGTAATTAATGCATGTCACTTTGAAGCACGACCGACTTTGGAATTAGGGGTCCCGCTTTGAGGTCAAAGACACACATAGTCTGACAGTGACAGGACAAATAAAACTGAGAAGGTGAAGGGATGAAGGGATGAGTACTGATGCTCAAAAATCCAGATTCAGCAGTTAAAAAATACTTCTAAAATGTACTCCTACATTTTACCACCCAATAAATATATAGCTATAATAATAATAATAATAATAATAATAATAATAATAATAATAATAATAATAAAGATTTCAATATAATATTAATACAGAAACCTCAAATTACAATCAGCAGTTGTGTCATATTACTTTATATACACACACACACACACATACATATATATATATATATACATATATATATATATATATATATATATATATATATATATATATATATATATATATATATATATATATATATATATATATATATATATATATATATATGTATGCATGTATGTATGTATTTGTAAAATGTAAGCACCTTAACATTAACTTCTTGTTTATAATTTCCATAAAACCCATATTCATTCATTCATATTCTTTTCGGCTTAGTCTCTTTATTAATCAGTCACCACAGCGGAATGAACCAACTAATCCAGCATATGTTTTACACAGCAGATGCGCTTCCACCTACAACCCAGCACTGGGAAACACACTCTTGCGTTCACACACATACACTACAGACAATTTGGCTTATTCAATTCATCTATAGCACATGTCATTACACTTATGGATCGAAACCGGAGCACCCGGAGGAAACCAACAAGAACACGGGGAGAACATGCAAACTCCACACATAAATGCCAACAGACCCTGCTGGGGCTCAAACCAGCGACCTTCTTGCTGTGAGGTGATTGTTCTATCCACTGCGCCACTGTGAAGCCCTTAAAAACAATAATGTTTCATAAAAACAATAATTATGAAAACAACTCTCTTATAACTGTGTCACTTTATACTATAAAGCACAGAATATAATACAAGAACCTGGCTTGTAGGCATATCTTAAATTCGGTTGGATTTTAAAATTAATTTAAGTTACACAATTAGCACAATTTCTGCTAATTTCTCACAGCACAAAAGTAATGAAAGAAGCCTTGGGTTATTATTAATTTTTTTTTAATGTGAAATTAGACGTTTTACATCCAAACACAATTACGTTAATAAATAAATAAGACAATGTATCAGCAGTTCACTGATATTGGAGTTATGATGTTGACCAATCATAAAATAAGTCTGAGATTGAAACAAGAAACAGTGATAATTTGAAATAAAAATATTTGCATGCTTGCTGAATTCTCTTTCTTAATCTACTTGTGTTTTGTTTTCAAAAAAAATAAATAAATAAATAAAAATATATTAAGCGCCGCTACTGTTTTCAATATTGATAATATTCAATTATATCTTGAGTGTGCAAATCAGAACATTAGAATGATTCCTAAAGGGTCATGTTACGCTGAAGACCATGAGTGTCGCACTTCCTAAAAATAAGCTTTGGTAGAAGTACAGTGGGGTAAAGAAAGTATTCAAAACATCATGTTTATTTTTTATTTTGATAAAATATTGTAAAGGAGCTGTTGACATGAAATTGAACCACGTTTTAACAAACATAAAAATAAAACAAATAATTTTTAAAAATCTTATGCGTAATAATCATGAAATGACACAAGCACTGAACTACTGAAATGTATTAGATACTTTATATTAAATGTTTTTTTTGGTGATGGCAGATTAAAGACGCCCCTCATATGGAGAATGAAGTCCCATGAATTGCTCAGGAGTTTTTCTCAGACTTCAACAGAGTGTAAAAATCTTGATGGTCCTTTGGGTCTCGTCTATCAAATCTGAACTTTATTTTGTATTTTCTATTGAATTCAAGTAAGGTGATTGGCTGGGCCATTTTACAGCTGGATTTTCTTTCTCTGAAAGCATTTGAGAGTTTCATTGGCTGTGTTTTGAATCATTGTCTTGCTGAATTGTCCACCCTGGTTTCATCTTCATCATCCTGCTAATGTAAATGTTGGACTGAAGCAGCAAATAATAATGTCAACGTGCAGAGGGTTGCTGAATAACTACTGAGAGATGTCAGCTGCTGTCTGGGCTTTCACTGCCTTTCTACACCTCCCTTTCTTCATGTGTTCAATATTTTCCCTGTGTCATTTAATTTAATTCACATAACTTAATTTGTAAACTAGCTTGGTTTGTTTTGTTTGCATATATGGATTTATTTTGTTGTTACCGACATCCGGGAAACATTTCAAGTCAACAGCACCTTTAGAAATCGGTTTTCTGAGAAGAATGGTGATGTGTTCAATACTAATTTCCCCCTCTGTGCTTTCTTTTAAAAATAAATTAATTAATATACGCAGCAATTTTAAAGCTTTAATAATCTTTTGCAAATTACTATTTTAAAAAGTATTTTTAACTAATAAATGCAGCTTTGGACAGCACAAGAAACTTCTTAAAAAGAAGGGAAAAAAGGTAATTATTGCAATTTTTAGAGCAGTAGCGTATAACGCAGACACACAGGATTCGCACTTGTGGAAGAAGCCACAGGCAGCAGGAAGTGCTCTGAGTAATCCGTAGTAATGAGACAGTGTACCTGCTTACTGTCAGAAAAATCCAGACGGCCGCACACATACACTCAGACTTCGGCACTCCAGTTTACAGCTACACACACCTTGCTGACTCATTTTGATGTTCCACACAGCTGCACGAATGCATTTCTGCCCTTTGACTTCAATTTCAGCCTAATTTCTATTCCGGTCCACGGTGAGCTTTGACTCTTTGGTATTGGGGAGAAGGCAAAGCAGGCATTAGAGATTTGAATCAGGGTAGAAAAAAAATAGCCTAATTTAGCACTGGCCCATGAGATAAGAGCTCCGTCAGCTTATCATAGAACAAACAACCATCAGACCCGATCCCCCTGATACGCCACTGTTATTAACTCCAACAAGAGGATGAATAATTCAACATGTTAATCTCTCTCAACACACAGACACACACACACACACACATACAAACACTCCCACATACAGTACATTTGCAAACACACGTGAACGCATGGACACAGGAAGGCTCACCTAATAATAAAGTATACAAGTGTTTATATGTTGATGCGGTGTGACAGAAGTGGACACTTCTCGTTTGTGTTTGCGGTTTCGCACCAGCTAAGAGGGAAGGCCGTATGTCACAACTATAATTATGCGTTCTGGAAAGATCTTACTGAAGGTGAAGTGTGTCTGGTGCTGCTAATGGCGCTGAAATTACGCACTTCGCCTTTGGTAAGTTCTTTCAAACAAACATGGACCAGGCATAATGACTGTTTCCAAACACATTTCAAACACTCCACCCATTTGCTTGTTTCTGTTGATTCTTTGTGTGTGTCCACACCCAGTTGGGTCATTTAAACAAACAGATTGCTGACAATGAGCCGCATTCGGGTCTGTACTAATTGAAGGATGTGCTTTCTTTTCAAGTGTTTTGATGGCCCACTTTGGACATTCTGTTAACTATACACTGTAAGTTTCTTTGCAACTAGATGTCAACTACCTCACAATAGACTGTTAGAGACAGGTCAATAAATTGACATGTATTTGCAAAATCTACTGAGAGATTATATTTATATATATATATATATATATATATATATATATATATATATATATATATATATATATATATATATATATATATATATATATATATATGTATATATATATACATACATAAAACAAACAAACAAAAAAAAACATAACCAAACAATATAAAAAGCCCATTACACCAGGTATTAACGCATTTTCATCAATTCCGCAAAATGCATTTTGTTCTCAGTGGAATATTTCATAGCATTTTTTTTATTGTTTAATAAATAACATGCTACATATATTATAAATAAATAGACGAAAACAAATAAATAAACAAATACATAAGTAAATAACTAAACAAAAACAAACAAACAAATAAATAAATAAATAAACAGTGGAAAATATCTATTTGTTATATGGTTGTATTAGTTAATGTTAGTTAATATTTTACTAGCATAAACAAACAATGAACAACTCATTTATTACAGTGTTTGTTTGTGTAAGTTAATGAAAATACAGTTGTTCATTTTAAGTTCACGTTAACTCATGGTGCATTGCTTATGTTAACAAGAATGAATTTGGATGTTAATAAAGCATTAGTAAATGTTGAATTAGGTCTCTCTCTCTCTCTCTCTCTCTCTCTGTGTGTGTGTGTGTGTGGTATTGGACTACAAATTCAATGTTGCATTCTCTTCTACCTGCACAGCTGTCAATTAAACAAACTTAATTAAAACTTAAAATTGCTCAATGCAAACCCTACAAGTGCTGTCAGAAATGTTCTGTTTATGTTCAGTCATTTCACTTTAAATGCAATACAAAGAACCTATTCATCATCATAAATAAGAAACTCCTACACCTTCACACATTACTCTGAAAAAAAATGCTTATGTTAGAAGAAAATTTCAGATGGCACTTAAATGTTTTGCATCTGAACTCTTCATTTTCTTTTATGCAAAGCGTAACGCAAGAATGTGATTTGTCACCAAACATTTATTTAATCTTTTTTGTTTTGAGTGATGAAAATACCCAATCCTTTGTGCAAAATTAATTTATTTATTCCTACATACTCCAATGCAATCACTTTTGATGTCCTTAAGTATGTGCTAAATGTATGTAAGCTACTAAATTGATATACATGCTAACATGTTACAAATGCTGTATATGGATATAAGAAAAAAGAAAAGAGAACAAAAGAGACAGCTTTAAATGAAAGGTGTAAATGGGAATGTGTCTCCTTGGAGAATTTTACTACTTTTGATCTGATTGACCAAAATGCAATCAGTGCCAGTGACAGTGACACAAGGAAGAAGAAGAAGAAAAAAAACGAAAAGAAGAAGAAGACAATGTAGAAGAGTTTGCAGATTTAAAAAAAAATGTTTTTGAAAATTATTTATGGCGGCATTGTGGGTAGCGCTGTTGCCTCACAGCAAGAAGGTCGCTGGATTGAGCCTCGGCTGGGTCAGTTGACATTTCTGTGTGGAGTTTGCATGTTCTCCCCATGTTTGCGTGAGTTTTCCACTGGCTGCACCGGTTTCCCCCACAGTCCAAAGACATGCGCTATAGGTGAATTTGGTATGCTAAATTGTCTGTAGTGAATGTGTGTGAATGAGAGTGTATGGGTGTTTCCAAGTGATGGGTTGCCACTGGAAGGGCATCCAACAGTGTAAAACATATGCTGGAATAGTTGGTGGTTCATTCTGCTGTGGCGACCCCAGATTAATAAAGGGACTATGCTGAAAAGAAAATGAATGAATGAATAAATGAAAATAATGTATGATCATTCACTGTCCTTCAGCTTATTCCTTTCTTTATCAGAGTTCACCACAGTGGAATGAACTACCAATTACTTTGCCGCATGTTTTACTGACAGATGCCCTTTCTGCCACAGCCATTAGTGGACACTAACTCATGCAAACCCCAGTGCTGGAAAACCGCCTGCTCTCTCTCCCATGAACACACACTTACTATGGCCAGTTTACCATTACCACATGTCTTTGGACTGTAAGGAAAACAAGCGTACACACAGGCAACCCATTCAAAAATAGGGATAACATTTCAACTCTACACAGAAATGGGAATTAAACCACAAACCTTCTTGCTTTAAGGCAAACATGATATCCACTTAGCCACTATGTCATCTCATAACAATGTACAATGCTGATAAATATCCAAAGTCTTCATGAGATAAAATCTTGATCAATCTAGGAGAATAAACGGCGTTTATTTACAGTAATAGTGCACATCACATGCTCAAAGCAGCATCTATAGATATAAGATCAGTAAAAAACAACTATTGTTTCAAGTTAAATTAGCATAAGCCTTTAATTTATGAACACTGACAGGAATAATTGTGTTTATTGACACTAGAGTGATATTTAATCACTTTCAGTTGTGGCGCTTTCTCCTTTCAGTATATAATGAAAAGCATTGGCGAAAACTCTCTTTCACATGTTTTATTCTCTACACTGCATATTTGAACACAAAGCTTTCCAATGTCACAATTCATTCCATCTCATATTAGAATAACATCTATTTAAATGTTTCACTGTGTTAAAAAAACAACACCAGCTAAAGCCTATGGAATGTACAGCAGAGTTGACAACAGCAATCAAAGAAGGTGGAGCTTAGCAAACGAGCAATTGAAAACCACTCAAACACCTCTGTGTCTGTGGAGGGAACAATCTACTGTCAAAACCTGTTGACTCCTAAGGGAAACCATGCAGTAGTGTGCATCATGAAAGAGCTGTTATCATGCATTGTCTTGTCTTTCATCAAGTAGTTTGTTCCCAGGAGGTTCAGTTGTTTCTAAGGTACTTTTTTTTGGCAATTGGCTAACATTCATTCATCCGTGATGCCACAAACCAACCCGGACATTTAGCTAGTCAAAGGCCGCCGGTAATGCAGGTGAGCTGTTATTTTCACAGGTGCCGAGCAGGTCAGAGCGTGACGCGTCTACCGTGAACACTTCTATTAATTCAGTTATTCACAAACCCATGAGACTCGGAGCGGTCAAAGCTACAAAGCACTCAAACGATCAAAAAGCACCTCGGGCTCACTTGAGCGATCCTCCAGAAAGTTTTCAGCAGAACGGTGACCTGTGTTTAATCAGTGAAAGAGTTCAACTCGGAGGACGTTCTATGGGTGTAATTTCGTTTTTTTTTCGTCGCCTCGAAACCTTGCGGGCTGATCAACAAAACCCCTTTAGTCAGTGAATATGGGAAGCAACCACCCGTATCCTCCATCTCGGCACGGCCGCCCTCCTTTCTGCTGATTCCTGACTGACATTTAGATAAAGGTGAGAGAGAAAGGCCCAGCTGAGCTGGTGCCCGTCGCCAGGGTAAATTCACTGCGCCCTTTCAGCGACTCGGAAGTCAAATTATAGCTTGCGGTCTGACATTTCCATTGTATTGGTAGAGTGCTGTTTTATTCTCCTAATTAGGCCATTAGGTACATCACTGATCTTGCGCCTAGAGATGGCCAGCACTAATAAAGAACAGAGAAAACCTGGGATAAAAGGGAAGCGGTGGAGAGAAACTGAGGGGAGAGATGAAGGAAGAAAGCCAGAGAGATGTGTAAAGGGAATCCAGGAAAAGAGAGCGAAAAAGCCTTGTAACAGCAGCCCTGGCAAACCAAAGTAGAGACGGAGCTGTGAACTGAAAGAGATGAATAGATAAAACACATATACAGAGGGAGAAATAGAGGAACTGAGATACCAGGGAAAATCATGGAGGTGGAAGGATTTAAAGATGAATACGGCGAACCTTTGCTCAACGGTTTTAGAGATTGAATCAGAGGGAGAAAAATTCAGTTATGAGTTCACGGTGGCACAGGTGACAGAACGGAGTGTGCTGTGCTCTACTGTACATCCACCCTGGGATATTTATACATACTCACTCAAATATCACTCCCTCTGGATAACTGGACACAGGTTGTGATGAAATATCAAATTCCTGAAGTTGGACTTTTTAAGGCCCTTTCTGAATATTGCAATGTCCTGTAAACATTTATCAAGAAATCAAGTTGAGAAAGAGAATTGAATTGTTTTTTATACCTCGTACGGAAAACCTTGCTAAGCATGCTACATTAGGTTAACTGTATTGAAACTCACAGAACTCAGACTCAGGTGGGGGAGGAAAGATGCTAAGAGGAACATAGCCGTTGCCATGGATGAGTGAAGAATATAAGAAGATGGGAAGATCATTATCTGCATAAGAGTTTCCAAACATTTTTGAAATTAATAACAATCAATTTGACCAACAACACTCATGACCTACATCTGTTAAACTCACCTTGCCACCTTTACCTTCAGAACTACCTTAGATTGTTTTGGCACAAGTTTAGCAAAGTAATATAGTATTACTCATATATTTTGCTTGATATTACATGACAATATCGTGCACTTCCAGCATATTTGCCTGCTGTAAATTCATGATGTAAATCTCCTGTTCCACCACACCTCTTCTAGATTGAGACCTAGTTGCTGTGAAGTTCTCACTGAACTTTGGACTCAAAGTATTCTTTTATGAAACAAGTTTAAGATGATCTCTTGAACATTTCCATCACAAGTTTAAAGGTCTGTGAGGTGATTTGAAATGTGATTTTTTTTTATATTATTTGATGTTTGATGTAGTCTCAACTGAAAAATGAAGAGAGGGTGGGACAGAGTAGCTCCCCCCACTCTTTTTTAAGAGCCAATACCATTGAATTTTTATCACAGATCTGCCAGTCAGAGTGGAAGAGATCAAGCAAATCAAATGAATAACAAATGAGAAGGGTATTGAATGTTGCAGGACAAGTCAGATACTAGAGAGCATTTGATTGGTCAAGATTTGATGAGAAACTGAAGTATAGGGTGAAAATAAAAATGTTGATCCATTTAAGCGGAAGTGCCAAACTGCAAGCTTTTTTTTATGTTTATATCAGTTTTATATTTTCTGAACGCAATTTGTGTTTTGCAAATTGGTTTTGCAGCACATTAGCTAATATATGTCAGCAAAACTAACAGACTGAAACTAACTTAAAAAAATGATTTTAATTTCATGGAACCTTTAGGCTCAATCCCAATTTTACCCCTTAGCCCTTGCCCTCACCCCTATCCCTCATTTTGTGCATTCACGTGAAGGTGTGGGGGTGTGTCAATTCTCTTTAGCTTGAAGGTGTAGGGATAAGGGGAAGGGCTAGGACCACACTTGAAACCAAGGGGTACACAAATTGATGACAAATAACAACGTGTGCAGGTGTTGTAGTGCTGTGCCATTTCTTAGGGGTAAAATTTGAAGTCCTTCCCCTTCACACTCTGTCCCAAGGACCAAGGGGAAGGTGTAGGGGTACAAAATTAAAATTGGCACTTCTGCAGACCTCTAGTGATTATCTGAATTATCGTTGCCTTTCTATTAGCTGACCCATATTAGCTGATCTGGTCATAACTCTGGCATCAACAAGGAATTTTACCCCAAGAACTTGTTGGAATTTTATAATTCAATTCCATGCCTGTTCAATACAAAAGTCAGGATAAGTTGATCAAAATCAAATGCATTAGTAATACAAATAAATATTTCGATTCCGAGCTCTGGATCACGTCTGTCCCTTATATTACACCAATACAATGCAAGAATTACATTCGGGAGGTTCGAAACAGCTCTGCATTTCCCTGACACCAGTATTTATACACCACTGATATTAAAAGGTGGAGTTTTGGTGGACTTCATCCATTTATCATTCTACAATACTCTACAAAACCCAAACATACTTCCTCTTTTCTACAAACTCTGCACAACATTAAAAGCATAAGACTTCTCACCTACAAAAATTCTGTTCAGCTTCAGCACACCTTTGCTGAAACAGGGAAAGCTAAATGAGAAGGTAAAGGTTTATTTCAGATATTGATGCGCTGTGACTTTTCAACCAGCTGCATCTACTTCTGCAAAAATGCTAATTAGTATTCAAGCATGTCACACTCTGAGGAGAAGTTTTTAATATATCACTCAGCCATACATATAATTAATAAAAGCAAAAGAGACATAAAATAAATAAAAATAACTTTCTTTTTTTCCCAACAAACTTTAACTCAGAGAACATTTTTCTCTTATTTGGACCATCATTACATCCTAGAGATTCAAGACACTCTTCAAACGTTAAAACCCAAATTTGGGTTAAAATTTCATTTAAATGTAAATTACATTTTTATTCCCATGGCTGGGTTTGTCCTTATTTGACAATGTTGGGTTACAACAACCCAGCATTTTTTGTGTAAAAATAACATTAAATCAGCAGATTCTGAAATACTTAGACCAGCCTGTCTGGTCTAACAACAAAACCACATACAAAGGCAATTTTCTACCTTATTATAATCAGAGGTGGAAAGAGTTCTGAAAAACCATACTCAAGTATAAGTACCATTACTTGTCCAAAAATGTAGTGCAATTAGATAAAAGTAAAAACAACTCAAAATATGAATAAAAAGTAGCCCTTTTAAAAGTAGTGAGTAGTGAGTATTACACAGTAAAATGCTGATGTGTTTATTTTGAAGTTGTGCATGTGTGTGTAAATATAACATTCTGTAATGCATTTAGTTATTGTATAAAAGGCACCTATGATGAAAATCATCTTTTTTAAGCAGTTTGGACAGAACTGTGTGTATGTATAGTGTGTCCACAGACAAATTGGAGTGATAAAAACACAATAAGTCTCTTTTTAAAAATTTCCTGTCGTTAAAATAGGATCCAAATTCCTCCCATTTTGAAGCTGAAGCTGACATAGGAGTGCGGTTTTCACCGCCCACCGAATTGTTTGACAGCTGCATATTAACATGTCTCCGTAGTAGCGCATATACTAATATCAAGAAGATGCTTCAATCCCAGTTTATAGACGTTAAATCAGGTTTATTAAACAGCTACATAGTGTTCAAAGTAGAAGTTTCCAACATTCTATAAGGTATAATAAATAATCTGATGGGTGTTTTGAGGTGAAACTTTACAGACGCATTCTAGAGACACAAAAGACTTCTTAAATCCTAAAAATGGGGTAAAATGGGTGCTCTTTAAGACTATTTGGCGATTTCATCAATAGCTGTTTCTATCCAAAGATGCAAATTGAATTTATGTGCAAAACTGAAATATGGAATATAAGACGTGTGAACAAAGCAGCATTTCCATCCAAGTAGTCAAAGGGAACAAAATTGTCACTTCCTGATTGACTGGTGCCAAATATCAAAAGTAAAAACAGAATTTACTGCTTTAGGAGAAGCTGCATCTATTTTTTTTTCTTTATTTAAAAAAGAAGACAGTATGCCAACACGCAATAAACGGTTGGTGGCGTTTAAAGGCATCAGACACGGAGCACAGAATCTCTTGGCTATTCTGGAGGTCATAATTAATATATTAAAACACTAATACTAAAATGGTTAAGGCCTTTTAGAATGACCAAAACAACATTTTAGATGTGTTACAATGTGCTCAGCCTGCTGGTTTGTCCATTTGCATGCATATTATAATCACATGATCTCTTATCACAATGTTTTTTTAATGCACATACTGGAATTTGTTTGGTAAAAGGGTTTCCATCATAGTTTGTTCGCATCTTTTCTTATTGAATAAAAATTTATCCTACTCAGTTATGCGCATGTTTTTTTATGTGCATTTTTCAAGCATTTTTTAACTCAGTGTTTCCATCAATAGGTGGCTGGAAACGTAGCTAGTGCCATGCAGTCTAAACAGTATCTCGGTCATTGCGTGTAAAGATTTTGGACATTTTCTTGAACACTCTTAATGCTTCCAAATTGTTTGCTGCAATTATAAAGTGCCCATGTCTTGGAATTATTCAGTATTATGTGATTTAATTTCGATGTGTGATTTGATAGGACATGAACAGCAGGACTGATTTTTCTACTGACCCAATCCCCATAGACAAGAAAAAAATAAAGTAGTGGCTGCTAGTTGAAGGAAAGTAGTGGAGTAAAGTACTGATTCAATACAAAAAAATTACTTAAGGGAAGGTAAAAGTACACATTTTTAAAACTACTTAATAAATTAAGTTTCCTACGAAAAACTACTCAATTACAGTAATTTGACTATTTGTAATTTGTTACATTACACAACTGATTATAACACTTGGATTGACCCTCATCTTGCCCCTTCAAATGCATTTACTAGCTGCCATGTATTTGTTTGCAATCTAATTAATTTTTGTGACAGCAAAGCCAAATTTTGATTGATCAATAATCCTTCAAATGTGCTGATTTGGTGTAAGTGCTCATTTTCTCATAATCTTTCTTATTAATACCAATGATCAAAAGAGTATTTTAATGCTTCAATTTTTTTATGTGGGAACTAAGAAATTTTGATGAATAGAAAGTTTAAAACAGCAGTATGTATTTGATACAGGATGCTTCAGTAACATTACACTTCACTGTCATCATTGTTCAATGTAATTTGCCCTTGAATAAAAGTACAAATAGCTTCTTTTTTTGTTACTGATACATTCATACATATTTGGAGACTTTGGATAAATTCTTGATCTTTCATGAAATATCACATTGATTTATGAAGCACTATGATCATTCTCGGCTATAGTTGAGTTTTTGTGATGTCAGGTGGTGTGTTACGGCTTAAATAATGATCTAAATATGGCTTTCCTCATCTAACCAAGTCATTAGAAGTTTGCCCATGTAAGCATTATTAATGGGAAAAGGCGATGTCTAATTAAGAAGTGTTTGAAAGGCCTTGACCTTTCTGCAGACAGTCTGTAAATCATAACTGCAGGGTTAAATATGACATTAATTTTCTCTTGTACCTGCTAATGCACTGATGAAAGTGTGATGCTGGCAAGTAAGGTGGGAAAACAAGATACATATTTAATTACAGACGCCCTCCATAGTTTAGTTTAGTATTAGTTTTTTATTTTTTTACTTTGAGCCAAATGGCGAAGGTGAATTTGAATCAATCTCCAATGCAATTAAAAAAAAATTGCAGATCATTTTAAAGGCTCACGAAACACCAAAACTCATTTTTTTGAGATGTTGACAGACATATATATGTCCCACATTGCTAAAAAGCTCAATTATGCTGGGTTCACACCAGATGCGGAACATGCAAATAAATCGTGCTATTCACACGTAAATAGACATGTAAACATTTTGAGTTTACCCGCTTTATTCGTGCGTCAAATCCACTTCATTCTCGTGTCAAATTCATTCTTCTGTCTACCCGGTGACTCTAACTTCGTTGATAAATGGATTTTTCTGTGAGAATTGCTGTGTTTATGTGCTTTATGACGGCTGAAGAACAACGTCGATTCATTTGGAGCCTTGTCTGAGTACACTAGATCTATTCAGAGTTGCACCCAGCTCTGTAAGTTCATAAACTCCTCTAGAAACTATACTTGATGATAAAGGCTTTCTGCAGTGCTTCCGACTGAGCAGAGCCCAGTTTGATGAACTGTTGTCCGGTCTCGACAGGAGGATTTTCCCCCAGGACAGCAATAACAGGCGCTATGTCATAATCACGCCCCTACAAGACAAAGCTCATGATTGGTTAATGTGGCGCAAATGTCTGCTGAAGTTCAGATTTTCCAATTCACATGAAATGCATGGTATATGCGTCAATCGCACAAAAAACGCTCAACTCGTGCTGTATCATTCGCACAAATCAAGACGCAGGGTATTTATTCATGTTTTACATTGACTTAGCATGTAAATCACTCAAGCTCGTTGCTTCTTCCGCGTCTGGTGTGAACGCAGCATTAGGACACATATATTTAGCTAAAAAGTGAAAGCTGGTTGTTTTTGCGTTGTTTCGAGAAAATTCCTTCTTCCAGTTTAAAAATAAATTTTGACGCAACGTCACGGCGATGAGATCATTGTGTAAATTATGGAGATTGGCTGTCTGTACCAGCCGGTCCAAAGTGATGTCATTGAGCTTACGTTTGATTCGGGGGACGTTCTTTACTGAAAAAAGTGTTGCATGCAAAACTGTTGCAAACAATTTATTTGTGTTGAATTTAAACAAACACATTAAATTGAGCAATGTTCAACTTAATTTGTTTGTTTAAATTCAGCCCAAATAAATTGTTTACAACCCCTTAATGTAAAAAAATTGAGTAAATCCAAGGAATCATCTTTGAATATTTTTTTTTCGCGCTGCAAGCTACAAGCCCAACAGTGGAAACGCAACATGATATTGACCTTATCTCCTGGGCAATTAGCCTGGCCCGATAAAAGCCCTGGCTCGCACTGGCCTGACAGTGGAAATGTGGCTATTGGCCCTTTAAAAGTATCCACTCGAATCGTTTCACTTCAACAAAACAATTGCATTACAAACCTTAACAAATGATCTGTACCTTACATCATGTGTGTTTCCATGGCAGCCACTGACTTTCACACAACGCTGAAAGGACAGAATGCAAAAAAGGTGCAATCGAGTATGCAAATGAGCATTAATTGTCATGTGAAAAGTGCTTTAATTATGTTGAGCCTGCCCAGGAAAGCAGATTGAACGGTGTGCAAACATTAGTGAACCGGGTGAGCTGCAGATTGGTGACCGTAGCTCTTCACGCTGTGTGTTTGACACATGCCCTTATTCCGTATGATTTATATGTGCTGCCTGTCAGCCCATTATCCTTGCAAACAACTACAAACAAATGCCTCTTATCTGTGATCGATTCTGCTCATATGTGCCAGTCTAATGTTCACGCTTTCTCTGACTTTCACTCTTGCTCTCCAGATAGCATGGCAGAACACACGCACACGCACACAAAATTAAACTGAAAATACATTTCTAGTGTGATGCATCCAGATTGAAATCACTCTCCATACGGCGTGTGTAAAACATCTTTCATCCATTCATGTTGGCATAATTTCTCCCCTAAGAGCTCCACATAAATGTGTCTGTGCAGTTGTAATGGCATGATCTCATTCCTGATCGCTAGTAAACATGTAGAAACCATCAATGAGATCTAAAATCAACATTTCCTTGTGTCTTATTTGCATGTAAGTGACCTGAAGTTGCCTCTCTCTCTCTCTCTCTCTCTCTCTCTCTCTCTCTCTCTCCCCAATGGTTGGTATGATTATGTGCTCGATAATGACACAGTGTGCAATGTTTGAACAGAAAAGTGGTATTGATAAAAGAAAAAAGGGAATTTAAGAGGATATAACTACAATTCAAACGTTTTTAAGAAATCAATAATTTTACTTAGTGAGGATGTATTAAATTTATCAAGAGACAGTAAAGTTATTTACAGTTGAAGTCGGAATTATTAACCCCCCTGTTTACCCCCCCCCCCCCCATTTCTGTTTAACGGAAAGAAGACATATTTTAAAACATGATAGTTTTAATAACTCATTTTTAATAACTGATTTTTTATTTTTATTTTTATGTTTGCCATGATGAAAGTACATGAATTTTTACTATATATATATTTTCACAATACCAGTATTTAGCTTAAACTGCAATTTAAATGCAAGATTAGGTTAACTAGGCTAGTTAGGGTAATTAGGCAAGTCATTGTATAACATTGATTTATTCTGTAGACAATCGGAAAAAAAAAAAATGCTAAAGAGGGCTAATAATTTTGACCTTAATTGTTTTTTAATAATAAATTATTTATCATTCTGTTGAATCACATTGCACAATATAAAATTCATTCAATTCCCAATTTTCATTGTAAGTAAAGCAATGGGTAGCATTTATATGTATATATATATATATATATATATATATATATATATATGTATATATGTATATATATATGTATATATGTATATATATATATATATATGTATATATATATATATATATGTATATATGTATATATATATATATATATATATATATATATATGTATATATATATATATATATATATATATATGTATATATATATATATATGTATATATATATATATATATATATATATATATGTATATGTATATATATATGTATATATATATGTATATATATATGTATATATATATATATATATATATATATATAATATATTATATATATATATATATGTATATATATATGTATATATATATATGTATATATATATGTATATATATATATATATATGTATATATATGTATATATATATATATATTATATATGTATATATATATATATATATATATATATATATATATATATATATATATATATAGTATATATATAATATAATATATATAATAAATAAATATATATACATAGTCAGTGGTGTCTTCGAAGAAAATGAAAGATCCAGACGGGCATCCTGCTGATTTGATTCAGAAAGACACTTTTTTGCCAGATGGCTCACCGGTTTACTTTCAAAGCACCCGGTCCATTTTATTTGTATATGCTCTACTCAAACACACAAACTCTACAGGTGCCTGATAGTTAGATGTGTAGCTAACATCAATCAGATTCACTCTGGTGAACTGCATCCATGTTAGCATGTCACGTTTGATATGGTAATTTCACAGTAGGAATACACACAGGTTCGAAGACTTGTTCTCACTCCCTACAGTGCAATTTGGCCAGGTATACATCCACGCTAAAATATCAAGGTGAAAGTCATCATAGCTTGCGTAGAACAGACCCAGCTCCAAACCCAACTTTGAGAATAAATCGCCCGATAAGTAAATATTTAGGTTGATGTTTTAGAAATTATGGGATGTGTTGAAAAAAATGCATTGAGTGTGTTAACTAGCGCCATTGGGAGTTCCAAACATTTTTCTTCTTGGCGGGGTAGTTGAGGGTTATTTCTTGGATTTTGTACCATAATACACAACACCAACTCAAAAAATACATCACTGGAATGATTAAAATGTTAATAAAAGTCACTTTTTCCAACTTTTCAAGGTTAAAGTTGTTGGTCTTATAATGCAACTCAAAAGCATAAATAAAATGAATCTCAAAATATTGAAAAAGGCTAATTTACGGATATTTTTAAAGTGTACATAGGAAATACGGCCAAAAAATTATTTTAAAATTATTTAAAAATGTTTATATATTGGATCTTAACTCCCACCTTTACAAATCATGCTTTACTTCACGTTTTACATCTGATTATATATATATATATATATATATATATATATATATATATATATATATATATATATATATATATATATATATATATATATTGGTCAGAATCTGTATGGCTACATTTAAAATTGACAGTTGCTCATCCCACTCTTTCTCGGTTGTTGCTAGATGAGATACAGTAGCAGCCGGAAGATAATGAAATTTATTTAATAAATTACCCATTAATTGTATTTTAACATCTAACCCAACCCTGAACCCAACCATCACAGTAATGTAAAAACAGCAACTGCACTGTGTATAATAATTCCTACATTAATATAGCCCTTTTCTGGACACTCAAAGTGCTTTACTAATTTTTTTTCTCATCCACCACCAGTGTGCAGCATCCACCTGGATGGCACGACAGCAGCGATATTGCAACAGATCGCACACCACACACCAGCTGATTGGTGGAGAGGAGACAGAGTGATGAAGCCAATTGTGATATGGGGATGGTTAGGAGGCCATGATGGACAGAGGTCAGTGGGCACATTTGGCCAGGATGCCAGGGTTAAACTCAAACACTTTTTTGAAAGACATCCTGGAATTTTTAATGACCACAGAGAGTCAGGACCTCAGCTTAACATCTCATTCAAAAGACAACGCTCACGTAGCAGTATAGAGCCTACATCAATATACTCACCCCCAGCTTGTCTCCGACTGCAACCTAGCTTTCCCATGTGGTCTCCCATCCATGTACTGAGCAGTGGGTGACCATGCGAGAGTTGCAGAGAGTTAGCTGCCAGTATTATTTATGTTATTTATTAAATTACTCAATAAATTGTATTTTATTAAAATCCATACCCCTACCCCAACATTATTGTAAAAATATTAGCTACTGTTGTACAGTGTCACAAAAATGATGCTGTATTGATGTGCGTATCCACAGCTGTATCCTATCTAGACTTTCTCTCCTCCTTTGGCCACTCCCCTCCCTTCTGCTCGGAGCCACGTCCATTAAAAAATTAGAGTTAATTAAAAAAGAGTTAGACTTGAACTGAAAGAGTGGGATTGCATGAGCATTTAATGTGTACAATAGTGTTATTTTAGTATAACTGAATATGATCATGCACAAAGTATTTTGCGTCCTAATTAAAAATAAAGAAATAAAACAAGCATCTGCATAAAAGGCATGAATCTAACATAATCTGTCTGCAGCTCGTTCACACATTGTGTCTTTTATCCAGCTACTGTATTTACAACATAGCAGATGTATTGCTTCCCACACCGCATGATGACCGGCATTGGGTTTTACTGTGCGCAGCATGCTTTTTGGTTTTATGTCGGAAGATGAAGTGCTTGTTTGCTTTTTATTTCAGACGAGATAAGTCGGTGTGATCCATCTTTGCTGGAGGTTGGACTCCGAGTGTGTTTGGTCCCTACAGTGGGGAAAGAGCGTGTGTAATAACCTCTTAAAGCCCCATGCACTCCCCCACATACTTTGTGTAGAGGTTGATGGATACTAGCATTAAATCCATGCAGCGACTCCATGCCGTTCTCTCTCTTTCTCTCTCTGCACACATTTCCTTTTCTCATTCATCTACATTCTGTGCGCTCTCTCTGTCTTGAGCCTGCTGCTTTTTTCCAGCATCATCAGTCACATTACAGTGGAACAGAATGCTGGGAAAAAAGTGATATATCAAATATTTTTACTGTAACTACCACTGTGCCACCAGACCAGCTTTTTTTTCTTAATCTAATGTGGCCAGGCAGGGAGTAAGCAAATGAGCCATACTTTATTATGAAACAGTGTGTGAACGTGTGCGCTTATTTAATCATATAGGCATGTTTAAAGTACAGTGCACTTTAAAGGGCACATAGTTTACCCCTTTTTAAGATTTAATATTAATATTATGGTTCTTCTGAGTGTGCCAGTTTAGGTTCAGTTCAAAACACAATTTTTAACATAAGTTTTATTATAATGTGTTAAAAAGTGTCATTTTGGGGGTGTGTACACAGCTCGCTGTTTAGGGGTGTGTTGCTTCACATGAAAATTAGTTTCGACTTCCAGCCCAACGTAACAAGGGGGGGCGGAGCCAAGAGTTTCCCAACTCTGTGTTTAGCAGCAGACAGAGAAAAGTAACATGAGTGAGAGGACCAGCATTCAGCTGTACATGTACGAGTCGGACACAGACCAAGCAGAGAGTACAAAATTATTTGTGTCTTTGTATAGTTTTACAGCCAACTGTGTGCTAGTTTAAAGTTCCGAGCTTGTACACCGAGACTAATAACCACGCACACTGAATTAACTTTGACTGAGGCACCAGAGCTGCGACATGGCACTCAGACATGCACATTCGGATGTTGTTAAAAATGAAACTATTCAGATGGCGCTCTGTGGCGCAGCAGAAATATGAAGTGTCCCGAATCGTGGCTGGGCGCCGTGTACAGCCGCCGACTTGAAATGCCGTTGTGTGTACCCTGATAGAAACCTATGTTTAGAATTCTGAAATGCATGGCGCTGTGTGGCGCGACACTGAGTGTCGCCGAGCGGCGTTTCTGGTGTGCGACCTGCAGGCAAGTTTGCTATTTTATTTCCAATGAAGGGACGCGCACGTGAGGCAACGCGCTCGCACTTTCCAGCTGCACCTAGTTAAGATCACAGGGAGCTTCTGAGACCGCGAGAAATGCAAACGGCTGACCTGCAAAACTACCTGCAAACAACTTAGTTACAAACAATAATTCCGATTAGAGCGTTCATGTGGTGAGTGTTGATCTTGTGTTGAGCCCAATGAGCCTTACATCTAAAAACAGAGCAAGGGTGTTTCTTTAGTGATATCACTTTGACTCACACGCTGAAAATGGCGGACGTGAAACAACAAATTGAGGATATGGTGATGTGCGCCTGTCAATCAATATTGTTGGGCGGGGAGGCCGCACTCCTAGGTCAAGTTGCGGTCGCTCTGAAAACCGCTCCAATTGGTCTACCGTTTTTATGTTGTTAAATTGGAAAAAAAAAAAGGACTGGGTGTGTTTATATCACCCCAATATGACGCTCTACACACTATACCTACACATATGTCTGTGCAAACAGCTTGAAAAGTAGATTTTTTTTTACCATAGGTGCCCTTTAAACTTTAAACTTCCGTCTCCATTTACTCAATCTCACATCAATGCAGCTTCATTCATATCAAATGAAATCAATTTATAACTACATAAAAGACCTTTAATAATAGTAATAAATAAATAATTAAATAAACAACTATAATACCAACCTTCTTCCCAGGGCCGTTTATATCGAAGTTGATATTTAGCCACAACTTGTTGGTATTTCGTAACATCTCATTTTTATGAGGTGCTATCGTTAGCCCAATGCTTAACCTCCAACCTGAAGGACCAGGATATACACATATACACTACGGACCATTTAGCTTACCCAATTCACGTGTTTCAACCTGTGAGGCCCGCCAGCACCTATTAAGGGGGTTCGAGAATTTGAGGCATGTACTCGAGTAAATTATGATGATGATTTTTATCACTACAGTGAATCTGAATAAAGTTCCACATCTAACTATGAGGCGTCTGTAGAGTTAATGCGTTTGAGTAAAATATATACAAATGAAATGAACCAGGTGCTTTTTAAAAATAATGACAGTGTATGAAAGTAAAACCGGTGAGCGTCTGACAAAAAAAGTGCCCTTTTGAATAAAATCAGCAAGATGTCCTTCTGGATCTTTCACTTGCTTTAAAGACACTACTGACTATGTTTACATGGACATCAGTAATAGTTATTTACCTTAATCTGAATAAGACAATAATAAAATTAAGGTATTTACGTGAAGTGCTTTATGACTGTTGCATCACCAGGCTATCCACGTTTCCTGCAGAGTCTCATGTAATATTGTGTGTTTCATCTTTATGTTTCGACTTTAACTGCAGTTTGGCAGCTTTCACCTTCACTCATGAACATTTCAATAATGCCCCCGTGACAAACTGGGGTATTTTACGCAATTATGAAATAAGGACTGGTGGAAGGGTGTTGTTTTAATAGAATTTAATACCGCACACTGAATGGAAAGAAACAAACTTCTGCATTTTCAAGGTGCGACGAAAAGTACTACATGACGGCAATAGTTTGATTGCGGTGTTTACTTCAATAATGCCACTAATATATGCATACTCCACGTCTCAATTCCATTTAGTTCGGGGGGTGAGAGTGAAATTTGACAAACTTGTGGGGGTGTATGTCCTAAAAGATTGAAAACCCCCTGATCCAACTCACCTACAGCACATGTCTTTGGACTGTGGGGGAAACCAGAGCACCTGGATGAAACCCACGGGAACATGGGAAGAACATGCAAATGTAGCCGAGGCCAGCTAGTGAAGTACTGTGCAAGTAAGACTCACTCCTCTGACCTCTAACAAGTTGCTCTAGAGACAGACACTAGAGGACATGGTCTTTAGCCTCCTTGTTAGAACAACCAACTCCCATGCAAAGAATTGCCAGTTTGATCCCAGCTCGGAGCAGGTTGGGTGGTGTAGGACCGGCGGGGTTTCATTGGTGCCGTGACCCGGATGACAGTGAGGTTTAGGGGGGTGAGTGTAATGAAGGCCAGCAAGTGAAGTGCTGTGAGACCTACTGCGCCACCATGCCGTCCAAATAACTATAATAAATATACAACTACTAATAATAGAAATACTATAATAATGTGCTTTTTGATTTATAACTAAATATATTGTTTTTTAAATAAAAAAGCTATTATTTATATACAAATGCAATATTTTTATAGTGCAACATAATCCTATATTAATTTAATTTTAATCATTTATATTTTTACTTATTAAATTATTTAGTTATTTTCAAATACATTTTCATAAATTTCCATCAATTTACATTTCCATGATTTCCAAACAATTGTATCATTATTTTAAAATAGTAACTACCACCACAGAATCGGAACAAGCTTCTGTGCTTAATCTAATGTGGCCATGCTGAGATTAAGTAAATGAGCCATGCGTCATTATGCAACACTTATGTGTTATGCAATACTTATGAATCTTTGCGCTCTTAAGTTATCAAAAGATCTGTTTAAAGAGACAGTTCCACCAAAAAAAAAAAAAAAAAAAACTTTTGGACTGTGGGGGAAACCGGAGCACCCAGACGAAACCCACATGAGGAAAAGATGCAAACTATTCACAGAAATGCCAACTGACCCAGCCGAGGCTCGAACCAGCAACCATCTTGCTGTGAGTGAGTCGATTATGCTATCCACTACGCCACAGTGATGCCCCGTTATAATACTATTCAATTTTAAAATATACATTGAGCATTTAAAAAAATCTAATATTTTTTATAGAATAATTAAAATACCTTGCTAATATTTATGTTTAGATGTATTTTTTTTTTTTTTTTTCATTATTTTTCTATTTAAATTAACATTCGAAAGCTTTTATTTTGCTGGTTGTCATAAAGCAAGTTTTGTACACCACTGACTTTAGGACAAAAGACAGGTATAAATAAATAGAATTCAAAGTAAATGAAGTGTCATAGTTTTGCATTCGTTTGCATTCAAGCTGAAGTGGATAGCATAGTTTCATACTTTCAATCCAGATGGAAATCATATCATATCTTAATCAATATATTTGCTGTTTGTTCAAACTACTTATCTAAATTGAGCTGAAACAACACAATTCTTGATATTTTTTTGTGTTTTTTTATTGTTTTACATTCAATCCAAGTTAACTTAATTCCTTTATGTTGTCCCAAGATAAATTTATTGTGTGGAATCTAGCATTTTACAGTGTATTACAATTTTGTGAATATATATGAATGATGAGTTCTCCTACTTCGTATTCGGAAATGACATCTAGAACACTGCTAGAAGTCTGATCTATGAACTCGGGACAGATCATTTGACATCACTTCAAATGCCTATATCATGCACATTGTTAAAAAAATGAGAAGCAATGATTTGGTCGGAAAGCAATGAGTAATCTAACGTTTCTTGTCCACGAGAATAATAAAGCAGGCAAAATCACATAATCTGATACGGCAACTATCATAACAGACAAAACATCATCTTGTCTGAACCATTCAGTATTCAACAGCTGACACACAATTTATTCACTTTTCATTTCAGTCTACAATAGACAGTAAATCAGACCAGAATAAGCAATTTGAGCAGATTTATTGCAATACATATGTTCAATTTATCATCCCAATCCGCAGTCGTCGGACGCTGCGTGAAGTATGTGCAGTTTTCATAGATGTTTTTTGCAACGTTTGCTTGCCTATGATGAATGGTAGGGACTGCATGGAGCTTTGAGTGTGTTTAGGGTGCTGTTCGGTGTGAAGAGTTACCTTTTTATCCTGTTCTCTCATTCCTCTCGAGTTCTGCAACACTTGCAGCCACTGGTGTGTGTCTATCACTTCTCTGCACACCCGCAAAGCGTCTCTCCGAGCCCAGCTGGGCCACTGGCCATTTCTAACAAGGGGAGGGAGCCGTCAGGGACTGACACACAGAGACTCTACACAACACATGCGAACATACAATCACACCAACATGCATGAACAACAGACAGACACCATGGGTTGAATGCTTTCTGCTTACCAGCATTTTAGTAAAGCATGAACTTCAGGGAATCAGGCATCAATCGCACTCTGAGAAATAAAGGGCAGAATGTGTCAATGTAGTGGTACCTTTTCAAATTATATACAGTTTAAGTCAGAATTATAAGCCCCTCTGTTTTTTTCCCCAATTTCTGTTAAACGCAAAGAAGATTTTTTTTTTCCAGCACGTTTCTAAACATAAGAGTTTTTATAACTGATTTCTTTATCTTTGCCATGATGACAGTACACAATATTTTACTAGATATTTTTCACAATACTAGTATTCAGCTTAAAGTGACATTTAAAGGCTTAACTAGGTTAATTAGGCATGTTAGGGTAACTGTATAATGATGGTTTGTTCTGTAGTCAATAAAAAAAAGCTTTTATTTTATTCTAGCCAAAATAAAACAAATAAGATTTTCTCCAGAAGAAATATATTATCGGAAATACTGTGAAAAAATATATTTGCTCTGTTAAACATCAATTTGGCAAATATTTTAAAAAAGAAAATGATAATAATAATTTTGACTTCAACCCTGTGATTGTGGGTGACACCGTAGTGCAGTGGTTTGCACTGTTGTCTCACAGCAAGAAGATCGCTGGTGCTAGTCCAGGCTGGGTCAGTTGGCATCTATGTGTGGAATTTGCATGTTCTCACTGTGTTTGGCGTAGGGTTTCCTCCGGGTGCTCCGGTTTCCCCCACAGTCCCAAAGAACATGTGGTATATGGTCAGTGTTTCTCAACCACATTACCGGAGGACCACCAACACTGCATTTCTGTCTCATTTTCTGTCAGACACTTTACAGGTCTTTCAGACTGATCTGCATCAGGTGTGTTTGGTTAAGGAGACAGAAATGTGCAGAGCTGATCGGAACGTGGTTTGAGAAACAGCGGCATAGGTGAATTGAATAAACTAAATTCGCTGTAGTGTATGTGTGTGAAAGTGTGTGTATGGATGTTTTCTTAATACTGGGTTGCAGCTGGAAGGGCATCCACTTTGTAAAACCTATGCTGGATAAATTGGTGGCTCATTCCAGTGTGGCGACTCCTGATTAATAAAGGGACTAAGCTGTATATAAAAAAAATAAAAATAAAAAATTAAATAAAAAATACACACACACACACACGCACACACCACACACACACGTGTATATATATATTATATATTATATATATAATATATATATATATATATATATATATATATATATACATACACACACACACACACACACACCACACACACACACACACACACCACACCACACCACACACCACACCACACACACACACACACACACACATATATATATAAAATGGGCAAATTAAAACAAATAAGACTTTATCCAGAAGAAAAGAGATAATAGTAAATACTGTGAAAAACTCTTTGCTCTGGTCAATAATTTGGGAAATATTTGAAATAATAATAACAATAACAATAATAATTTTGACATGCTTGTACCATAAGGGTCCATAATGGTCCCTTAAAAATTTGAACCTAAAAAGTAAAAAAGTGTGGCTTTTGGAGAAGTACAGCCTCAGTGACAGCTTTTGTATTTGTATGATTGTGTTTGAGTTCTGCATCAGCAAAGTTGCATGAAGCAATATAGAGTATACGCATCCAGAGAGCGATAGAGTGTGTGTCAAAATGAGTTTGAGTGTGAATGTTCTCGCTCTCCTCCGGTCAGTTCTCTCACTCTCTCCCATGAGCAGCACCAGTCAACAGAGCTGTTTCTATGGCAGCAGAGCTGAAACACAGCGGTGTGTGTGTGTGTGTGTGTGTGAAATCGATGGCTCACTGCTCTCTGCCTCTCAGATTCTCCTTTGGCTGATCTCTCAGCCTGTAAATCCCATGCGTGTTGGCTGGCCTCACCCCCATCCACACACACACATATGCGCACACACAAAAACCCCTGACACGCGCCCCAGTTGGAAGATCAGATTATAGAGATTTACTGGCCATTTGTAAAATTCTTTAAATTCCTTACATCTGAGTTTACTAGTCATTTAGAGAGCTTTATGAGCCCAAATAAACCCAAATAAAAGGCAACTTGAATAATTAAACAGCGTAAAGTTAGGACACACTGAAATATTATAACTCTTGCCGATACTGAGCCAGTCATTAGATTTCTTGATGAACACATCACATACACACACAGCTATCTTTAAGAGGACAATGGTGAAATACTGTTTATACTGTATAGGGCGACAGAGTAGCTCAGTGGTTAGCACAGTCACCTCACAGCAAGAAAGTCGCTGGTTAAATTTAGTGTATGAATAAACTAAATTGGCTGTATTGTGTGTGTGAATGAATGTGTATGTATGTTTCCCAGTACTGGGTTGCAGCTGGAAGTGCATCCACTGAGTAAAACATATGCTGGACTAAGTCGGGACTAATAAAGGGACTAAGCCGAAGGAAAATGAATGAATGAATGAATGAATGAATGAATGAATGAATGAATGAATGAATACATACTGTATATTGGCGGCACTGTGGCTAAGTGGTTAGCACTGTCGCCTCACAGCAAGAAGGTCGCTGCTTCGAGTCCCGGCTGGGTCAGTTGGTATTTCTGTGTAGAGTTTGCATGTTCTCCTCGTGTTGGCGTGGGTTTCCTCCGGGTGCTCCGGTTTCCCCCACAGTCCAAAGACATGTACTACATGTGTATTGGATTAACTAAATTGGCCGTAGTGTATGAATGAGTGTGTATGGGTGTTTCCCAGTACTGAGTTGTGGGTGGAAGGGCATCTGCTGCATAAAACATATGCTGAAAGAGTTGGTGGTTCATTCCGCTGTGGCGACCCCTGATAAATAAGGGACTAAGCCAAAGGAAACTGCATGAATGAATGAATGACATACTGTATATTCTATCCTCCCTACAAAACCCTACCCGTAAACCCAACCCTCAAACAAGCTCCTACATTTTTATATTATCAAAATGTTTTATTCTGTGTGATTTATGAGCCTTTTTCCTCACAGTGACAAAATAAATGTGCCCACAAAAGTTCAAAACTTACTGGTATTGCAATAAATGTGGGGATATTTGGTTATCTCAATATTATTTTATATACAAGTTATACTCATAAGGTGTCCATCAAAATAAGGTTCTACCATAGACTGAGTAAACAGTACTTACAAGGATGGAAATATGCAGTACAGTATAAGAAGCTATACAAGAGAGAAATGTCTACAAGAGGTCAAACAAGAAGGCTTAACCAGCAGTGCACAAAAACAACTCTCTTTGTATGAACAAAAGTTCATATGTGTGATGTCTGACAGAGCATATACATTTTCCAGTGCTGTCAATACACGATTCTCAGTACTGGACTCAGAAAGATTACTTTTCACTTTGGTGTGACAGGTGTGACTCAGATGAAGATTTAAATCCATGCTCTTAGCTGAAATAATACTGATGTTCTGCACAATCAAAGAGAGTAATATGTTATTTCTGGAAATGTACAAACTATTTAGAAAAGTTTTTCAGTCAAAATTATGATTTTTAAAGAATATTATTAATACAATTTAAGACTTGTATCACAACACTGGTCTCATTTGAGTTGTAATGAAGTAACTGCAAAAGGTTTAATTTTAGACAATAAAAAAATTAGTGCTTATTTCACTGTATTTTGAATAATTTGCATAGTGTTGCACACACAGTGGGGAAAACAAGTATCAAACACTTCACCATTTTTCTCATAACACATATTTTAAAAGCTGCTGTTGACTTGACAACCAAAAAAAATCCATATATACAAAGAAAACAACAATAATAATTAGTTTACAAATGAAGTCATGTGTATTAAAATTAAATGAAACAAGAAAAACTAAACGTTTTGAACACATGAAGAAAGGGAGGTGTAGAAAGGCAGTGAAAGCCCAGACAGCAGCTGAAATCTCTCAGTAGTTATTCAGCAACCCTCTGCCTTTCCTCACTGTAAATTACTATTCGCTGCTTTAATCCAGCATTTACATTACCAGGATGATGAAGATGAAACCAGAGTGGACATTTCAGAAAGATAATGATCCACAGCCAAGGAAACTCTCAAATGTTTTCAGAGGAAAAAAAATAATAATAATAATCAAGCTGTAGAATGGCCCAGCCAATCACCTGACTTGAATCCAATAGAGAATACAAAATAAAGATCAGATTTGATAGATGAGACCCACAGAACCATCAAGATTTTTACGCTCTAAAAGATTTAGGTTTTTACCAAACTCTGCTTTAATTCCATGTCAACAGCTCCTTTAGAAATATTATTTACAGGAAAAATAAAACTAAAAAACATGACATGTTGAATACCTTTTATCCCACTGTATATAGGGAAACTATACTGAACGCTGCAGAATTTCAGATAAAAATTTTCATAAGATCCCACGGAAATCCTGAAAGAATATTAGATAGCAATCCGACAGATGATGTTCCTCAAATCCAAAGAATTATCAAATGCAATTAACTACATCCTGGCCTGGCTTTATTCTAAGAAAAAAAAAAAAAAAAAAAAACATTAACGTTTCATTCCTCAACCTATTCGTCATCAGAATGGACAGCTTACAAAACTAGAGAGAAACGCACATTTAGTGATAGTAAAGGCTCACATAATACACCACGCTTTCCTGCAGCCTTGAGATAAAGCACCTAAAGAACCTGTAATTTTGTTTTCTGTCTGTCCTTTCGTTTTGTGAGGCTGTTTGTTGAAAACCTCTTTAGAAACCTTTCTGTTGAAGAAGAAAAAACATACAAAAATGACTGGCAATATGCATGTGCTCATGGATGAATAAATGTTATTTACAGAAAGGATCTGAATAGACATTAGATGTTTTGATTGGAGGTCACAAGTAACTTAATAACTGAGGCTGAATATCTGTTTTCTCTCTATTTATCCTATACAAACAACAGTGAAGTGAAGAAGAATGTGATCTAAATTGTTCCTGAATGCGCAGATTATGAACTCAAATCTTTTCTTTAAGCAAAAAATGTGCTTCTCAGAATGTCTTATTAACTACAAGTAATTCAACTCAGCCAAGAATATGCACTATGCTATAACAGTGTTAAAATTATAAGCCATAAATGATGCTCTTAATTTATAATATAATATAATATAATATAATATATAATATAATATAATATAATTAATATAATAAATATAACATAAACTGTATAATAATATAATATAATATATAACATAATATAATATAACATAATACTGTATAATAATATAATATAATACTGTATAATATATAATATATATAATATAATATAATATAATATAATATATATAATATAATATAATACTGTATAATAATATAATATAATACTGTATAATAATCTAATCTAATATAATATAATAAATATAATCTAATAAATATAATATAATACTGTATAATAATATAATATAATACTGTATATATATATATAATATAATATATATAATATAATATAATATAATATAATACTGTATAATAATATAATATAATACTGTATAATAATATAATATAATATAATATAACATAATACTGTATAATATATAATCTAATATAATACTGTATAATAATCTAATCTAATCTAATCTAATATAATACTGTATAATAATATAATCTAATATAATCTAATATAATATAATCTAATATAATGTAATATAATATAATACTGTATAATAATATATAAATAATATAATATAATATAATATAATATAATAATTAATATAATATATATAATATAATTATATAATATATATAATATAATATAATATAAAATAATATAATACTGTATAATAATATAATATAATATAATATAATATAATATAAATACTGTATAATAATAATAATAATACTGTATAATATAATATATATATATATATAATATAAATATATTAATATAATATAATATAATACTGTATAATATATATATAAATTAATATAATATAATATAATATAATAATAAATATAATATATATAATATAATATTATAATATAATATAATTATAATTTAGGGATATAAATATAATATCTGCAGCAACTGCTTTTCACAATAATTCCAACACTGATGATGCTGGTCATCATTCGCGTTACTTGATAAAAGTATGGTATTAGGTAAATTTACTGGTTTGTAAATATTATTTGAAGTTAACTTAATTGCAAAGCTGAAACATAACATTATTTTTTTAACCCTTGAAATTGTTAAAATAACAAACAAATAATAATAATAAATAATAAATATAATAAATAAATAATAAAATTATAACAGATGCATTAGTATCAGTATTGGTATCTATGATACCGGTAATCTATTTAACTTGTCAAAAGTACTAAACAGGTATTTAACATATTAGACACCTAAAATAGGTGTTTTCCTATTAATTTGGGGTCCCACTTCATATTAAGTAGCATTAACTATTATGTACTTGCATCAAAATAGCTCTATAATGTACTTACTGTGTTCATAAGGTTTGGTGGTATGAGTAGGTTTAAGGGTTGGTTAAGGTGTAAGGCAGGGCTATTCCATTGGCTATTCGAACCCGGCCCCCGAGGCAATTAGTTCCGGCCCTACAAATAATGTGACCAAGACATCAAAAATAAATTTAGTTTAGTCGAAAGACACCTGCTATAGTTATGAAGTGACGTGCGTCTGTTTAATACAGCACGTGCAGTTGAGGGCTGCGCAGGGAGTGAGTCAAGTGACATTAAGCGAGTGCTAAGGGCAACCAAAAACATTTGGATATGTTTGTAGAAAAGGCCTTTTGTACAATGCACAGATATCGGTAATAGGGATGAATAGCCGATTGTAAAATTATCACTCATGTTTAAATCCAAAACTCTTTCATTCATTTTCAAGTCCGAAGATAGAAATGGACTATTGTTTGTTTTTATTAATATTTTGTGCTGTCTTTGCTTACTGAGCAGCAATAAACAACACTTAAAAACATAAGCCGTTCTCATGTGATTTTCTAAACTAGTGGTGTTTTGAATTTAATAAATGCCTAATAATTGTGATAACCGTGAAACCATGATTATTCTTCAGACTATAATCGTACAACCAAAATCTAGAATTGTTGCATCCCTAATGGTTATGCAGTTCAAAACATAACATATGAATGTTTCTGAATGTAGAGAAAGCCTACTTGAGCAACAGTGCTTCAAAATACAAGATTTGAATATGTTTGTAAAAAAAAAAAACTATTGTAAAATGCAGTGATGTTATGTAGTTTCAAAATACAACATTTTAAAGTTTTAATGTAGAAAAGGCTAACGTGGGTCTGTAAGAGTCAAATTATCATATATGCATTTGTTTATATGGTCTTTTTTACCAAAGAAGGCTCATACAAATTCCAAAGGCAGATACTCATAAGATCAGGGCCTGGTGTGTGGATTTTGGGGGTTTTACAATGTGGTCACATGTTGATTGGTCAATTTGAATGTCTCAGTATTTGGGCTTTGGTCACATGGTCAAGAAAGAGAAAAAATAGGTGGTAAACTTTGCTTTGCCTCTTTTCCTGGCCTGTCTTTTTCCTGCTCTGCTTCTCTCCTGCTCTGGAGGCTATCTTCTCTGCCTCTTCGAGGGCTACTTACTCTCATTGTCTCTCCCTCCCCTGTCTCTCCTTCTATCTCTGGTAACTTAATTTTAATTTAAGATGGGTACAATTATTATCATATGTTTTTATCATTTCATGTTTTATCATTTTAGACAGTTATTTGTAACTCATTCAGTTGTAACCATAGAGATTTTGTGTCATTAAATGCGTGTACTTAAAAAACAATGTAAGTACAATGAAAAAAATGTATTTACTCAATAAGTAAATTGTAACAATTAATTGACTTCGGTGTAAGTACATATTAGTTAAAACCACTTTGAAAATATTCTGCAAATTGTAATGTAATCACACATTTGCATAATGTTTTATTTAAAAAGAAGATTTCTTGAATAGAGCAGTGAACCCTGCACCAACACGATACAAATAAACAGAACTATTATACAAATAAAACCTTAGGTGTTAAAAACTGAAAATTGAAAGCAATTTTTTAAAGCATTTTCTAACAAATTTAATCTGAGCTGCCCCAGGCAGCAATAATCAATTGTCAGGGTTTAAGGCACTTCCCTATTCCCAGCTTATGTATTTTTAAAGCCATGCCCTCCACAGTAACCACTATCTCTTTTTTCGCTTCCCTTGGCTCTTTGCCATTCAATGCATGTGTCCCCTCAGTCCCTTGGACCTTTCTCACTCCATACTTAAGAGCAAATTCCCACTAGTGCAACACTCACAATAGAGAGCCATCTATTTGATGAAAGAGACCCATCCAGACAGCAGTACCCAGCTGTGTCTGAATGTCTAATCCCACTGCGAGTGATCCCTCCTGGGTACTCGGGCACTCCCTCGCCTTGCCATTCTTCAGTGTCCTCCAACACCTAATCTCTCTTTGTCTGGTGGATCCCGCGCCACATAGAAGGAACCTGTCAGAATGACAAACAACAGGCTTTTTTTCATATTCAGGTGTGAGTGAAGACTATGCAACGGAACCGAAATAAAATAGTGAGGCTGAACAGTTGAGCAATGCAAGCTTCTTTGTGGAAGTTATTTATTTATTTACTCACTTACTTTCCTGTAGCACTGATTTGCATTCTTCACTGTGGCCAGAGACGCTTTTCACATTTTGCTCCTTGCCCAATAGATGAAAAGCATTCAGGAAAACTTTGCCGGACCTAACCCCGAACCCATTCCATCATTTTATGCACCTTAAACCAATTTCGACTTTTCAGAGCCACACGGGGCTTTGGAGACGTGCTAAAGAGGTCATTGAAACACCATGTATTTGTTTATCCTCTAGCCAGGTGCAATCGGCAAGAACACTGACCTTGGCCAGAAATAATGACTACAATCCAGCACGTATCAGTCTTGCGTGTGCTTACAGGTACTGAGCTGGGAAATTGAAACCGATCTGAAGATTAAGTGCGACTCGCAGCATGAAGATTGTTAGCTCACTTTTAGCGCTTGATTCAGGTCTCGCCTAACCTTCTGTAGACCTGATATTTTCCTCGCTCGCTTGTTTTGTGTGAGATTGAATTAATATTTTCTCTGGAGATTTTTCGCAGTGACCCGTATCGGTGTAACCCAGCACTGATTGTCTCCTTGGCTCTCGTTATGGATCCGCCACACACTATTTAAGCAGATTGCGTGCCACCTTGTTCACCCATTTACAGAGCCCACCCACACAAGCATGCAAACATTTACAAACCTCGTGAACCCTCGAATGGCAGGCTGGGAAACGCTCCTGGGTCTGCATTTGAGCTATGCACACTGTCGAGCTCGACCTGACCTGCTGAAGCAGCCGAGGATTAGTGTCTTTATATCCCTTCCAGTGTTTCTTCCTGCCAGGCATCGGCTGTGGGTCAGACTGGTCCTCACTTCTGTTCTTTCCTACTGTCCATCACAGCTTCTAAGGGATGCCATGGAGAGCGGGTAAGGAAAGAGCAAACAAAAAAGCAGCCCAGAGCAGAGTATATATTTTTATTTGGCAGCAACTCATCTAAATGAAAGCAAGATGTGCTGTTGTTTGCGAAATTAGATTTGGAGCAATGTGAATTATGAGTTATATTTCATTTAGATGTTGAGTAAGGAAAAAAGAGAACAATTAATGCATTTCTATTAATTGTAATTTGAGCTTAATCTCAACATTTTACTACATCTTTTTTTCTAAATCCTCCGCTAATGTATTCATCAGCTGAAAAAAACATACAATTATATCATTCCTAATATTCTTGGCCATTTCAGGGTAGTAACTGTCCCTGAAAAAAAATGTTAAATGTTCCAGGATTTTATCATTTCAATTGAAGGGGTACTTCTTAAACTATACGAAAAAAAATACTGCTCCAACTCATATTATTATGATTTAGCATTTTTTACAGAATTTCCCATTTAACACAGGTCAACCAACCCCCCTGTCCCCCCCCCCGCCCCCCCCAACTGAACATTCTCGTATTTTTTACAAAGGTGTTAAAATAAATAGCTACTGTAATATTTAAATTTTTAGGGGCTAAAATATCCCTCACTTTACCAAGCAATGGTATTTTTAAATAATTACTAAACAAGATTTATCTAAAAAACACTTGTTATGATTTGTGGCGCATTGTTAAATTTTATGCATTTAATTTAGTAAGAAAAGAGACTGCAATGCAATTAAATACCGTTTTAAGTGACTTCATTTTATCAGTTCTTTAGATGCAAGTAACCAGAAAAACATGTCTATTATATGTTGATTGTATTTAATTAATATTAAAAACTACATCGTTAACAGGGTGGATATTACGATAAGAACTGAGGTAACATGTTTGCCACAGCCTCATTCGATTATCAATAACAAAATGAGGATTATTGAATTATCAAAAGAAAAAACAGCAACATTTTTCAATGTCACATCTAAGACATCACATCAAAAAAGCCAAATGAAACAAGGAACATATTAAATGTCATACAGATAGTACAGTAAAATAGTGAAATTCTGAAAATTGCAAATAAAACTTATTTTAAATAAAAAATTTGGTTTTCGTTTTCGGCAACGTGGTGGCGCAATGGGTAGCTCTCTCGCCTCACAGCAAGAAGGTTGCTGGTTCAGGCCTCGGATGGGTCAGTTAGCATTTCTGTGTGGAGTTTGCATGTTCTCCCCGTGTGCGATTGGATTTTCTCTGGGTGCTCCAGTTTCCCCCCACAAGTTCAAAGATATGCGGTACAGGTGAATTAGGTAAGCTAAATTGTCCGTAGTGTATGAGTAGGAATGAGAATGTTCGCTGCGTAAAACATATGCTGGATAAGTTGGCGATTCATTCCACTGTGGCGACCCCTGATTAATAAAGGTACTAAGCCTTTAAAAAAATAAATGAATGAATTTTGGTTTACACCATGACGTGCCCTGTAACGTCTCTGCTTTTCTGCAGCAGAGAAGAGTGCCATTCCCTGACAAAATCATGCACATGGTTGAAATTGTTCTTCTTTGATTGTATAAAATAAGTTAAAAATAATAAATAGCAATACCATGGACGCAGTGCAATATTTAAGCAAAACAGTAACAGGATGGGCAGTAACAGGAGTGACATTTTTTGCAAAACTCAAGCATTATAACTTATATGAACAACGAGCTAGCACATGATGACCGGAGGAAGATTTGAAACATGTTTATTTGCTGTATTTCTCAAAAAATTACTATAAAATATATTGTTTCCCCTGTAAAAATGGGTAACAGGGTGGATGTGTTATGCTTTACCACAACAGAAAACTGTTCTGAAATGTTGCTAAATAAAAGAAGATAAAAGAGTGAGACTAACTCTGCTTCTTGTAGTCAATTTCTCTCCATAATTGTGAGAATCATGCAATTTGAGGAGCAATCAGTCGGCATTTTTATGGGGATTGCAATTAAAGTAACTGGAGGCACTTTTATTAAAGATTTAATATTTTAATAATGTATTTTAATGATTTAAAAAAATAATTGTATTTGGTGAGATGTATTATATATATGACAATACAAAATCAATGAAAAGTATAGTATTTATTAGATTATTCAGCTACTTACACTGAAATTAGAGTAATTTTTTTAAATTGAATTTAATTTGGAGCACTTACTATCATTGTGTCCTATTTTAGAAATGGCATAATCCTATCAGACAAGCTTTAAGGAATTTTTTTAATTGCATTTTTAAATATTCTGCACCATATAATGCCTTGGGGACACAAATGGCACCGAATAGTAGGAATGTCCCAATTGTAAAAGTATATACCCCCATGATTCACTCTGGGCATGCAACAGTCAGGTGGTATACTTCTTTGGGGCTTCTCCACACCGTAACTCTCCCAGATGTGGAAAAGACAGTGAAAATGGACTCATCAGAGAACAATACATGTTTCACATTTTCTACAGCTCAAGATTTTCACTGTTGGCACCATTGAAACCGACACGAGTGGATAAAGGTTTGGCTATAGCTGCCCAGCCATGTATCCTAACCCTGTGAAGCTCCCAATGAATTCTGCAGTCAGTTGTGTTGTTGCTGTTTTATGTTTTTTTTTGGATACAATCCGGGTTAGTGCCCAGATATCCCGTCAGACCACTGCTTTCTTGCATCCACAGTTATTCCTGTTGGATGAGGTTCATCCTTTTTTTTGGTAGCTGATATTATCCTGAATACCGGGGCTTTTGATACATCACAAAGACATGCTGTCTTGGTCACAGATGCTATGGGATGATATGTCATTATAGGATATGAAACCTCCAACACAAACAACTTGGCCAGTGTTTAAGTTTCATTCATATATATACAAGATAGATTGTGATTGGCTGATCATTCATCAGCTTGAAAAAAACTAACAAAAAATAAAACATTGTCAAAGCAACTCCAAAGATAAATTAAGCTATGTTTGCGTTCCATATATGTTTATTCTTTCACATTTACAAATCAGTTATAACTGCTATCATTATAGTTGTCATCAACATAATTTATTTGAAGGTGCAATTAAAAGCAGGAAGCATCTATAAGTAACAAACAATTCTTAAACAGACATTTAGGTATGTGCATTTAACATCAATTATATTTCATTAATTAGATGTTTTCTTCTGGTATTGATTGGCAGCTTTTATGCTTGTATGTACAATAACTGCGCTAGCTTTTTCCTGCGATTATCTTACAGAAATCTATTGCAAATTAAAGCTGTGTGGGGACAATCAATACTTAAGCATATGACCTAAAAGCTGCTTTTTGGTCCTATAAAAGTGAACTTAGCACTAATTTTGTAAGACTATCAAAGTGAAATTACTGACCGGGGATCAGTTTTTGTTCCCTGTTTGAAGCTAACATGAAACAAGAGGAAATCTGATCTAGACTCCAAAAGACACTTAGAGCACAAAGGACAGAAGACCATCTGTAAGGTTATATCACCTAAATAAAGGTGCTCTCGTGTCTGAAGAAATATGAATAAGAATAAAATTACTACTCAGCTAAAGGTTTTTGTGGAGACTTTCTAAAAAATGGAGAGCCAAGGACAATTCCTTTCTAAGGCACTTTCTAAGGCTTTCAAAAGTGTATTCATCCAAGTTTGATTACTACAACAACGCAATAGAAAAATAATTGTTATTTCTGAGATTAAGGACTCAGTTTTAACAATCTAGGTGCAAAGTCTAAAGCGCATGATGCAAAAAACATTAGGGCAATGTCCGAACTCACTTTTGCTATTTTAAGGACGGAAAAATATGATTTGCGCCCCAGCGCATGATCTAACAGGGTTGCACTTATTCTCTTAATGAGTGTGTTTTGAACATAACGTGCATTAAATCAATCAGCGTCTCATCTCACATTCCCTTTAGGAGTCAGTTGCGTCACAACATTACATTTGCTATTTACATGGTGGACTTTGTAAGTGGAAAAACTGAAAGCTTCACTAGCGAAAAAACAGTTAAACACACCATCTGCAGCACGAGGATAAAGAACAAGCCTTCTTCAGTCGGCCTCTTTACTTTCTCTTTATTTTACTCTTTACTCCTTTAGTGGATAAGTAAACGTTGTTGTACGCACTCCCCTGAAGACATCCATTAGTCTACATATTTAATTTTGTTTGTTAAGCGCAAAGATTTGTTTCAAAACTATTTCTAAATTCTGTTCTAATTTCCAGCAAACAAATACATGAACAATAATAACAATGTGTGGTCAAAAAACATTTATTTCAACATTTATATCCAAACACATCCTATTCTATCCTATTCCCATTACCATATTTGCCCCATATGGTGATGCATACATCTCCAAAACCCAACAGGAGACAAATCTATACTTGTTTTAATTAAAACAAATATAAATATGCAAATAATAAATAATACTTATAATAATAATAATATTAACAATAATAATATTAACAACATAATAATAATAATAATAATAATAATAATAATAATAATAAGATTATACTAATGCAAATTGCCATGAAGAAACTGAAAAAGCCCCCCAACATGAAGGTTTTTATATTTATGTAGAAAATAATAGTTTTTGTAACATTTTAATAATTAAATTTTTTATTCATTTATTCATTTTTCCTTTTGGCTTATTCCCTTTATTAATCTGTGGTCGCCACAGCGGAATGAACCACCAACTTATGCAGCATATGTTTTATGCAGCGGATGCCCTTTCAGCTGCAACCCATCACTGGCAAACACCCATACACACTCATTCACACACATACACTAAGGTCAATTTAGTTTACCCAATACACCAATAGCGCATGTCTTTAGACTTGTGGGGGACACTGGAGCACCCGGAGGAAACCCACGCCAACACGGGGAGAACATGCAAACTCCACGGAGATATGCCAACTGACCCAGCCAAGACTTGAACCAGCGACCTTCTTGCTGTGAGGTGAATGTGCTAGACACTGCGCCACCAAGAAGCCCCCTTTAATTTTTTTTCATATGTAAATTTATTTGTGTATTAAGCAATGTATAATTGCAAAACTAATGCACTCTGTGCTGGACTTTATACCAGGTTTTATTGTTAATGGCGCAGTCTATTTCAGTTCTTCAAAACATCAACGTGACCAATGCACCTTAAAACACCTCCTTTATAGACCAGCAAACCTATGAGTCCACAAAATGGCGCAAATGGATTTGCTATTTATACAAAGCGGCTCAGAAACATGAGTTTTAGAGTTGTGCTGGTCTGAAAATAGCAGGGCTCTAGTTATTGAAGGCCCTAAATAATTGTAAATGTATCATTATACTACTTAATAAAACGGGCATCACGGTAGCACGATCGCCTCACAGCAAGAAGGTCGCTGGTTCGAGCCCCGGCTGGGTCAGTTGGCATTTCTGTGTGGAGTTTGCGTGTTCTCCCCGTGTTCGTGTGGGTTTCCTCCGGTGCTCCGGTTTCCCCCCAGTCCAAAGACATGTGCAATAGGTAAATTGAATAAGCTAAATTGGCTGAAGTGTATGTGTGTGAACGAGTGTGTATGAGTGTTTCCCAGTGTTGGGTAGTGGCTAAAAGGGCATCCGCTGTGTAAAAAAATTTGCTGGATAAGTTGGCAGTTCATTCCGCTGTAGCGACCCCAGACTAATAAAGGGACTAAGCTAAAAAAAAAAATGAATGAATGAATGAATTAATTAATTAATAAAAAAAACTACTAAAGAAACAGTATATACACAAGTATTTAAAGATTACT
>NC_079448.1:39579163-39597591 GCF_903798145.1 Danio aesculapii | reverse complement strand
AAAAATAAACAAATAAAATAATAATAAGGAATTTCTTACAGTTTTTGTCTCTTTCTAGTCCACACGTCTAAGTGAAGTTTCATAAACTAATTTCAAGAGGAGCATGTGATATGATTGATCGCAGCTGGTTCTCTCATCCATAATCAGAAAGCCGACTGGATTATTCCAAACTCACTATAAATAGCCCACCTAGCACTACTCCCTTATCTTTGTTTTTTGAAGAATCCCCCTAACCACCCCATCTCCCCCTTTCCTCCTTTACCAGGGGAGCTTTCGAGAACTACCTGATCTCATACCCCCTTACGTGCTCATTGACCAGGTGGAAGCCCTGGCCTAAGTTATTTCCGAGCTCAAGGTTCTCTAACAAGACAGCATGTCAAACCAGCTAGTATTATTAAGCAATATCTAAGTGTGAATTCTTGAAATTTTCTTAAAGTGCCAACATTATGTGTTTTTAAAAATGATCTTCTATGCCAGGGCTGTCCAAACTCGGTCCTGGAGGGCCGGTGTCCTGCATAGTTTAGCTCCAACTTTCTTCAACACACCTCCCTGGAAGTTTCAAGTGTACCCTGAAAGAGTACACTTGAGTAGCTGGTTCAGGTGTGTTTAATTAGGTTTGGAACTAAAATATGTAGGACACTGGCCCTCCAGGACCAAGTTTGGACACCCCTGTTCTATGCAGTGTGTAACACAGCACTTGTTTTGTGTAGTTTGCAAAATATGTGTTTAATTGTGTGTTGTAACTTGTAATTGCTCCACACGGCTTGCAATCACTTGTCTATTTTAGATCAGTGCTTGTATCGTATCTCTCAGGTTAAATCTTTATGGACTATTCATATACTAGCTGCGTCCCAAATCGCATACTTATGCACTATTCTATGCCATTTTGTAAATAGTGTAATAGATAAATAGTGCGTTCACACTGAAAACTCTAAAAAGAATAAGTTCACTTTAATTACCTGGATGATGCACTCATTCAGCCGGTAAAATAAAGTGTGTAATGATGGACACTTCATGCACTCAACGACGGCAGGTTTGCTCACATAGCAGAAGGGGCAGAGCTATCGAGCGCACATGTTGGACAAATTTATTTATTTTGGATGGTGAAAGCAAAATTCTTCTACGAGAGTGATTATAGCGCCTCCAGATGGTGAATGGGGTTATACTCATGGCAGGTATTATTTGATAGTTTGGTCATTTATTTCACTGATTTGGCAACCGTCAAACATAATCAGGGAAACAGTTTGAATTTCCTCTTACAAAAACAACATTAGTGTTCCATTTGGGATGACACTACATACATTCACTATGCTGTTGAGTGTGTAAGTGCATAAGTACATAGTGCATAAGTGCACATTGTATAGTGTGCCATTTGAGATACAGCTATTGTGTCCAAAACCATGTTAAAAATGTGACGTGTGCTTCTTCCTTTACCGATTTAAATGCGTTTCTGAACCCATGGTCCTCTGCCATTTGTCATTGCTATGGCTACCATCAGTTGTTCATGCACACAAAAATCTTGGTCAAATTTCAAAATAGTTTTTACTTGGGGTTAGGGTTAAGAGTAGAGTAATATGCTGATGTTTAACTGCATTGCTTTAATGCATTCCGGCACTGGGCTCTCACATACTATACGGTTATGCTACTTCAGAAATAAGAAGTTAAAATTAAGTGAGTTTTTCTTCCTTATAACAATTCAAATAAGTCAAATAAACTTATTTAAAATAAAAACAAGATTATTTTACAATGTAAAACTCAAAAAGTTAAGGTAACTCAAACCATTTGAGGTAATCGATTCCAACAAACCATTTAAGTTCAAAAACGAATCCTAATGAGTACCGTGAACTTAATCCATTTGAGTAAATGAAGCAATTTGAGCACAGTAAAACCCAATAAATGAAGATAACTCAACCAATTGAGTTCTGTGAAACCCAGTAAGTTAAGGCAACTCAAACCATTTGAGGAAACTGATTGCTACAAACCATTTGAGTTAAAAAAACGAATCTATGTGAGTACTGTGAACTTACTCCATTTAAGTTGTAGTAATGAGGTATTTCATTAACTCATTACCTTCAACACTGAGTTCAAAACTCTTTTCAAATGAGTAGAATTAACTTTCAGTACATTATGAGTTAACTACACCCATTCCACTTGATAAAGTTGCAGTTTACAGTGTACTTTAAGGGGTCCTATCTTGCCTCTTTTTACAAGATATAAAATAAGTTTTTGATGTTTCTTCAATGTGTATGTGAAGTTTCAGCTCAAAATACCCCACAAATAATGTTTTATAACTCTTTGAAATGGCCCTTTTTAAACTTTGACCCTAATTGATGCATTTTGGTGAATGCCCCTTTAAATTCTAAAGGGATTGTGCTCTTTTGAAAAGAGGGCGGAGCTACAAATGCCTGTGTGTCAGCATAGTGGCAGACTCAAAAACAAGACTGATGTCCTGCGCTACTGAGGGAAAGATCATCACTAATGCGTGGGGCTTTCCCACTCTGATGACATGTACAATGGGAGAATGTCAATCAAAGTATTTCTGCAGACTGTTTTCATGAATTGTGATCATAAAAACAAAATAATTAATACATTTTACTATTAGAAGCTGGTAATATTCACTGTTTCCACACAACTGCATTTCAACCACTTATAAAAGTGCTTTTTTTGCATAATAGGTTCCTTTTAAACCACTTCCTAGATAATTTAGCTTGTTTTAAGAAGAAAAAAAAAACACTTAATTTTGACATTATTTCTAAAAACAAAATGTTTTTAGTTGTAGAAAATGCTTCTTGATTTATTTATTTTGATGCAAGATAAAAGATCCAAGTAAGAAAAGCAATTTGTACTAGACAAGACTAAACAAACCCAAACAGGAACGAGTAAAAGACACGGATATGTGATTTTCATATCTAAAGCTAGTTTGTGCATGAGTGCGTATAAAGATGCATAGATTAATGCTGATTATAGCAATGTATTCCACTCTTTTTTTTTTTGTCTGTGAATCAACCTGATACCACAGCTCTATGCACACAAACACAACCATCTCTCAACCTACAGAGGCTTTGACTGGCAGGTGATCTGATGTGTTTTGTCATATAAACACCCACCTATCAGTCCATTTGGTCCTTCAGTTTCACACACTGTGAAGCTGGTGTTGATTTGAACCTATTAAACGGAACGCTCATCAATCCATGTAATAACTGTCTCAGAACTAGCAGATAATGCATATTTAGCTTGTTTTTCAGTTTTATGCACACTATGAATTTGATTCATGGTTCATCCCTTCAGTCTGATATGTGTGGCATCATTAGAAAAAAGCCAGTTGTGCATTTCTGAGCATGTTAATCTCAGTTTTGTGCACTGTGAAACACACTGGTTTTGCCTCTTAAGACAGTAACATGGATGCAAACAACAACTCATGTCTGAATCATGGCATGAATGATCATGGTTCTTTGGCACATAATCAAGGAAAACACTGCACAAATGCTTTTCTTATTTAGATATTCTGTCTAGTGCAAATATCTAAAAATTCTTACTTCAAGAAGCTTTTTCTAGACAACTAAAACTATTTTGTTTTCAGAAATAATGTCAAAATGAAGTCAGCTTTTCCTTAAAACAAGCATTGTAATCTACCGATGGGATAAGAAAAATAAATGTTTTGTTTAGAAAAAAAGATTGTTTTGCTTACCCCATAGACAGAGAATTGTTTTAAGGAAAAAACCACTTACTGTAATTTTGACATATTATTTCTTAAAATAAGACAATTTCTGCTTGCCTAGAAAATGCTCCTTTATTTATTTTTATATATGTATTATATATGGCATTTAAGATGTATTTGCTTATTATGGTATACCACAATCAAGTGTATCAGGTTTGTGAGAAGTCTTCCTTTTTCCTTGTAAACTTTTGTAACAAAACAAAATAATAACAATTGTATAAAAATTTAAATATAAATAAAATAATGATAACTAGCATGATATAATAATAATAATAATAATAATAATAATAATAATAATAATAATAATAATAATAATAATAATAATAATATAATAATAATAATAATAATAATAATAATAATAAATCAAAACTCATTCATTCATTCATTCCTTTTACTTCGGCATAGTCCCTTTATTAATCAGGGGTTGCCACCGCGGAATGAACAGCCAACTTATTCAGCATGTCTCATGCAGCGGATGCCCTTCCAGGCACAACCCAACACTGGGAAACACCCATACACTCTTGCATCACACTCATACACTACAGCCAATTTATCTTCATAAATTCACCTATATGCATGTCACTGTGGAGGAAACCAGAGCACCCTGAGGAAACCCACGCGAACAGAGGGAGAAGATGCAAATTCCACACAGAAACGCCAACTGACCCAGCCGGGGCTTAAACCAGCAACCTTCTTGCTGTGAGGCGATCGTGCTACCCACTGCACCACCGTGATCCCTAAATCAAGATTAGTAAATAAAAATAATAATAATAAAACCATGCTTAAAAAAAGGTTGGAGGAGATGATCAATGACTTCGATCAAAGAAGTTTCAGTGTCAATGAACTAGATAGAATCAATGGACAAACTTAGAAGCGAATGAAAGTGAGTCATCAGGGGTTGCCATTTATCACAAAAGAGCGATAACCGGCAAAGCGAGAACATCTGATCTTTTCTACCTTCAAAAAAAAATACATGGTGTCAACAAGCCATGGTGAAATGTTGGTTGGTTTAGAAGACTTCCAAAGAAATAAGATTCTACTATTACTTTAATCTCAGTTCAATGCACCATAAACAGCAATGCAAAATGGTAAACTCATTTATATATATATATATATATATATATATATATATATATATATATATATATATATATATATATATATATATTTAATTTCCACCCATATATGTTGCCATTTGTCTGTCCATTAGTCTGTCTAAAATATATTATTAGCAACTGAAAAACTAAGCAGTGTGTTTGAGATATTGTAAATTTTGAGAATATTTAGATATTGTGAATGATCAGATTTTTTCAGAGTTTTAACTTGGAGAAAAAAAATGGAGAAAACAAATCTCTTTTCATGACAGCGATGCTGACTGTCAGTGTGCGGCTGCCTGTTTCACTATTACATGGGCACACACACACGCATGCACGCACGCACACATGCACGCACGCACGCACGCACACCAACAAGCACTAATCAATGAGCAGAGGGAGAAAAAAAAAAAAAAAAGAGTAAAACAGCACAAAGTCAAGCTGAGTAGGCTAATAACACTGCCACTCCGATTCAAACTGTAAATCAACATTTAATCAATGCTTAATCAATGTGTTCCTCCCCCTTATTCTCAAGCACTCAATGAATTACTAAACACTAGTTCAGGATAAATGCTGACCTGCGTGTCTTTCCTCTCTCTAAGCTCAAAGGGTCTCTGCTTTGAGATAGAAGGGATTGCTACTTTCAAACCAGTGGATTATGAGTAAGTTAAACCCAGTTAAGAGCCTAACCTAAAGCCAGTGGTAAAACTAAATCCAGTTTGACCTGAAGATATGCCTAAAGATGTCAGTGTCTCTTTTGGAGCAATAATTTAAACACTTAATCATTTGAACAATCGTTGAACAAGCTCCCGAACAGTCTAGTACAATACATTTATGAAGTTTGGGGTTAATCTGATTTTTAGAAACTACTTTTATTGAGCGAGGATTAATTACATGAATCAAAAGTGACGGAATGTTCTAAAGGATTTTAAGTAAAAGCTGTTCTTTTGAAGACTTTGTTCATCAGATAATCCTGAAAGAAGAAGGTTAAAAAAATGTAAATTTCTTTCTTACAAAATATAAACCAGCACAATAGGATTGATAATAATGAAATGATGTCTCTTTTGAACACCAAATCATCATGTTAGAATGATTTCTGAATGATCAAACAGTAAAAAAACGCTCCACACAATTGATTAAGAAATTAAGTTAACTTAGTAGTTTGTACAAATTAAAGTGGATTGAACATAAAACCATCAAGTTTTCACAAAACACATCAAGAATTGTGTTGTTTCAGCTCATTTGAATTAAGTAGTATGAACAAATAGTTTACGTAATTTTTGGAGTTAAATGTATATATTTTTTTGAGTTTTGCCATCACACAACTATCATATTTTTTTCAATTGTATATTACAGAAACATTTTTTTTATTTAAATAGTATTTATGAAAATGCAGTTAGAATAGAATAGTCCCTGAATAGAACAGAAAAGAATAGAATAGAACAAAACACAACACAATAGAACACAACATAATAAAGTAGAACAGAACAGAACAAAATAGAATACAATAGAACAGAACATAATAGAATAGAATAGAATAGAATAGAATAGAATAGAACAGGACATATTAGAATAGAATAGAATAGAATAGAATAGAACATAACAGAACAGAAACCAATATAACAGAACAGAGCAGAATATAATTGAATAGAATAGATCAGAACAAAACAGAATACAATAGAACAGAAAAGAACATAGTAGAATAGAATAGAATAGAATAGGACATATTAGAATAGAACAGAATAGAATATAATAGAACAGAACATAACAGAACAGAAACCAATAGAATAGAACAGAGCAGAATAGAATAGAATAGAATAGAATAGAATAGAATAGAATAGAATAGAAAAGAATAGAATAGAACATAAAAAACAGAACAGACAATAATAGAACAGAATAAAAAAGAACAGAACAGAATAGAAAAGAATAAAATAGAACATAATAGAAAAGAAAATAGCATAGTAGAATAGACTAGAATAGAACAAAACAGAATAGAACAGAAAATAATAAAATATAACAAAACAGAACACAATAGAACACAACATAATAGAATAGAATAGAATAGAATAGAACATGACATAATAGAATAGAATAGAATAGAATAGATTAGAATAGAATAGAATAGAATAGAACAGAACATGACATAATAGAATAGAATAGATTAGAATAGAATAGAATAGAATAGAATAGAATAGAATAGAATAGAACATGACATAATAGAATAGATTAGAATAGAATAGAATAGAACATAAAAACAGAACAGACAATAATATAACAGAATAGAACAGAACAGAACAGAACAGAACAGAACAGAACATAATAGAACAGAAAAGAACATAATATAATAGAATAGAACAGAACAGAATAGAATAAAACAGAACAAAATAGAATAGAATAGAACAAAACAGAACATAATATAACACAATAGAACAGAACATAATAGAATAGATTAGAATAGAATAGAATAGAATAGAATAGAATATGTAATATCCAAAAGGGGCACTGAGAAATCTTCTTTCACACCCAGTCATCCAGTCAATAGACCGGCAGGAGTAAACTTTATGGACTTGAGATTGATGCTGTAACTATTTATGCAAATGACTCTGATTGAACAAAAGTCAGGACGGATGTCACTTCTCCACCTTTCTCTCTCTTCAGCTTGTATCATAATTTCTCCCCCTGAAAGTTTTGTGTTGTCTTCCTCTTGATTTCATCACTTTGCATCCTGTTTATGTTGTTACACCTTTGTCTTCCTCTGATTCTTTCCTGTCGCAATCATTCATCACTTTCTATTCCTCACATTCTCTATATTGTTCTGTCCTCTGAACTTGTAAGAACTTGTTTGAAAGAAACTATAATTGTATACATGGCAATGTGATAACACTTTTAATTAAAATCACAATAAATACACTTTTTAGAGAAAAAATAAACAAAAAAAAAAGCAGCAGAAAAGTGAAGCTATATATATATATATATATATATATATATATATATATATATATATATAAAAACAGTGAAGCTATATATTTAGCCTTTACTGGGTTCAAAACGAATGCAGAATTAAGTAATTGTGCGAGTACACTGCATACAAGTCAATGCAAATGTGAAAACAGATTTCATTTCATTTCATTTCATTTAATTAATTATTATTTTTTTAATTTTAAACTTTATTTTGATCCTATTTAGATGTTCTTTGAATTGTAAGTATCTTTGCAACTTCATGTCAACTATAAAATATAATAATCAATTAATCTAACATCCTAATATCCAGTACAATAAAATGAGTAGTAAGGGGGAATATATTAATAATAATAATAATAATAATAATAATAATAATAATAATAATAATAATAATAATAATAATAATAATAATAATAATAATAATAATATTTTTAGCTGTTGGCATGTAAATTGAGTGCTTGTCTCACTCTTTGCCATTTTGAAGAAAAGCACAGGAGACAAACGAGAAAAATCTGCTTCATTATTATCAGTGATGAGCCAAGACAGGAGTAATAACCCTGCTAGAAGGAATTCATAGGCCTTTACGTGGACTGGAAGATGAGAAACAGAAAAGTAGGAAAACTCTACGGTTGTAGCAGTGAAGCGCATTCTCCGTCCTGCACAGGAAATTGATTCTGGCCCCAGCGGTCATAAGGACCTAGCGTGAGAAGTGTGTGATTACCACCGCGTGTATGAATTTTGGCAGTGGGCTGGTCAAACAGTCAAGCTTCCAACATGATAAAGGCAGTACTCTGTGTCACGCAACAAAAGCAGCCTGTATCAGTAATGTAATAAAAAAAAGCTTACAAATACAAATATTAGATGGTGAGCACATTCAAACACATGCACATTAGATAGCAACTTGTATTATAAGACAAATGCAGTAGATGTACAGTTGAAAGCAGAATTATTAGCCCCCTTTGAATTTTTTTTTCTTTTTAAAATATTTCCCAAATGATGTTTAACAGAGCAAGGATTTTTTTCACAGTATGTCTGATAATATTTTTTCTTCTTCTGGAGAAAGTCTTATTTGTTTTATTTCAGCTAGAATAAAATACGTTTTTATTAAAAAAAAAAAAAATTCAGGTTAAAATTATTAGCCCCTTTAAGCTACTGTATATACAGTTTAAGTCAGAATTATGAGCCCCCCTGAATTATTAGCCCCCCTGCTTATTTTTTTGCCAATTTCCGTTTAATGGACAGAGGATGTTTTTCAACACATTTCTAAACATAATAGTTTTAATAACTCATCTCTAATAACAAATTTATTTTATCTTAGCCATGATGACAGTAAATAATATTTGACTAGATATTTTTCAATACACTTCTATACAGCTAAAGTGACATTTACAGGCTTAACTAGGTTAATTAGGTTAACTAGGCAGCTTAGGGTAATTAGGCAAGTTATTGTAACAAGATGGTTTGTTCTGTAGACAATTAAAAATATATATATAGCTTTAAGGGGCTAATAATTTTGACCTTAAAATGGTGTTAAAATATTAAAAACTGTTTTTATTCTAGCCGAAATAAAACAAATAAGACTTTCTCCAGAAGAAAACATATTATCAGACATACTGAGAAAATTTCCAGCTTCAACCCAGTACTGTGAAACATCCATACACTCTCACATTCAAACACACATACACTAAGGACAATTTAGCTTATTCAATTCACCCAATTATACATCATGTCTTTGGACTGTGGGGGGAAACCGGAGCACCCAAAGGCCATGGGGAGAAATGGCAACTGCCACACAGAAATGCCAGCTAACCCAGCCGGGACTCGAACCAGCGACCTTATTGCTGTGGGGCAACAATTCTAACCACTGAGCCACTGTGTCCCCCTGCGTAAAACATATGCCGGAATAGCTGGCTGTTCATTCTGCTGTAACGACCCCTGATGAATAAGTGACTAAGCTAAAGGAAAATTAATATATTTAACAATTTACATTTTAGGATCCAATAAAAACATCTAGACTTCAGTATGTATATGCCTTTCCCTTTTTGATATTTCATAGCTATTTTATAAATAATATTTTATGAAGGTTTCTTACTTTTTATTAGCACACGCTGTAATAGTGTAATAGTGCAACTTGAAGGCTATGGCTTTGATTGCCAAAATTCTTGCACTGATTCAAGGTATACTTTGAACTGAATGTAGATGACTTTGGATAAAAGCATCTGCCAAATACATACATGTAATTGAATGCAAATGCCTTATTAAAAGTTTTAATATGACCTTCATTTAGACAATAAATAAATAAATAAATAAATAAATGTACTTTACTGCTGCTTCTTTTTGATTTATTTTGCTGATTTGTTCCTAAATGAATGATCATTACATTGTTGTCTATAATACATGAATATGTATAATATGTTTTGTGTTAGTGTGACACGGTGGCTTATTGATTAGCACTGTCGCCTCACAGCAAAAAGGTTGCTGGTTCGAGTCCTGATTGGGTCAGTTGGCATTTCGATGTAGAGTTTGCATGTTTGCTCCGGTTTCCACCACAGTCCAAAGACATGCACTATAGATGAATTGAATCAACTAAATTGGCTGTAGTGCATGTGTGTGAATGAGTGTGTATGGATGATTTCCCAGTACTAGGTTGCAGCTGGAAGGGCATCCGTTGTGTAAAACATGCTGGTAAGTTGGTGGTTCATTCTGCTATGGCAACCCTGATGAATAAAGGAAACTAAGCTGAGGAAAGTGAATGAATGAATGTTTCGTGTTAGCAGAAGCTGACTTACAAGAGGACAAAATCATGGAGAAGGTATGGGATAGAAAGTGCTGAATATATCACCTTTCAAATGCATAAATGTTATTGAAATGATAAAAAATGATGATTAAAAGTTTTAGTATGACCTTCATTTACCATACAAAGTCAAAAGAGTTAAATCTATTTTACTAAAAATCCAATGCTGCGACCAAATATGGCTGCAATTAAAAAACAACAATCTCCAAACTACTCCAAAGTCACTAAAAAGCACAATGTGTACAGATCAATCACCCTAGGAACATTCAAAGATTCAAGAAACCAATTGAAACTTATTCCTTCATGCCTGTTTTGGCACAGTTTAGCATCAACTACTTTGGCTTTTCCGATGACAATTAGTATGGAAAATTGGCCTCCCGTTAAGAGACTTATAAACATCATCCCACATTTAATCAACTGCCTCATTCATTTCCGATTCCAGAACACAGGCAACGTGAGTCCAAAAGCTAGCTAATTTACCTACGAATCCACTGATTAACAGAGAGTTGTATTAACTGTAATGTAAATGATAGGGCAAGAAATTTTTTAGGAACTCAGCAGTGGAGGGGAAACACTCCAAGTCGGCTTCTAAATGAAGCGAGGGAGAGTAATTCGATTAAAGGAAACACACTTCGGCACGTGTTAAGTCTTTCTACTGGAGACTTAAAGCAGTATTCAATTACCTGCTCAATCAAGCCCAATTTACTGCTAGAGTGGAAGGAAAACATACAGACTGTAGTGGGAATGAACCTCACTTTCCTCACACGGCGAGCAGAGAGGATGTGTGTGTGTGAGAGAGACAGAGAAAGTCAGGCTTCGAACTAAAGCTACAATATGAAGGCTACATACTGCAATTTCACTTTAAAATGAATTATAAATGACTGGCTTATTCGTGATGTTTCAAAAAAGATGTCCATACACACATCACTAAAACTACATATCAGAAACTAACAATAGATATAAAATTATAGTACAAATTCTAGCATGTGTACAATTATTAAATAACTGCCAATTTAATATAATGGCAATCTAATTACTTCAAATAATAATAATAATAATAATAATAATAATAATAATAATAATAATAAAAATAATAATAATACAACAACAACAACAACAACAACTATTATTATTATTATTATTATTATTATTATTATTATTATTACTATTATTATTGTTATTATTATTATTATTATTATTATTATTATTATTATTATTATTATTATTATTATTATTATTATTATTAATAATAATAATAATAATAATAATAATACTTATTAGGTTTGAAAAGAATTCATAACAGAACATAAGCACCATAAAGGTGAATATATAATTGTAGTACACAGTTGCTTGTGCAGTTATTAAGTAAAATATCAATAATAGTGGAATTTGTTTTGCAATGTGTGTTGTGTATTAAGTTGTATTTATATAATAAATGGCATGTTTAAATTAAGAAAACCCTTCAGGTTTAATCTGTTTGGAAAGATGCACTTACTGGCCTATAAAACTATGCACATATTGATTTACATAACATGCTTTAAATGGCCAATAATCATGCTATATTGCATAAGTTCTAGTAATACAGAGTAATTGACCTCACTGAAAATAATCACAAAACACAATGAATGGAATATAACAAGCTATTAATAACAATTTACAGCATTTAGCTATATTTTACTGGATTCAGTACATACTGTGAGTTACACTTTTTTTTCCATTGTGCTAATAGAACATAGATTACATATTGCGTGATATTAGGTATTTCAAAAGGTTTCTGTTTTTGATGGAGTAGTAAGGATGCCAAGCATAAACTTAGCAAAAGTTGAGCATTATGTAACATAGGCTCATTGGAAATATATGCTTCAGATTAATGTTTTGTGAAACCATGAAAATGTACATTAAAATAAGTTTAACTGTATTTTCTGGGTAAAATGAATGCTATGGGCTGGATGACACCAACAACTACCATTCCTTTACACACTAATGATATTTACAGCGACATATTATCGACAGCTCAAGAACTAAACCTAACAAAACAAAATAAACACGACAAAATAACTTGCAATTGCTTTCTATCCATATACGGACAAGTTCTATGAGTGATCAGTTTGCTCGGTAGCCACTTAATATGGTGTAGAGTATAAGTCTAGTGAAGCGTGAATCCACGAAAGAAATGCTAAATCAAGGTGAAACTATGTGGTCGCAGGGCACTTTTATCTTATTTTGCAAGCCTCACTTCTCATGAACATATACAAGAAGACTTGTATTTGAAACGTAGAACAAAACATATCCTAAGCAACATATATATATATATATATATATATATATATATATATATATATATATATATATATATATATATATATATATATATATATATATATATATATATATATTTTAATGCAGACATCACCCTCTAGTCTTCTATTTTCCATCCGAAATGTCCAACGAAATGTACCTGGAGCAACAGATTTTATGTTTAAAAACAATTGTGGGCTGAGGCACATACTTGTGAGGTATAAAGATTTAATTGTGAGATATGAAGTCATAATTGTGATATGTAAACAAAAAAGTCATACAGCTTTTTTTTTTCACATTGTAAAATATTAGGACACACTAGCGAGGTATGCAGTTGCAATTGTGAGATAAAAACAATAAAGATAGTAAAAAAGTCAAGTAAAAGAAACAAAAAAAAAAAAAAAAAAAAAAAAAAAAACACTGTATCTGTAATGTACAACAAAATGTACCCTAAGCAACATATTACAGATTTTTTTTAAATGCAGACATCGCCCTCTAGTGGATCTTCCACCTGAAATATCCAACAAAATGCACCTGGAGCAACGCATTTTACAAAAAAAAAGTGGCCTAAGGCACATTTTTCCAATGATCTTGGGTTGGTAACGTACCTTAAGCAACATACAGTATATCTGATTTTTTTTAAAATACAGACATCGCCCTCTAGTGTATTTTTCATCCGACGAAATGCACTTGGAGCAACGCATTTCACGTTTTAAAACAAAATGAGTCCTGAGGCACTTTTTTCCAATGATCTTGGGTTGGTAACATACTCTAAGAAACATTTATTTGACTTTTTAAATGCAGACATAACCCTCTAGTACATTTTCAATCCGAAATGTCCAACAAAATGCACTTGGAGCAACGCATTTCACGTTTCAAAATAAAATGCGTCCCGAGGTTGGTATTTTAAAACTAAAACACCCTATTGTTAACGTAGCCCAAGACATACTATTGATCTGGAGGAGAGGTGACACTGGTTCAACCATAAGAGCCCTTCATATCTGGAAACAGCTTACTGCCTACTGAGACACAATGGCATTAAGTATAGACAGCATGAGGCATTCCGCAAGCATACCTGTCATTACTGCGGTATCTGTGAGACACTTGGTTAGGTAAGTGGGCAGCGAAGCTTCAGACCCCCGCAGCTCAACAGCCCCCCGAACTACCCACCAGGGCCCCGTTTCCATGCCGACACTAGCTGAGAGCCCCAGCAGGACAGGAGACAAACAAGAAGCCACAGGGACGGGAGGTGTGTGTACCCGCTTGTGCGTGTCAGCCTAGTCCTCTGAGATCCACCTAGCTGACTTCATCCTCTGAAGTTGATGGACAACAACAACAATATCCTTTAGATTGGAAGCAGCCGCCAGTCCCTTGAGGAATGGCAGGCCTGGCAACAGTGGCGCGAGTGCAGTGGCTAAACTCCCTAAGCTCCTCTCTAGACTGGCAATGGCCGTGGTGCTTAATTCCCCACGCTGGCCACAGACCTGGCAACAGTCGATGGACCAGACACAAAGGTGGTCATGGCGGTAGATGCGAACTCCCTGAGCGAGGCATAAGGCTGGCAAAAGCAGCAGCTGCTAACTCCCTCTGCGATAGCAAGGACCAGCATGGAGCCCTAGGGACGGTAAACATAAAGTAGAAAACCAGCCCTGAGGGGTGAACTGTTACAAACACAAACTCTGTGAAATTTCAGCTGTGCACATTCAGCTCGCAAAGAGTCGGTTTCAAATACTGTGAAGTTAAACGTTTTTCAGAACTTTTTAATTGTAATACGTTTGAATTGAGTCACACATTTGCCAGAGATAAAATGTGAGGCATATGGGTATAATTACCAGAAATATAGTCATATTGTGAAAAATAAAATAATATATAAATCATAACTGTGAGATATGGGGTTGCTCTGTCAGATACGAAGCCATATATATGTGAGAATCGAGGTCATGTTGTGAAATATAAATCAAATTTGTGAAATATAAAGCTGTAACTGTCAGGGATGAAGTCATACTGTGATATATAATTCATAATTTTGAGACAATATGAAGTTAACTTGGGAGTCGTGATATGAGATATGAAGTTAAATTAAAGCATACACTTTGTATATATCCTAATTAATTCACAATTGGAATATATAAAGGCATATTTTGAAATATGAAGTCACATTCCTGTCACCCTGTAAAATATAATGGCAATTGTGATATATAGGTTGAAATCATAATACGAGTATTATTATATTGTGAGATATAAAGTCACGACTGTCATCCAAAGCCATAAATGTACAATATAAAGTCTGTAACTGTTAAATATTGCCCCACTTGGGAGACATAAAGTCACATCGTAAGATATTACATCACACTTGGGATATATAAGTGGAAGTTATGAGATATGAAGTCACAAGTTATTAATTGTAATAAATATAACCAAGCTGTAAAGCATAAAACTGCATTGGCATATGTAAAGTCATTGTTATATAATATGAAGACTCTTGTGAGGGGGGTGCTCCATTTTCCCCCACAGCCCAAAGACATCGGGTATAGGTGAATTGAATAAATTAACTCGGCCGTAGTGTATGTGTGTGAATGAGTGTGTATGGATGTTTCCCAGAACTGGTTTGCAGCTGGAAGGGCATTCACTGTGTAAAACATATGCTGGAGAAGTTGACAGTTCATTCTGCTGTGGGGGCCCCTGATGAATAAACCATGTAGGCACAGGATGTCAACATGACGTCATATTGACTTTGTACCCCAACATCGTGGGGATATAGAGTTTAGTTTGGAAATGAAAATCGGGTTGATGCCAGAACCCAATGTCAGGCCGACATCAATGTCCAACCTAAAATCAACCTAAAAATCAACCAAATGTCAATGTCTAATCATGTTACACCTTGATGTTGTGTGGAGGTTACCACTATGACGTCTATCAGATGTTGGATTTTGATCACTTTCCAACACAACCTAAAGTCAACCAAATATCAACGTAATTTGATGTCGTTATTGGATGTCAAGATAACGTTGTCCTTAGATGCTGGCTAGACATTGAATTTTGATCACCTGACGTCATGACCTAAATCTAACCTAATATTAACATCTTATGATGTTGTGGGTCTGCTAGGAAGGGACTAACGCCTGTTTCACATGACAAGCGTGAGCAGAGAGTGAGCAGCGTGTGGTTTTTTGGCATCCATGTAAACAGATTAGAGCTTTCATACTGCAAGCAGCAGCAGTGCGTCAGTGCGGAGCGTGAGTGGCACTAAAGCAACAGTGCTACAATAGTTTCGACGCTGGGCCTATTTTTGCCCTGCTGCTCATGCTCAATTAATTTGACAGTGCATTTACAATGACCAAAAACACATTAAATAACAGTAAAAAGTAGCATTTTTACCTAATAAACGCATTGATAATATCCACTTATTTTTATATATTCAGTTAAATGAACTTAAACGATTAAAAACTGCAACAAATATTTATTTGGGCCCAAACTACAAAATCAAATTTAAAACAATTTTAGTATTAATTTTACTTAAGTTGCACACTAGTTTGATCATGTATAAATCATGTATAAATATCATGACTATATTGTATAAATATTATTTTAACTGTAGGCCTACATCAGCCAGACAATCAAACACAAAATTACACAGAGGTGGAAACCCCCTCATGGTCTTTCTGTTAAGCACTTGTTGCATTCACTACTGGAAATACTGTATCTGGAACTGTCATCAGCACAGATCAACCCTGCTAAACTGGACATTCTGACCGTGTTGAAAATCTATATAGGTGATGTTAAAGAAATCTTAACCCTCATCTGATACTACGAATTTAATGTAATTTATCTAATAGCTTGGTCTAAACTACAGTTATTCTGTTTCCTGATGTGCATGTAACGGAGGGGGGGGGGGGGGGATATCGGGGCTAATAGCTGTTAAAATAATTTTTCAATCTGATTGCAAAAATTGTATATTTTCATTTTTGGAAATAAAAACTGAATTACAAAAAAAACAAAATTACACGAAATGACAGGCGATTGTCTTCTGTGCACCTTTGAAGACATGAATGACACTCCTCATAGAGCTTAAGAAGCATACAGTTCTTTAGGATCTATATAATTTGTAAAATAAAGAGTTGTAGGTTAAGGAAACAGCAGGTCTTGGTGCAGATCCAGGAGCCGAAGGAAAATGAATGAAATGAATGAATGACTCTTGTGGGGTATAAAGCTAAAGGGGTCTAAAGGGGTATGAATAAATGTGATATATAAAGACACAATTAGGAAGACATGAAATAATAATTGTCATACGTAAACAAAAAAGTCATAATTTACATATTGTAAAATATTACGAGACACTAGCAAGGTATGAAGCTGCAATTGTGAGATTCATTCATATATTCATTTTCTTCATTTTCCAGTGTCTCCACAGCGGAACAAACTTATCCAGCATATGTTTTATGCAGCGGATGCCCTTCCAGCTGCAACCCATCACTGGGAAACACCCAGACACTCTCATTTACACTCATACACTAAGGCCAATTTAGCACCCAGAGGGAACCCACTGGAACACTTGGAGAACATGCAAACTCCATGAAGAAATGCCAACTGACCCAGCAGAGGCTCGAACAAGCGACCTTCTTGCTGTGGGGTGACAGCGCTACCCACTGTGCCAGCGTGCCACCAAATAGTAATGATAATAAAGCAATATCTTGTGAGATGTAAAGTAAAAAAAAACACAATTCACTTTTTTTGTCTCTCTCTGAGGCAAAATTGGGCTTCCATAAATAACCTCAGCCTGAACAAGGAGGGGGGGAACGAAATCCACTGTATTCCTTCACAGTGAGAATCTCTCAGATCCTGCGAAGCGCATAAATAATTCATACCACATATTTGGTTAATCAAACAAATTAGATAAAAGGACTTCTATTTTCCAATTCAAACACAGAGGAAGAAGAACATTTAAAACTTCTGTTCCTATGTGAGCAAGAGGAGGACGGTACTCCATCCTAATCCATACACTACTTATCCAGTTACAGTACATCCAGAGACCTTCACGGACTCAAATCTCAAATTCCTTCATTCGGACTGCCGGAACTCAGAGCCGTTTAAAGGTCCAGACCCATATATTAGAGCCACAGTGATTCTGGTTACCAAAGCTAGGCCGCAGAAACACGATACTAAGATTTCCCTGATCAAATACGATTACGCCATTTAGGAAAGCCTAACATCGGCTTCGAAACCGGAATGACACAGTGGCACGGAAGCAGGCAGGAAAAGTGTGGTTACAGCTCTGCGGAAGGAGAAAGAGTATACGGGGGCTGGAAAAAAGTGAGAGAGAGAGACGGGATAAAAAAATCAATGCATGCGAGAGAATGGAGAGATAATTAAAGAAGTAAAGCACCGGACGAGAGAAAGAATGACTAAATTCAATCTGTCCTTACATGACTCCACATCGCATTCGCTAATTAGACGAGTTACGTCTTAATGTCAGTAGCCATTAAACACAATAGTAATGTTCCCAGGATCCTTTGCTCTTTTTAACAAACCGCCCTATCTGGTTATCTGCGACTGAGAATTGTAT
>NC_079448.1:39509163-39576663 GCF_903798145.1 Danio aesculapii | reverse complement strand
GAGAGAGAGAGAGAGAGAGAGAGAGAGAGAGAGAGAGAGAGAGAGAAAGAAAGAAAGAGAGACCCAGCTGTGGTCCACTGCTGCTCACTTTATTATTTACATATTTTAAAATATAAGCTCTAAAAAAAAAACCTAAAAAGTTATTAAAAGTTAAAATTAGAAATGTAAAATATTTAAAAACCTAAATTAAATTAATAAAATTTTTATTAAAATGCAATATTAAATTATTATTAAAAGTACAAATAAATTAAACAAAAAAAATTGTAATGATTAAAAAAAAATAAACAACAAAATTAATTTTAATAAATATAAATTAAAAGACAATGAAAATATATATTTTTTTACTTGAAATAATTAGAGTGGGAAAAAACAATATTTAATGATGATATAAATTTTAAAATATGATAAAAAAAAAGTCTGCTCAATCAAGCCTGCAGAGTTGAATTTCAACCGAAATACTAAAAACTCACTCAAACATATCTCAATTTTTTTTTTCACCAATCTCTATCCATCTTTAAAATATGTTCAGCAAAGTATCCAGGGAAAAGGGGCAAATGGGCAAATGATGTGTCTCAAAAACAAACACAGAAGAAGTCATGAGCCCAAGAGGACAAAAGGAACGCCAAGAGAGATGAAATGTAGCAATCGAGAGAAGGACTCAGTTTGAAAGATAGCGACTAACAGACACGGAGAGAAAAAAAAGCAAGAGATAGAGAAAGTGATGGGGAGAGAGGTGGCTTTCATCCAGAGCAAACCTGGCCAGACAGAAACTAGAGTGGAGAAGCACGAGGAGCTCCAGCAAAAAACCTGGCCCTTTTCATCTCTTCATCAGGAGGGTTCAAAGCCACAGGCGAGCCTTTGATTCCATCACTGCCACTGCTCCCTTGATGTGGAAATCTAAATTTCAGTGAATTGAAAAAGGAGGGGGAAAAAGAGGGTGACACATTACACCATATGAAGAAATAAATGTGCTCTTCGCCGCCCCAGAGCTGGTGCTAATGACACGGGAAGGAGGGCGACGAAAAAAAAGCCAGAGGAACAATCTATAAATGATACGTCTTCAAATGTTGAATATGAATCACTGCTGTGTTGTAGTAGTTGATGACGTTCACACATCACAATACCATTTTCAGTGCTGTTTGTATGCTTGTATGCATGGAAAAATGGTTGAGATTTTAACTATAATTCAGTATTAATTCCACAGTAAAATCTGCTACCAGATAAACAGTAAAGTTCCTTACTGTGGTGAATAACTTGCATTTAAATTCGCTACATGACACTTCACTTTTGACGTTTTCGTTGGACATTACTATGGTCTAAAAAGTTGGTGTATTACAATTGTATAAATTACACTATTTTACTGTAATTTTAAAACTAGTTCTACAATATTTTTAACTGTAAAATTTCCACAACGACAGTTTTTACAGTAAATTTGTATATTTTATTGGTGGCTTAGTGTTTAGCAATGTCACCTTGCAGCAAGAGGGATGCAGGTATAAGTTCCGCCTGGGCCAGGTGGTACATCTTTTGTGCATGTTCTACTCGTATTAGCCTTTGTGTCCTCTGGGTGCTCCGATTTACCCCAAAAGTATGCAGTGAATTCAAATCAATTTTTAATTCATGTTTATTTCTATAGTGCTTTTACAGTGTATATTTTGTCAAAGCAGCTTAACATAGAAGTTTTAGTAAGTTGAAACTGTTTCAGTCCAGTTTTCAGAGCTTAAGTTCAGTTCAGTGTGGTCCAAAGACTGAAGGGCAAATCCATTGATGCGCAGCTCCACAAGTCCTAAGCCAAGCAAGCCAGTGGAGAGAGTGGGGAGGAACAAACTTCACCAATCGATGAAAGTGAAGAGAAAAAAAAACCTTGAGAGAAACCAGGCTCAGTTGGGCACAACCATTTCTGCTATAGCCAAAGTTCTTGTGCAGAGCTGCAGTCTAGGCACCAGAGGCTGGAGAACGCTGGACGTCCATCGTGGAGAAGCTGCAGTTGTGAGTAGTTCACCGGCGGGTGTTCAGGCTGGCCCAAGGGATCAATGCGAAGACTCGTCTGTCACTGGGGTCTTTCAGGAATCAGTCTCATGCTCTCCACTCCTCCACAAATTGGATAAACTAAATTAGCCATATAAGTGTGTATGAATGGGAGCGTGTAAGTGACTTTACCAGTACTGGGGGTTCATGAGCTAATGTACTCTCAATGCTGTATTGCACCTGGAAGGGCATCCACTGCATAAAACTTAGAAATCCATTGCTTGAAACAGAGTAATTGGAGGTTCATTCCTCTGAGGCAACCCCTGATAAATTAAGGACTGAGCAGAAGGAAAGTAAGTGAGGGAGTGAGTGAGTGTAGAGTTTATAATAGAGCTAATTTCCTTACAATTTGATTTGAAATCACCATCAAAATATGAGAAGATATCTCATTGTGAAACCATTTCTTCTTACAGAGAGCTAGCGTTTTTCACAAACACTTACAAAGAGGTTATAAAAAGTAAATAAAACAAATATTTTGGAGTGTTTTTTAAAAAAAGACATAATTAATATTTAAGAAGAGTTCCTTCATCCTTTCTAAAAGTTGAAGTTAAAATTTTTATATAAAAACTAAAGTCTTCAAAAGAAAAATCAACCTAAACACTATGCTTGGGAGGGGGTGAATGAGCGGTCGGAATAGGGGAATCTGATTTGTGATTGAATTTTTTTTCAGGGCCATTTAACCTTCTTAAACATACCATGATGTCACTTGTCTGAACTGTCCTGTGTTCCTTTTTATGCCTGCCTGAAATTGTTGATTTATACACCTTTTTCAGTTTACTTAATCAATCCCATCAGTGTTGGGCAAGCTACTTGAAAAATGTAGTGAGCTAAGCTATTAGCTACTCTACTTAAAATGTGGCTTAACTACACTAAAAGCTACCCTCTGGGGAATGTAGCAAGCTAAGCTAAAATCTACTTGGCAAAAGTAGCTTAGTTACATCTAAGCTAATTTAGCAATTTTCATTTTTAAATTGAAGCAACTTAAAAATCCAAGTCAATCATTTCTTAGTGATCAATAAAACTGTCAATGAAACATATGGGGCATACTTGTTCAGTTCAGTTATTTACTGCAAATAATATGCTGTACTAAACAGAAACAAATTATAGTATATAACAGCAAAAACAAAAAAATCCAATAAAAGCAGGTGTTACAAATTTAAAATACTATAGTAATTTATAGTAAAGGGAAATATTTATTTTCAACTCATCATTAATGAATTACACTACATAATGTAGCATCATGAACTAATAGTAATTATCATAGTACTTCTTTAGCAACTTCTTTATTACAGTAAACTATATATATATATATATATATATATATATATATATATATATATATATATATATATATATATATATATATATATACATACATACATACACATACTCCTCTCCCTCAGTCATCTTTCTATCAAGCAAATTACTCGTGTTAGCCTAAGTGGTTAGCCTAAGCTACGTCACTGACCAGAGCGAGAGCTAGCAGTAATACACCAAAAAGTTTCTTGTTGACCACCGTAAAACAAGAAGAAGTATTAATCGTCATTCTTGCTATCATGTGGATTTACTTTCATCGGCTAGACACCGGACCCACAGTGGTGTGGTGTGGACGCTACTGCGCTACTTGATTAAAAAAATTGCTTCGCTACTGAAAAGCTATTTGATTTAGAAAAATCAGTACCGCCACGCTACTGAGAAATGTAGTTGTCACTTGTAGCGATGCTACTGCCCAACACTGACTCCCATGTACATTGAAGTCCCTTTGTTTCCCACTGTTATTGTATGTAGGGATGCACTGTTGATACCAAAAACTGATAACTAAAGGCTTTGTCGGATCACTATGTGTGTGCGGTGATAGTCATCATGTGCGCTCATTATAATCATTATAAATATCCTGATCAAACTGAATACAATCTTACATAAACAACACATGGCAAGTAATGCTTTCATAATAACAAATAATTAAATTAGTACAAACAACTGGTATACTGGTACAAACAACCAACAATGTGTAACAATTTGTAATATATAATATGTAAGCAATTTAAACCAAAATACACAATGACACTCTTTCAAGCATATCTACAATGATAAGGAATATGGTTACTTACAAAGTTATTAATGCACAACAATACCCCACAGAGAAAGGAAAGACTTTGAAGGAATAAACAATGACGATAACATAAAAAGCATGTAGCGGCCGATATCGATATGGCTGATGATATAGCATGCATCCCTAATTGTATGCATTATTAGACTGTTGTTAAAAAAGACTTTATATTGTTATCTTTTTTGTGTGTATTCTCCTGAATAGCATTTGTAACACAGCATTGATTGATTGATTTGTTGGTTTACTTTACTGTACTATTCTCTCTGTCTGTGTGTTCCATTCTGAAGTAAAACAGCAGAATCAATTAATTAAAAAAAATAATAGCAAATATACAGTAACAAATGAGAAAGTTTAGACTTAACACTTAAAACATCCTCTTGATATTTACTATACGATAGCTAACACAATTTTGACTATCACCGAAATCAATTAATAGCATCATTGAGCACCGTATCTGCTTTTTGCCTTCTTTCAGCCGGGTTTTCTCTCTCGTTCTCATATGATTCTCTGTCACTATAAAAATAGATTGATTTGAGAAGCTCTTTATAACATGCCTCTCTCCCCATCTGATAAGAGATGAAGGTTTTATTGGCAAAAGATAGATCCCATCTGTCTTCAACTGCTTAATCATACCCCCTCTACCCTCTGAAATGTCTATAAACGAAAGCGTCATTTTACAGTGACCTTAGACTCCGTTCTGGCTTTTCTGAAGGTCAGCAATATTTCTCCAACTCTTAAAGTCAAATATTTCCAGTTTTATCCTTAGCCTTTAGAAAGGTTACATAATTGCATGCTGCTTCAGAAGCCTAAAGAGTGTGAATAGAGCAGAAAACTGGTGTAGTCATATGCCATTCAGTCCCTTACCTACATGCATTCTGCTCTTAAACCAGAGTCGATGAACATTAATGACCACTATTGGTCAAAGAAGACTGTTGGAAATGTTTAGGATAAACCTGAGAAAGTCAACAAATGCACAGAGGAACCTAACAGTAGGCGATCTTCCCACAAGTGCGGTTACTTTGAAGGGATCAATGAAACAGAATCACTTGAAAACCGCAGCAAAGTGCTTAGAAACTATTGAAAAATCACTAACGCCTTTCAACAAGAGGATGTGTCTTGTAGTCAGGTTAGGGAAACTGTAGCTGTGCATTTTAAACTATGCAATAATGAAGAGATCTATGCGGCACCATAATAAAGTTTTGAAACTTTCATGCGTCAGAGCATTGCAACAATCAGGGAGGCAATTATTGAAACTGGCTTAGAAAAACAAAACAAATTGAAACAGGTGCGTGTGCTTTTTCTCAAGGCCAGGACAGTGACTGAAAAGAAGATTTGTGTAGCAAACTAATTAACGTTGAATATTCCACCCACCTTCAAACGACACCTTTCAATGCATTGTATGCGTGTTTTTTTCTCAACCCTGTCACATTTACTGGAAGAAAAAAGATATAAACATGGATGGTTTCTGCTAATTACTGGAGAACATAGACAAAGTAAAGACAGATGGATGGACAGACTGGGATGGATGGATAGGGATGGACGGGGATGGATGATGTGGATGGATATGGATGGATATAAATATGGATGGATATGGATGGATATGAATATAGATGGATGATAGATAAGAATATGGATGGATGGATGATTGGATGATTGGATGGATGGATGGATTGGGATGATGGATGGAGGGATTGGGTTGGATGGATGATGGATTGGAATGGATGGATGGATTGATTTGGATGATGGATTTGGATGGATGAATGGATGGATGATGGATTGGGATGGATGGATTTGGATGGATTGAGATGAATGGATGGATTGGTATGATGGATGGATTGGGTTGGATGGATGATGGATTGGAATGGATGGATGGATGGATTGATTTGGATGATGGATTGGGATGGATGAATGGATGGATGATGGATTGGGATGGATGGATTTGGATGGATTGGTATGATGGATGGATTGGTATGATGGATTGATTGGGATGGATGGATAGGGGTGAATGGATTTGTATGATGGATGGATGGATGATGGATTGGAATGGATGGATGGATTGATTGGGATGATGGATTGGGATGGATGGATGGATGGATTGGGATGGATGGATGAATGGATGAATGGATGAATGGATGGATTTAGATAAATGGATGGATTGGTATGATGGATGGACTGGGATGGATGGATAGGGGTGAATGGATTGATGGATGGATTTGGATGGATGGATGGATGAATGGATGGATGATGGATGGAAAGATGGAAGGATGGATGGATAGATTGGGATGGATGGATTTAAATGGAATGGATCGATGATGAATTGGGATGGATGAATGGATGGATGGATGGATGGATTGGGATGGATAGATGATGAATTGGGGTGATGGATGGATGGATTAGGATTAATGGACGGATTGTGATGGATGGATGATGGATTGGGATGGATAGATTGGGATGGATGGGAAGATTGGGATGGATGGTTTGGGATGGATGGATTTGGATGAATGAATGGATTAGGATGAATGGATGGATTGGGATGGATGGATGGATTGATGGAGATGTATTCGGATGAATAGATGGGGATGGATTATGGAGATGTATGGATTGGGATGGATTGATTAGGATGGATGGATGAATAAACAAGCTTTTTATTTTCAAGCAAACATTTTTTTTTCTCATGTGGATCTCGCCTACGACATGAAAAAAAATATTGATTAAAAAACTCTCTGACTATTTATAGGGCTATTGTTCATTAACACTGTAAAATAAGGCTCCATTTGTTAACATTAGTTTAACTAAACTAGAGGACAGACAGAACATTTGAAAAAATAAAACACTAGACAGAAATAACTTCAGATACACAGAACACATGTTAAATACAATATTACATAAATAAAACACAAAACAAAATGGCAGCTAAACAGAACAGAAGGGTAAATAAAACTAAATAAAATCAATGCTAGAATGTTAGATTGACAAACAATTTTGAAACATTAGAAAAATAGAATTCAAGAGAGCCAAAATGCTACAAAGATAGAACACTACACAGACAGATAGAATTGTAAATATACAAAACTCTAGAAAGAACGCTGGATTAACAGAATGATACAGCACTAGATCAGATTCAGATTCCCTCTTGCATTATATTCAACATTATATAGGCTACAGTAGTTCTACTGACACTGTTAAACATTGATTCTCACCTACAACACTCTTTGTTTGCTATGAAAGAAAAAAAAACATATTAAAATAAAAAAAAAATTAAAAATAATTGTCGTAATCATAACTCTAAAATGCAATATGATGATTTAAATGATGTGTGTTTTGAAGTCACTTTCACTTGCTGAGTGCGCTCATGTCATAGCTGTCATCTCTTTGAGAGAAAAAAATAAATAAAAATAAAACATACATGCAAAGCGGCTCCCAAACGATTGCTCTGTGCAACAAACTGAACGTTATTTGCAACTTCGTTATCTGTTATTCACAGCCTATGCAGGTTATGTTCACTAAAGTAGACTTCATTCGAGGGCACGCGCATGTCCTCTTTGTACTAAACAAACAGTGTGCCAGCTCACATGAGATTTCACAGGCGCGAATAAGTCATTACATGAAGACAGAAATGACAATTTTGAGTGAATTATACCTAATAAATTCAGTACGTGACTCCTTCATCCCCATTTGGAGGTGTCCACGTTGCTGACGTATACAAAACAATATAAAGACTTGCGAAACTGCTGAAATGGTTCCTTTTTGAACTTGAAAATATAATTGGATGAAATGGCAGATCATGGGGGGTCGAATTGAGATCACGGTCTTTTTCGATTAGTCATGCAGCCTGACAGCCCACAACTTTTTATTTTTATTTTTATTGGTCAAAAAAAATCCATATTGGTACATCCCTAATGAACAGACAGACAGACAGACAGACAGACAGACAGACAGACAAATAGATGAACAGATGGACAGACAGACAGATTTGAATAGCAGATATTTAGTCGTTATTGGCAATACAATTATTATTAAAAACATAATCAAAAACAAAAGAGTGAAGGAGCAAGAAATCCTCACCACCGGATGTAAAGTACAGACCAACTCAGAAAACTGCCCATTGCAGCAAAGTACCAGAACAAAAGAAATACAATCCTCAAGATCACTGTAACTGTAGAGGAGTTCAGGCTTTGGTTTACTGCAACCTAACCAAATTTCAGAGCCAGCTGTGACACTGGATCCCATCACTGACACTTCTTAATGTGACTTGTCCTCTGCTGCACTAGAGGTAATATATCATCAGGATTGTCTATGTCCACAGATAGCTTTTCTGCTTTAAACTACAACACCCGATTTCCTCTTGTGCTGTAAGGCGAACCCTCATGTGCTCCTCACAGGGAATAAAACGCTCTGACAGAAAGTTACACCTTTTCATGTCATAACAAAGAACTGAACCGCACATATGGGGAATCAATAACTCTTCATTAAGCTTCAGCTACAGAATTCATTCAGTTGTAGACCGAGCGGATATTTAGAGTAATGCTTAGCGAAGGGCTGACATTTTTTCAAATGACCGTTTAAGAGTGGCCAGAGCGCTCTCTCGATGCTGTAACCGCATGAAATATTAGACCAGGTTTTACTGTGAATGGCCGCATGCTTCAGTAACTTTATGTGGAGTCCTAGACGAGATCACAGAGCTGCCTATTTCAAGTCACTCTTATCCTCGTACTCAAGGGAGGTTCCCGTCCCACTGAAATCTGCTTGGTGAAATGAGTGCACAGACTGAAAAAGCTCATTAACTGACCTTTATAAGTGAATTCTGACTGGCGTCTTTTAGAAAAACACCAAGTAAGAAAATCATATCAGCATTTTGACATTGAAGGCAAAGTCCTTCACATTATTTTTAACCATATGAACAGTATATAGTGTCAATTTTCTGACTATCATGTGGTAGGGAAGACAGGTGCTGGTTGTTGCTCTCTTAATAGAGATCAAAGTATGCCTCAGTTTTTTATTTATTTATTTTTATGTATGCCTACATGTGCAGCTGAATGTACAGCCTTTCAGGGTATAATTCTTTTGATAGTGACAGTGCACACAGATACTCAGCGGGATGCATGTTTTGTCAGTGCCTTTTTCCTTGATAATGTTGTGGTTTTTTTTTATACTTGTTTAAAATAAATCTGTCGATATCTTTTAATCTCACACAAGCACTGGTCAGTGTGTGCTTATATTGCTTTGCCATCTTCAGCTTGCTATTGTTCTTGTTCCATTTCCTCAGTTTATTTTCTCACTGAGAAACAACAACCTTTTAAATTATAATAATTATAATTACAAATTAATATTTATTATGAAAGAAATATGTTGATGAATAGAGGTGATTTAAAAAAAAAGATTGAGAAAGATATGACGAAATTTCAGTTAATGGCTGTTTGCAATACTATGTTTTTGTTGGGTCTATGTTATAAAATGTAAATATACAAATGGTGAAGTAATCATATATTATGTCAAAGATGCCAAAAAGATGAAATACTGTATGCCTCATATAAAAGGAAGAGATAAGTAAAAGAAGAAATAAGTTGAAGTAATACACGATGCGCGTGGTAATGTGGTGGGAAAAATAAGCTTGTGCTTCATCTTGCTCCATTTCGAACATGATGGCATGTAATTTGTTTAAACAATTGTTTTGTGTATGATTTTTATTTTTGTTCAAAATAAATAAATCAAATCAATGGTTACACATTTCCAGCTACCTTCAAAATATCTTACTTTGTGTTTAACAGAGGAAAGTAAGTCAACAAGTGAAAGGTGAGTGAATTATACAGAATTTTCTTTTCTTTTTTTTTTTTTGGTGAACTGTATCTTTAAATCTAAAGAGATTTTTTTTTCCCCTAATGTAAGTCTAATGGAAATTTTCAATGGGTGTTAAGGGTCTTTGTTGAATTATTTGTGCCAATAAAGAACCTTTATTTTAATAGTAATTTAAAAAAAGAGCAAAAAATAAACGTTGATAAAATATACATTGCAAAAACAGACCTCCCATGGTATGTGCTACAGCAGCAGCAACGATATATGGACATTAATTTGCATTATTTATCATTTTGTTTATTTTTAAATAAAAACTACCCAATTCAGATAATATTACATAAACTTGGACAATTTTAAGCATTTAACACAGTGGGCTTAAACAGCTTTTACAGCCCATTTGCTTCACACACATACACACACACATAAACAAATCAACTGTCAGTCAATACCCAACAATGATTTCCATTTACAATATATAACCAAGAGCAAGAGAATATATGAATAAAGAATATTCCCACGTCTTCAGTGAGCACATTAAGTCATTTATTCTAATTGTTTAAAAACCATAAAACATCCTTTCACAGCAAGAACCCTTTATTCTTGTCCAAAAAGCTCAATAATACAGCAAAAATCAGTCCAGATTGCTTGTTAACTCCTCTCTTGGCTTCAATTGTGAACTCTGCTGGTGGCGAAGATATGTTCCAACTAGCAATCCCAAATGTGTTTCAATTACAGCTCAGGAAAGTGGGGATCTCTTTAGCATAATTGAAAACTATAGGTGTTGATAAACAGTTTCAGAGGAACCACAAGGCTCTTCTTACTGCTCAGAAGTGCCAATCATAACAGTGTGAATAATGATGCTGTGAATTGAAACAATGGGAGGGGAAAACACATGCTGACCTCCTACTAGAAATGAATGAATTACCTACCTGAAGTTATTTTCTTATCTGAACACAAAAATAAAAATTGATTTGTTGTTAGGAGGCAAGACAGCAGATCTTATACAACAATCAGTGTTTCACACTGTAAAGCGCCCACTGGAAACGCAAGGCCTTGTCAGATCAATCACAGAGAAGCTTGTCTAGTAAAGCTTTAACAGGTCAATCCAGCGACTGCAGGACTCTTCATGTTTCTGAACTGTTTCTCAAACACTCTTTGAACCCTAAAAATAAAAGCAAACTTTTGCTCTGCTGAGACTCTCTGCTCTTCCTCAAGGTAACATGCTTCAGAATGGTGATCATGCTGCACAACATGCGCAGAAAGCACAAACTTTTATCTTGTACATGAGAAATACAGTTGTTTAGTGTAGTCGAGCACGCAAATGCTAGCAATCTTATACTATAGGGGTGAAAGTGTCTTCTGGATTGGCATGTTTAAAGCCAAAACATGCCATGCATCAAGAAAACACTGACAAGTCTACTCAGATGTCAAGTCAACATGAAATCAAAACCCATTTTATCTGTTTTATGTGTCCACACAACACACATAAGATACATACATACAAATAAGTGGCTGATGTGACTAAGTAATTCTCCTGCTTTTATAACGTTACTGTTTTAACACTAATAACTGCAGCTGAAAATGCCATTTTTGATATTCTTCTTCTGGCCATTTTTCTTTCTTCTTTTGCTTTTCTTCTGGTTTCACTCTCCCATAGTCAATGTGTTGTGAAGTGGCTTTCAGACTGGACGCATGAAGAGTTCATTTCAATGGCTTCTCACAAAAAAGGTGGTTTGCTGCTGTGTCGACAAATGCGGAAGACCCAGCAGAGTACATCATCAACTAGATTGTGTCCACGCTGCTGTCAAATTCAAAATACATTTAATATTCCGCTCTGTGCATATTCCACTCATTAACATACACACATCTATGAATAAACTGTACATGCTCACCAGAAAAGCAAAGTCTGCTCAAATACATGCCGATAGGACAATTTAATGCACCATACGTGTTTCTCCTTGCATACTTGTTACTACTACTCTGTCATGCCATGTCAAAGCTGGAAAATAAGAATAAAAAATATTATATATATATATATATATATATATATATATATATATATATATATATATATATATATATATATATATATATATATATATATATATATATATATATATATATATATATATGTAAATATATATTATACACTACCTGACAAAAGTCTTGTTGCCTAAAAACAACAGATGATAACTTGACTTCTAGTTGACCATTTGGTATTTAAGTGGCTAATATGAAAGGCAAAGACCACTAGATTACACTTATTTTACTAAAATATAAGATGATCATGCATTGATTTTTAATTATTTACTTTGCTTAGACAAAAGTCTTGTCACTTAACAGAAATAATGAACAGTATAGAATATAAAGTCATGGTGCACTGGACTCAATGACTCAAACAACTTATTAATAAAGTCATCTGGAATGGCAGGTTAGGGTTATTAGGCAAGTCATTGTATAATCCCATAGTTCTGTAGACTATCAAAAGACAATATAGCTTAAAGGGTGTAATAATTTTGACCTTAAAATGGTTTTAAAAAAAATTAATTAAATTAAATTCTCTAGAAGAAAAATAATATTATCAGACTTACTGTGAACATTTCCTTGCTCTGTTAAACATCATTTGGGAAATATAAAAAATAAATAAATAAATAAATGAACCAAAGCAGGGGCTAACAATTCTGATTTCAACTGTATATAGCTAAACACACAGTTGTTGATGGATTCGGTTTCTGATGACTCATGTTTTGACCATCCTAAATTTCATTGGGATGAAGAACAAATACAGAAATTGTGATGTGCTTTGGATAGACTGATAACCCACCAATCTCACTTTCACTTTCCTTCAGCTTTGTCCCTTGTTTATCAGGGCTCACCACAGCAGAATGATCAAAATCTTCAAAATGAATGACAACTTAAAAAAATAAAACCGTGAAGGGGAAAGAGTTAATACATTGAATAATTATCATTACAACGAGGGCGTCACAGTGGTGCAGTGGGTAGCACGATCACCTCGCAGCAAGAAGGTTGCTATTTCGAGCCCCGACTGGGTCAGTTGACATTTCTGTGTGGAGTTCACAGACCAAAGACATGCGCTATAGGTGAATTGAATAAGCTAAATTGTCCGTAGTGTATGTGTGTGAATGCAAGAATGTATGGGTGTTTTCCAGTGTTGGGTTGCGGCTGGAAGGGCATCCGCTGCGTAAAACAAATGCTGGATAAGTTGGCAGTTCATTCTGTGGTAGCGACCCCTGATTAATAATGGGAGTAAGTTGAAAAGAAAATGAATGAATGAATGATTACAACGCATTTTGGGCTTCGTTTTTTTTGCCAAGTGCATCCAGAATTTTCAATTTCAGTTTCTGCTTAGAATCTTAATTTTGCCGCATCCCTAATAAAATTAAGACTCTTAATAGATTTTAATGGACAATGGAAATATGATTTGGTCAAGCACAAAACTGGTTCATTAGTGAATGAATAAAGCAAGATATTTCTAGAGCAAATGATGTGCAATGGTTCTGTACATACAACACATGGTCTTTAAAGCCTTTACAGCTGTGCACACATGCCACACTGACTAATTTGACATGCACTACTCTAAATCCATAATGCATGTGATGTTTGTACAGAAGCTGTTGAGAAATACACATGCACAGAAATGCTGTTATGTATTTTTAGATGAGCACTTTTGTTGACGGCTATGGCGGTCTCTAATGAGACTGTAGGGTCCTGCATGCTGAGGTTGATGGGAAGGGAGCACAGCCCGAGCCACACAGGGTGTGGGCGAATAATGCAGCCACACATTAGTCCTGATAATGGAGGCTTGTGGGCTGCTGCTAGCACATTACTGCAATTGACTTCTGACCTTCGGAGAGGAGCAACAAGCTCAGCACGCTCATCTGAGAGAGGCCAGGCCAGCGCACTCTCATCATTTTATCCAAACTGCAGTTTCCTCACATCATTTCCATCTGTTTTACTAAATGTGCTGAATACATCGTTGCAAAATACTGACATTTATAGAAGAACCCATAAATACTGTAGAACTGTCATTTCTAAAATTGCATGTGGTCATTTATAGTTTGGAAAATGTTCCTCCACAATCACACTAGGGCTTTGTATCTGCAAAACATGGGCGTAAACATACAACATGACACAAGGTGTTATGTATGGAACTTGTTTTGTTTTTTTATACAAAGATGGAAAAAAAGTGCTATTATTTAAAAATAAATAAATAAAATGGTACACTATAAACATACAAACATGTAACATATAAAACATATACATTTACAAACGGTCATGCCAAGTGACTAGTTGCCCTTAATTACACTGTTCTGACCTTAGACTAGACTGTATGTATGTATGGTGCCCATTTTAATCTACTAGCTCCACCCTCTGCCTATATTGTGTGCATGTGTGTGTGTGTGTGTGTGTGTGTGTGTGTGTGTGTGTGTGTGTGTGTGTGTGCGTGTGTGAAATGACTGGAATAAATGTAGTCTATCAAAACGATAGTTCATCCCTAAATAAAAATTGTGTCATTAATTACTTACTCTCATTCAATGAAATCTGAGAGCTACTGTTGGAATATTTTATCAAAGGTTAGGAGAGGGTTTTCTTCAATATCAAAAATATTAGTAATTTATTGGATACAAATGAATAATTCGATTCATAGAATTCTGGTCTCCTCAATGCAATGCAAGAATTACATTCAGTAGGTGCGCAACAATTTACATTTCCTGACTCCAGCTTTTATACACCGCTGATATTAACAGGTGGAGTTTAGTGGAATTCGTCACTTGTCAATCATTCTCCAGTCCTCCGTCGGCTGCAAAAATTCTAATTAGTATTCAAGCATGTCACAGAGAAAAAGTTTGCTTAATAAATCACCTTAAGCAATCCAAATGTTTAATGAAAATAAAAGAGACCAAATTAATAAAAGATAAATTCCTTTTCCACAACACTATAGTACCACAAACATTTTGACATGTGTCTTCAGTGGTTCAATCCAGTTATGAAGCTACAATAATACTTGTGGACACACAAATAATAAAAATAAACAAATAGCTAACACTTTAATTTAAAGTTGGAGTAGGTGATCTGCCTAAATGCTAACTAGTTAGCATAATATCTTTGAAACATAGTCCCTCCCCTGCCATCCAAAGCCACACCTCCCGAAACACAAACGTGCATACCTTAAAGATGACAGCAGACAACCCTCTCTCATGTGATGTCCTAAAGCAACTCTGCTTACTGCTTAGCCGGTGGTGTGCAGGAATTACACTTATTACTAAGCCATACTCACATACTATTTCACACCAAATATTCAAAGTAGCATGGTAAACAATATAGGGAGCGCATCACAGGTTGTCATTGTTCAAAAATGAACCAATGTGATGTGAATGTAAAACCAACTTCATCTCAGTAAAGCAGGCTAGGCGGAATAGCGCTGTTTACTTTGGTTTATTGTTTTATTGGTTTATTTGGTTATATGTTTTATTGGTAAACTAAATAAAAATCTACATTATGCTGTTAAAGGTCCCTCATGAAACTGAAAATAGTCACATCAATATTTCGCTGGAAGATTTCAGTGGCTGAACAACCCTTCTGTGCATATAACTCATTTGTAACAACGCAATCTACATAAGCTTTGCGTGACTATAATAGTTTTAAAACATAACATTACCTATCTAAAATAAATACTTCAGCCATGGTGTCGTCCTTCCTCCAGTGTGCAGAAGTAACTCCATTATTGATTCAGGATTTTAAAAAGTTTTGATTCGGCATTTGTTCCTCTCTCTCGTCTCGTGTGCACATGAACACGCAGCGCATGTGTAAGTGCAAATGGTGGATCTGCATGAACAGAGGTGCGGAGTTGTACAAATCTACATTTGCTGACACAAAGTTTGGGCTACTTATCAGAATTATGGGAACTGTCGGCCCAACAATATTTAATTGAATGACCATTTTTTAGTTTTGTGCCTTACCCAGAATATAAAAATACATATGAATACATTTAGATCATTTGCTTTAATCATTGCTGTTGGAATATGACGAGACTTTCAACCAGCACAACAAAAAATGTTTCTGAATCATCCAAGTAAAAACCTTTCACACTATTAGATTATGGCTAAAAATCACAATGACGCTCATTCTGAAAACGTAGTCCCATGGACGTTTCTGAAGACCGTGAATTATGTAGCCGGGGGTACGTATGGCTGCATTTCATTTTTTTTTTTAAACAAACGATACGGGCGGTATGACTTTTCGCGCTTAATGGCTAACCACTTACCTCCATGTGGAGGGCTTTCTCGCTGCAACCAGTTTGTCCAGTTAGCTCGTCGTGTATGTCGGCGGACTTGAGGCGAAGATGACGATTGGGTTCGAGTCTGGGAAAGAGCGGTTCCAGAATTCAGGTGAGACAAAAATAAAATGAACAAGTGGATAACAGGGTGAGAAAGTGGTAAAGTCCAAAAACATGGCAAAAATCAGACGTGGGCTTTTCTTTTTCTGGACGGCTTTAGTAAATCGTTGGTTGGGTTTAGGGAAGTAAGTGGGTGGGCGGGTCAATCGATAAAATTGGTTGGGTTTAGGGAAGGAGGAGGGTGGGTCAGTCGATAGGTTGGCCGGCCAGTCAGTCATCCTGTCAGTCAGACAGACAGTTGGCCGACAGCAGCCATTAGTGGGTTTACGCGAGAACAGCGGGCGCGAACGGCACTCGCGAGAGAAATTTGAGATATGAAAAAGAGCACACAGCGGCCTCTCAGGGATTCACGAAAACTGCAAAAATATGTACCTCCCAGAAACTCATGGGACTACGTTTTCAGAATGAGCCTGGGTTGCACAAAAGGCTCAAACATGACATTGAAGATCCTGTGATGCGAATATTGCAGATTTGCACATTGTGCATCGATGCTGAAACATTATTTGTGCAGCCCTAACATAAAAATATTTTAATTTGTATGTAACAAACTTTCAACAATCCATTCAATGTTTTGTATGCAATATAGACAGACACGGACAGTTTATTAAGCTGATTTTCTGTGTGCACCATCCAAAACCAACCAGAGCATTGACAAGCAGAGTGTATTTGTGATCGGATAGAAGGACAGATAAAGACAGACAAACAGATTAATGGATGGATAAACAGATGGCTAGACAGAGTTAGCGAAGCACACCAAATTAATTTATGAGCACCCACAAGTACAAGGATCATGGTGTTGGTTTAAAGAGAAGCCATTAGCTTATCTGAAAGTCTGCAAATCAATAGCTCAACTGAAACTGTTGATAAACAAGTGTATGTAGCAATGAAGTCATACAATATTACAAGTTCAATACTATGTCTATATAATGCACAACCCATCATGCAATGTGTTGTAATATATAGATTGCTACCTCTGCTCTTTCACCCTTACTTTCTATATGCCCGTGTCAGTGCCACATTATGATGGACAATATATCGCATCCCACTTCAACACACACAAACACTGAGTGAGTGCAGAGATGACGTGCTCTGAAGCCCTCTGCTACATTTAAATGAATCACACTGAGATGGGTTAGTGCCAGACGTACACAGCCAGAGACTAAACAGATGTTTCCAAAACCCTGCTTCTGCTGCCAGGCCTAAACAACTCAACTCTCACTGATTCTCTTGAACTGAGCTGCTTTTAGACTTATTCAGATGTGTATTGATTATGATGCTTTCTGAGCAAACCAATGGAGCAATATCCACAAGAGTATTAGGAATAACTGACAAGAGGCTGTTTGATTGTTAAAAAAACAATGCACACCCAACCAAGGTGATGACATCCAGACATGCATTATTTTACAATAATTTAATGGCCCATTGTCAAGTATTCCACTTATCCTTTGGTTACTACACTTAAAGACATTGCTCTGATGTTGTATTTCAAGACATATGTCTGTAGTCTGTATTGTCATTCCCTAAAGAGGTACAGGAACTAGTGCTGCACACATACAAACCACAAACAGTAAACAATGCAGTTTTTATATACTAGTTCTAAATAGGGTAGCATGATACTCGACAAATATGCAATATGCGATGTTGAGTATTGCGATGATATATCTTATGATATAACATTTTCCTAGAAAAAAATGCTATTTTAATTAGCTTACACCTTGCAGTATGTAAGACTGACACCCAGTGGTTGAACTAGGTATTGCACTACTAATTCAAAACACTTTTTCACCCGGCTCCTTCTATGATGACTCCATGCAAACGTACAGCGAACATGCCTGACAACCAATTCTACACAGCGTTCTAACTACACACAACTATACGAGTATTTTTCACGTTAAAAGGAGGTTTTGTCCTAAATATCATTTGAAATTTCTATTTTAGAAAGTTTCTATTTCTCGCAGCTGAACAACAACATAAGCATGTCAATGATAACCTCAGGTACTGATTATGTGCTTTATTAATTGCTAAATGTTAAAGGTGTGGTAGGCGATCTGCCAAAATGCTAACCGGTTAGCATAATATCTTTGAAAACACAGTCCCTTCCCTGCTGTCCAAAGCCATGCCTCCTGATATCATGAAGGCGCACCTTAAAGATAACAGTAGACAATCGACTAGATAATGTCATCCGCCAGTTAGAAAACTTTATAGTCCTTTATAATACTACAATTTTGAATGAAAAGCTGTATCATATCTAGCAGATTTTCAGTTGTGTAGCAAGCAAAACTTGTCATAATGTGCAATATTTCATGCATGCAAGGATCGCTGGTCTCATTCTCTCGCATGCTTTGTCCTAAAGTGATTACTGTATGCTTAGTGGTTGGCCGGTGGGGTGCAGGAATTACACTTATTACTAAGCCAAACTTACATGCTATTTCAGACCGAATATTCAAAGTAGCATGGTAAACAATATAGGGAGCGCGTCACAGGTTGTCATTGTTCAAAAATGAACCAATGTAGTATAATACTAACTTCACCTCAGTAAAGCAGGCTAGGCTGAACAGCGCTATTTACTTATGTGTTGTGGTTAAACTAAATAAAAATCTTCATTATTGATATAGATTATAATTTGAACTGTGACTCCCCAAATATCAGTCACTCAGCATTTACTTGTAATAATGTTAAAGAGGTTTATTATATATTAATTATATTATAAGCCTTACTGTTTTGTTGGAATACAGTGCACTAGTCTGTGCTTCTGAATGGCTGCTATTTAAAGAGCCCATATTATGGGTTTTTGAAAATGCCCTTCCATGTAGTGTGTACCACAGCTCTAAGTGAAGTGAAATATCCAGCTAAGGCTTAAATCTGTAAGTGTACAGTGTTTAAAACTATTGATTCATCTATAAAAGAGTCGACTCATAGTGCTTCAAACGAGTCGCCTTGATAACGAGTCATTAGGTGTTTCGCGATGACGCAGCCACGAAACACAAGCCTCGCCAGTAGTTACGCGCGCAAACCAGGGAGATTTGAAACCTGCGGCCCCGCCCACTAACACAGAAAAAACACTAGACACACACACACAGACGCCGCCGGTCCAATGAAGTCACGCTGTGCTCAGATGGATAATATTGACAGTCTCTACCCAAAGATGAGTTGTTAACCTGGTACAGTACACGCGGTTACTCTTTATATTCTCTTATCACATGTAAGCCACGTTAAAAACGCGACGCGTGCCGCTTGTTTACGGATTTAACGTTAAAGGCTTTTGTGAGCTCGCGTTCCACTGCCGTTTGTCGTTGCTATGGCGATCGATCATAAGCTAGGAGACAGGACACTCGTGTCACTTTCCCTAGTTCTTCTGAGGAGCGTTGTGTGTATGTGTGTGTGTGTGTGTGTGTGTGTGTGTGTGTGAGAGAGAGAGAGAGAGAGAGAGAGAGAGAGAGACTCGCGTCGCTTTCCCTAGTTCTTCTGAGGAGCGTTGTGTGTATGTGTGTGTGTGAGAGAGAGAGAGAGAGAGAGACTCGCGTCGCTTTCCCTAGTTCTTCTGAGGAGCGTTGTGTGTGTGTGTGAGAGAGAGAGAGAGACTCGCGTCGCTTTCCTAGTTTTTCTGAGGAGCGTTGTGTGTGTGTGTGTGTGTGAGAGAGAGAGAGAGAGAGAGAGAGAGAGAGAGAGAGAGAGAGAGAGAGAGAGAGAGAGAGAGAGAGAGAGAGAGAGAGAGAGAGAGAGAGAGAGAGAGAGAGAGAGAGAGAGAGAGAGAGAGAGAGAGACTCGCGTCGATCTCCCCAGTTCTTCTGAGGAGGGTTGTGTGTGTGTGTGTGTGAAAAAAGCCTTACACTATGAAGCGCGTGTGCACTGTGACTACTTTTATATAGTTGATTACCAGCTGGGCATTTCACTCTGTCTCGTGCTGAAGGCTGTCACTGTCGACCAATCGCAGCAGGCTGTCATCGGTCCAATCAGCGCAGATTAGCTTCGCGCTGAGGAGGGGGTTGGGAACAAATGAATCGCTGAACGATTCATATGGGAGTCGTTGGGATAATTAGGTAAAAATAAATGCAGGTTATAAGACCATCAAAGTGTTTTATGACCTTGCATGCATATTAGACTGTTGTTGGAGACCCTTACAACCTAAATATGACCCTATTTCATGTATAATATGGGCTCTTTAAATGTTTCTGTCTTGTTGCCTTTGGTGCAAAATGTCAAATTGATTAACAACCAATGGCCAAAATGACATAAAATGGGACAGTCCGTGCAAGAAACTGAACATTATATAAAAATGATAACATTTAAAGTTTTGCTGTAATGTCATCTACATCTTGAATAGCCAGAGGGTGAGTAGGATGGGCAAACTATCCCTTCAACTACACAGTGTACTATGTACCTATCTCTGTTAGTTAATATGTAACTGCAAATGTACAACTAGATAGCAGTGTCCAAATGGGTAATCAAAATACTTGCATCACAGAAAGCTTTGCAGCAACTGCCATAAAATGAAACAAAATTATAACATTCCAAACATAAAACATACTAAATAAAAAATCTTTCTGTCTTTTTTTACTGATTGACAGATAATGAGATTGAGACCTGGATATTAGCAGCTTTTTATCCGTCTATTTTTATAACATTATGTCAGAGTCTGCACTTTGTTAACTACATGACTTTCAATTAATTAACTCCCACAGCAGATACTCAACTTAAGATAAAACCTTTTCTTCGTTCAACATCATGTAATAAGTTCACATGTTAATCTTTGAGGATCATTCTGAAGGCAAACAGATTTGGCAGAATGGGGGTTTAGAGTTCAGTATGTTTGCTTTGGTGAGCAATCTAAAATGACAAAAAGATACATAAAAAGGTAGGCAAGTTATTACCTAGGAATTCTGGTTTGGATTAAATGCAAATTCAAAAGCATGTTTCCTTACGTGTTTGTCTTATATGATACTGTATATACTCACCGGCCACTTTATTAGGTACACCTGTCCAACTGCTCGTTAACGCAAATTTCTAATCAGCCAATCACATGGCAACAACTGAATGTATTTAGGCATGGTCAAGACAATCTGCTGCAGCTGAAACTGAGCATCAGAATGAGGAAGAAAGGTGATTTAAGTGACTTTGAACGTGCCATGGTTGTTGGTGCCAGACGGGCTGATCTGAGTATTGTAGAAACTGCTGATCTACTGAGATTTTCATGCACAACCATATTTAGGGTTTACAGACAATGATCTGAAAAGGAGAAAATATCCAGTGAGTGGCAGTTCTGTGGGTGCAAATGCCTTGTTGATGCCAGAGGTTAGAGGACAATGGCCAGACTGGTTCGAGCTGATAGAAATGCAACAGTAACTCAAATAACCACTCGTTACAACTGAGGTATGCAGAAGAGCATCTCTGAACGCACAACACGACCAACCTTGAAGTGGATGGGCTACAGCAGCAGAAGGCCACACCAGGTGCCACTCCTGTCAGCTAAGAACAGGAAACTGAGGCTACAATTTGCACAGGCTCACCAATAGAGGATCTTAAAAACGTCGCCTGGTCTGATGAATCTCAATTTCTGCTGCGATATTCATGCCCTTCACAGTCACCAGATCTCAATCCAATAGAGCACCTTTAGGATGTGGTGGACTGGAAGATTTGCATCATGGATGTTCAGCTGACACATTTTCAGTTACTGCGTGACGCTATCATGTCAATATAGACCAAAATCTCTGAGGAATATTTCCAGTACCTTGTTGAATATATGCTACGAAGGATTAAGGCAGTTCTGAAGGCAAAATTGTGTCCCAGTACTAGTAAGGTGTAATAACGTGGCCAATTAGTGTATAATACTTAAATAATAATAATAATAATAATAATAATAATAATAATAATAATAATAATAATAATAATAATAATAATACACACAATGAAATAGATCTAAAAAGAATTATCTACATATAATAATAAATATCTATATAGTTATAAAATAATTATATTTTAATTAGATGTAACACTCAAAAGCAAATACATAATTAATGGGTGTAAATTAAAATTACATTTAATGCATAACAAATTTAAATGGAAAAATAAACAAATGTAATTAAAATTTAAATTAAATTAAAAGAAACGAATTTATTAAAAAAAAAAAAAAAAACGTATAAGAAATATATACAAATAGCTTTTGGCAAGTCTATCTAAATAGCTCATTAATAACTGTCAAAATTCATCTGCATGCACCTGAATTTGGATTTAAACCAGATGACATTTCTCCACTTTGCAGTTATCTTGCAGTGAGAAGTCTCTGACATTTAAACCTGTTCATACATTGAGTGAGTGCTATGGGAATCACAAACTGACAGTGGTTAGATGTCATAACGACAGCACTGAAGGTAGCAGTGTGTTTTCCAGATGTCTGCATTGGTTTAGCACCCAATAATTTAGTAAAGGATTTATGCAAATGCAGTAATGGAACAACATGCTGGCAAAATTACGGTTGTTGCCTCAATCTGAAATCATTTTGCATGTGCAAGGCAATGGTACAAATTGATGCAAGGCCACCTGAACATGTGAGAGAGAAAAAAAAATAAGTGATAGAAATTTCCATTTTTTACCCCTTTTTTCCCCCAGACTAAACATCCAAGACATCATGGTAAAGCCCCAAATATGAATTCTATATCCAACCAGTCACATTCAATAGGGTATATGTAGAGAGACTTTTAATTGCCAGTCAGCCAGCCAAAGAGATTCCAGGGAACTGAAGATCTGGTTTCTTTAAAAAAAAACAAGACTTTCACTTCCTGATTGTAGGGCTGGGCGATATGGCCTTTAAAAAAAAAAAAATTCCAGATTTTTTTCACAATTTTTATTTCCCACTAAATAAAGTTGAAGGTTATTAACCTATATAATTAGCATAAGCATATCACACTTATATAATTATAGGATATAAATGCTAGAAAAAAAATGCTAGGAAAAAAAAACCTCTCCCTCAAGAAATTTGCTAAAGATCAAACTGAACTAGAACTAGTATGAAAGATCTAATTACAATTGCATACAAGACTTTTATAGTTATAATAATATCAATTATACCATTTAATTTAGCAAAAGTAAACTCATACTGATTGTTAAAAAGGAGACCTTCCTCAAGATTATTTATTTTCCTATTTTTTTGTAAATTTTAGTTTAACATGAACATACTTTCAAAGCTTTATTCATTTCATATAAATGACTCATGCTAGGCTAGTGGGATACATTTTTTAGTTTTTATCTTGCGTTGGGCTGCAGGATAGACTCGACCAGGGGTGTCCAAACTCTGTCCTGGAGAGTCGGTGTCCTGCAGATTTTAGCTCCAACTTGCTTCAACACACCTGCACGGATGTTTCTTGAAAGCCTAGTAAGAGCTTGATTAGCTAGCCTAGGTGTGTCTGATTGGGGTTGGAACTAAACTTCACCACCTGCCCTCCAGTACCGAAATTGGACATCCCTGGACTAGACTATTGAGCGAGTTGCCACAGTGTTGATATTTACATTACCAAATATAAAACGGCTTTTTTTCTTTGCGGCTGGGTCACATCATTTATCCGGAAACAGCAACGTTGGATTCCAACTTAAGATCGGTAACAGTTCCTTTCATATGAGTGTCTCTCCATAATTGCCTATTTATTACTTCTTCCTGTGAGAAATACAAGGTGTGGCGTGCAGGTTCAAATGTGCGTGTCTGACGGTGAATGTTATGAGAGCCCTCATTTAAGCTGTTTTTTGGCAGGTGTGTCCATGTTGTATTTAATTTCAGAGAGTTCTCCTCTGCAATGTTGTTTGTGTGTTTCTATGGCAAAACTAAATGAGCCCAGAGGAAAGTGTGAAAATGAATATCCATGTAAATGGAAATCAATGTAAACTTCACTCAACTTAATTGATAAAACAGATGTATTGCCAAACCCTACCTGATTTATATACGGCATAAAGTGGATCTCAGACAGGACAAGAAGCACTGAATTTATTTTACCACAGTATTTGTAAAGTTTTTGTTCTCAACTGCTGCTGACGGCACTTAAACTGTCTTTCATCTCATTTTACACTTGAGCAACTTAATGAATGCTTAAGGGTCCATTCTCACAGAATTTTTTTCTTTCCAATGCATTACTTTTCTATTGAGTTTAAATGTAAACACACACTTGACGGATGTGTGTGATTGTTATGCTTACGTTTTACATCTTTTGAAGCAGAGTGCACGTGAGCGCCGTGCATTTTAGATGCCATGTGAAGTAAAAGATCTTAAACTTGTAAACACAGTGGAGCTCATCACTGTTAGTTCCACAGCAGTGGACCAATTAGTAGAACTCAGAGGTCAGACAAAAGTTGCAAGTTTCTGTTTACAGTGCTAAGTCACGGTGTTTAAATACCCTTGTGCTTTATGTGGTGCTTATTTTCAAACCATTCTGAATCATTGTCTCTCGTGTTTTTAGAAGAATTCAGTGTTAATGAGCCCTAAGTCTATTGAACTGAGTATAATTCAATTCAATTACATCATTGATGCTGTAAAGCAGGGATCTCAAACTGCTGGCCCGCGGGCCACTTGCGGCTCATTTTCCTCCTCCCTCCAGCCTGCAACTGATGTGAAAACTTTACAGAGATTTGGCCCAACAAAACATATTTTTTTGAACCACTATCATTGTTTTGCAGTCGCATATACTGTAGCCATTTGTGGTTTTGACCCGCCGTTTAGTCGACATTTAAAGAACTGCATACTGATTAGTTTTACTTTTATTTTCTCACAGTGAACGGTCGACAGTAACACACGTGCATTTTAATTCTGTGGCTGAACATTAAAATATAGGTTTGTAAGTGCTCTATGTTTACTAAAGCTCTATTTTTGTTAATGTTTAAGGGTCGTTTGATTACTATCAGTTTTATACTACTTTTATTTTGTCGTACAAACACTTCTTCATGGCTTACACGTTTATGCTGGTGGTGTAACAAATATGATCATTTTGCTAATATTTGATTCAAATGGTCTCAATAAATAGATTTTCCTCATATGTATATTAAGATTTGCATAAAAACTATGTAAATTGGTAAAAGTGTACTGCTAGTTGAATTAGACTTAGTAAATTAAATGTCAATACGTACAAACTTTTCCCTTTGTTGTAGTTAAAACAAAAAAAAAAAAAAGGTATTGAGAAGAACAAATTACCAGTAAAGTCACTTAAGTTATCAAAACTGCTTTCTGCTGTTCTTACGCTAATAAGACAATACAATTGGTTGGGACAGAATAATAATTATTATGCCTAATATTTGTAGTGTTTTCATAGCAATTTAAACTACCCCTTCAATATGTACTGTAAGTTTTGACTGCATATACTTTGTGGAAGAATGATTAAGTGTGTATCTAATTTTCGGCCATACACACAACAACCACAGAATTATTAGCCCCACTTTTATTTTTATTTTTTAAATATTTCCCAAATGATGTTGAACAGAGCAAGGGCATTTTCACAGTATGTCTGATAATATTTTTTTCTTATGGATAAAGTCTTATTTTGGATAGAATATTAGTAATTTTTATTTATTTTTAAAAACCATTTTAAGGTCAAATTTATTAACCCCTTTAAGCAAATGTTTTTCTCGACAGTCTACAGAACAAACCATCATTATACATTAACTTGCCTAATCACCCAAACTTGCCTAGTTAACCTAATTAGTTAAGCCTTTAAATGTCACTTTAAGCTGTATAGAAGTGTCTTGATAAATATCTAGTAAAATATTATTTACTGTCATCATGGCAAAGATAAAATAAATCAGTTATTAGAAATGAGTTATTAAAACTATTATGTTTAGAAATGTGTTGAAAAAAAATCTTCTCTCCATGGGAAAAAAGTAAACAGGGGCGCTAATAATTCAGGGGGGCTAATAATTCTGACTTCAACTGTATTTCAACAGCTGATGTGTGACACGATAAACATGCTGATTTGCATTATCACTGGTGACAGGTAATGCTTGAAATATAAACGTCATGTCTGTTGTCCTAAGATGCATCAATTATGTCAAGTTTCCACTTTTTTCTTGTGCTTGAATGTTAAACGGCCTCCTATAATTTGTCAGTCACTGAAATGGCCCCCAACCAATTTAAGTTCGAGACCCCTGCTGTAAAGGAACCTTATAAAATTGAAAATATTCACATTAACTGCTCACCAGACGTTTATGTGTGGTTTATCGGTTATATGCATGCATTGTGCTGCTTTGATTACAAAATCTACGCAAACACTTGGAATCGCAAAAGTCTTTTTTTCAGCTCACAAAAAAAACATTAGAAAGCACCTGTAAGACATATGGCAGCCAACATGAGGTATTAAATACTACTACGCCAATCATTAAGTATTCATGTCTCTATTTCAGAGAAATAACGCAGAATTACTCTCACTTAATTAGAACTGTTTCCTCGTTAAGAGGACATGCATTTTTAATTCCTGACATCTCGAGTGCTGTAAGTGAAATCGACGCCCCGCAGAACCTCATTATGCTGTAGTCAGAGAACATGTGCATCTGCGCTTCTCTCCGCACTTCCGCTCAAGATGCTTTCTTCTGCTGCTTTTTCTGGAGTCGGCTCACAGTTTGTGTATGTGTGTGTGTGTGTGTGTGTGTGTGTGTGTGTGCGCGCAAGTTTGCCTTAGCAGTCCTCTCTCCTTTTGGCTCTGTTGAGATAGCATTTCCGTTTTGTTTAGCATCCAAAAACATTCCTCACTCTTTTAACACCTAACTTTGGTACAAAAAAAGAGCTCAAAATGGCATTGGCCTTCCCAGTGCCATTAAGACTTTAAATCACACCGCTTCTCAACTCTTCTCCTTTTAGCCGCTGTCTACAGTTGTTTGCCTTACTCAAATATACATGTGTTTGCTTCTTTATTTCTTAGTAGGATGCTGAAAGCTGGCTGAAGGAGCCATGCTCAATTCGTGTCCGCTTTGATCTCACAGCCACACAGAACAGAATAGCAGCAAACTAAGATCATGGTTGTCTGCACTGCAAAACAGCACTATTCAATACACAGGCCACATGTGGGCTCATGCAATCTTATCATCAGGATCTTTTATTTTTAAAGCTAAAAGTATATTCTAAATGCACCTTGATGTAATGGAGATTTTCTTTTACTGATCATCTGGTGAAGCTCACAACTGATGGATTGAAATGCAAGCCCTACATAAAAAAAATATATAATAAATAAATAAATAAATAAATTATGTAAGTGCATGAAATATAAATAAATGAAACACCCTAAATAGACATAGACCAGGCATGTCCAAGCTCGGTCCTGGAGGGCCGGTGTCCTGCAAAGTTTAGTTCCAACCCCAATCAGACACACCTGGGCTAGCTAATCAAGCACTTACTAGGCTTTCTAGAAACATCCGTGCAGGTGTGTTGAGGCAAGTTGGAGCTAAAATCTGCAGGACACCGGCCCTCCAGGACCGAGTTTGGACACCCCTGACATAGACAATAATAATAATAGTAATAATAATAATTATAATAAAAAATAAATAAAATAAAATAAAAAATATTAATAAAAATAATAATAATAATAATCCCCTACCTTTATATAGCGCTATTCTGGACACTCAAATCGCTTTACACATTTTTGGGGAAATCTCCTCATCCACTACCAGTGTAATGCATCTACCTGAATGACACGGCGGCAGCCATATTGCACCAGACCACACACCACAAACCAGCTGATTGGTGGAGAGGAGACAGAGTGACAAAGCCAATTATGATATGGGGATGGTTAGGAGGCCACTGTGGGCAAAATGGGCAAATTTGGTGACACAGTCAGGAGCTCAGTTTGACAGTCTGTTGCTCCGTTTGACTCGGGGGATGAAAAGGACTAAGCATAATTATGACAACCCAATATTTTTTTTAATTCCACTGAGATGTTAGCTACTATGGATTGACACAGACAACAGATGTGACAAAAAGTGGTTTGCTTTATTTACAATAAAGATAATGTGAGAGTTGCAAAAGATATTTGAAGAAGTTGGATTTGGATATGCTCATGAATGGCTACCGGTTTCCTACCTTCTTCAGAATGTCATCTTCTGTGTTCAACAGAAAGAAAAAACCTCCAAAAATTGGACAAAATGTGGATGAAATGTTTTTTTTTTTCCGGCTTCCGGCTTCCGGCTTCCGGCTTCCGGCTAGTGTTGTACATTGACAAGAATGTAAAGTTATGAGACATGATTTAAGTTTAGCAGAACAATGTATGACAAGAGCCAGAAATTGAACCTAAATCTTATATAGTATAGTATAGTACTGTATGGATGTATAAAGGGAGATTTCATCCCCAAACTGAAAGTACCCGCCCCCATTACGCCACCACTGGACCTAATTGAAACCCCAGGCAGCATCACTACTGAGGTAATGGGGGTGGGTACTTTCACTTTTCACTGCTACCCTCCCTCACTTCTGCTCGTGTTCAAACCAAACTGAGATCAGCGCGGTGTTTCTTATGGCGGGTTTTATCCTTCATACACGTTGAGAGATCGAGTTGATCGACTTGATAAGGGAATATGTCTTGACATAACCCACACAGATGTGACTTAGTAAAGTGTGAAGTCATGTATGACTTTAATTGTTGCGTTAGTCTGAATGTAAATGCCCTCGTCAGGCAGCGCTGGAGCAGCGTGAGAGGATAACAGCGCATCAAGCGAACAGTACGAACAAAAGAAAAAGACACAACTGAAAACACTTAAATGCCTGTATTTGTTGTATTTGCAGCAGCTCTGTGGTGCTCGTCCACAACTTCATGCATTGGGTTAAAATAGGCTGTCTCTTCTCTGTGTTCAGTCCGTTACAATCATGGTGGAAACTCAGGCTGTCAGGCAACATAATACAGAGAGTGAATCAAAGCGCATCAAATGATCGGTAATTAAAAGGGGAAAAAAGAAAAATAGAAGAAATATCTATACTTTTATATTAGTCACACATCTGATGCTTGTGATTGCAGCAGTTCCACGTCCACAACTTCACGCATTGGGTTAAATTAGGCTTTACAGTCTCCTCTACTTCCATTGTTTCTGTTCAGCGGGAGAAACTTAACCAACCCCGTGACGTCAGGCACATCGACATTCCAAGATAGCTGCGCCCAAAATCTAAAATCTATAGTAAAACACGCCATTTTTCTGCTAAATGCTTACATTAATCGAGTTTGTTTAATATATTTTCATTAAAGTGGAATCCACTGTACAAAATAAAGTTAACTTGACTGAGTGCTTCATTTCCCATTTAACTGAATAAACAGTTAGTCAACACAAGTACATCTTATTGAACATTATTAATTTTCATCACCAATTATCATAGTAGAACAGTTTCTCAAGCAGTTTGTGATGCATTTTGAAAACAGGAGATGAGCCCCTGGTTTAATGTGACACCTGGCTTGTGAAAAACTTTCTCAATTTTAGCCATTATTTGGGTAACACACATATTCTGAATGCCTTTGACAGAATTCAAATAAGAAATTTTAATCTAGATTAATTCTAAGATTACTGTGAGATTAATCTAGATTAAAAAAATAATAATCTATGCCCACCATATATATTTTTTTATCTATAAATACAAACTTATTTACAGAATGCATATTTTGACTAAACAATTCCCTTTCAATGTTTTATCATATAAAGTGATCATGCCTCTTCAAAGATTTAGATTAAACCACTTTAACAATCTGAACTGACTTTTTGATCCCTTTATGAATATTTTAAAGCATCAGTGGGTGAACTTACCAACTTAAAATATTTAAATATACTTAAAACTTTTTCTGAAATGTAATATGGCCTGCTCTTAAAATAATTATGTGTTATTTATATGTATTTCTTTTCAAACAAAAGCTGGGTGTAATTGTTTGAGCTGCTTTTTCACAACCCAACCCCACTGTTGGCTAAATGTTTGAGTCTCACTGAAAATATAAATGATCAAAACTGAATTGATTTATCAAGTGCTATTTTGGCTCCAGTCTAAAGAGTATTTTTCCTGACCAAAACAAAATTTTGGTATTCACTTGTGCTAAAAATTGAATCATCCAATTTTGTTTTCTATTTTTGGCCGCATCCAATTTTTTATGCTCAGTGAAAGGACATGATTAGCAGTGAGTCACTTTAGAGAAATAACTCTGTCTGTTGTCCAACAGTATATATGGCAGATATCTCCCTCATATCCTAATAACAGTTGTGTGGTGCCCTTTTATAATACTCACATGTGTTCAACAGACAAACTGCCGTCTGCTCATGCCACGGTGACAAATGACACACATTAATATGAGGAACAGAGGACTCACAGACCAGATTGTGTTATTAAAACCTGGAGAGAGTTCCAGTAGATAGAGATGTCCCTGTCGAGAATAAAGCTTTTAATTGGAGGCTGTCAGGCTCTTCAAAAAAAAAAAAAAAAAAAAAAAAAAAAAAAAAACACTGATTTGACTCGCTAATAGGCCAAAATCTGATTTGGCCTATTCGACCACTCTATACATAACAATGATGAATGATAATGATAACCTGAGATCCACAGTTGATCAGAGTTACAGAAGCTACTAACATATATCTCAATATAACTTTGTGTGCACCAGTGCCAAAACAGAGATGTCATTAAATAAAACAGATTTTAAAACATTTTTCATCTGAATGCAAGTTGTCTGGTCTTTATACATTGAAGAGATGCATGTATTTGTTGGGAATTTGTTCAAATTGTTGATAGATATATATATATATATATATATATATATATATATATATATATATATATATATATATATATATATATAGAGAGAGAGAGAGAGAGAGAGAGAGAGAGAGAGAGAGAGAGAGAGAGAGAGAGAGAGAGAGAGAGAGAGAGAGAGAGAGAGAGAGAGAGAGAGAGAGAGAATATTTTTCCAGCACATTTCTAAACATAATAGTTTAAATTATCTTTGTCATGATGACAGTAAATAATATTTGACTAGATATTTTTCAAGACACTTCTAGACAGCTTAAAGAAAGAAGAGTGAGTCTCAGGAAAGATGAATGAATGAGTGCCAGAAAGGATGAATGAATGAGTGTCAGAAAGGATGAATGAATGAAAGGATGATAGAATGAGTGTCAGAAAGGATGAATGAATGAAAGAATGAATGTCAAAGTATGAATGAATTAAAGGATGAATGAATGAATGAGTGTCAAATAGATGAATGAAAGGATGAATGAATGAGTATCAGAAGGGATAAATGAATGAAAGAATGAATAAATGAGTGCCAGAAAGGATGAATGAATGAGTGTCAGAAAGGATGAATGAATGAAATGATGAATGAATGAGTGTCAGAAAGGATGAATGAATGAAAGGATGAATGAATGAGTGTCAGAAAGTATGAAAGGATGTCAGAAAGTATGAATGAATTAAAGGATGAATGAATGAAAAGATGAATGAATGAGTGTCAGGAAGGATGAATGAATAAATGAATGAATTAATTAATTAATTAAATATATGAGTATCAGAAGGGAGGAATGAATGAAATGATGAATGAATGAGTGACAGAAAGGATGAATAAAATGAAAGGAAGAATGAATGAGTGTCAGAAAGGATGAATGAATGAATGAATAAAAGGATGAATGAATGAGTGTCTAAAGGTATGAATGAATTAAAGGATGAATAGATGAAAGATGAATGAATGAGTGTTAGAAAGGATGAATGAATTAAAGGATGAATGAATGAGTATCAGAAGGGATGAATGAATGAAATTATGAATGAATGTCAGAAAGGAGGAATGAATGAGTGCCAGAAAGGATGAATGAATGAGTGTCAGAAAGGATGGATGAATGAAAGGACAAATGAACGAGTATCAGAAAGGATGAATAAATGAGTGTCAGAAAGAATGGATGAATGAAAGGATGCATTAATAAAAGGATGAATGAATGAGTGTCAGCAAGGAAGAATGAATGAATGAGTATCAGAAGGGATGAATGAAATGATAAATGAATGAGTGTCAGAAAAGATGAACGAATAACAGGATGAATGAATGAGTGTCAGAAAGGATGAATGAATGAAAGGATGAATGAATGAGTGCCAAAAATTATGGATGAATGAATGAAAAGGATAAATGAATGAGTGTCAGAAAGGATGAATGAATGAGTGTCAGAAAGGATGACTGAATGAAAGGATACATTTTAAAATGAAAGAAAAAGATTAATGAATAAATGAATGAAAGGAAAAGATGAATGAATGATAAAAAAGATGAATGCGATGATGAAAAATAAATTGATTACAAAGGAAAAAGTATGAAAGAAATAGAAAAAAAAAAGGTTAAACTTGAAATGGTAGAAGCAGAAAGAGCAAGAGAGAAAGATGTGAAAGGAAAAAGGTGAAAAGAATGAATGAAATGAAAAGGTGTTTTGGAGTGAAAGAGGACAAAAATGAAAAAGAACATACACAAATAAACCTCAAACTGAAAAGTCTGAAGGAAAACAAAGAAAAAAATGTAAAGGAATGAAAGAATCAGTGAAGTTAGGAGAGAAAAATATCAGCAAAATTCCTTGTGAACATTTTAAAGCCTAAGCCAATTACAGTAGAGAAAATGAGCACTATCTTATAAGCTAATTCTGTTCCAAACAAAACTGCACGACGACACCACATCACGGATGCTATCCCGCTTTTATTTATGGCAGCTTTTCACAGCTGTACTTCACAGGAGCTTCCTTTAATGATGTTTTTGCTTTCTATTGTCTGAATTCATGTTTAGCATTCACAGGTGTGTTCAAGTAATCTTAAAATCTGAGCTAGCATAGCCGCGCTACTGGCGCAGTGCTACTACTACGTGAGGGGCTCAGGCAGAGTGTAAATTGGATCCAGAACCCTTAATAGAAGCCATCACGGAGCTCGGCACCGAGAGCGACGTGATCAGTAGAATATCAAACAGAATATGGCGGGTGCGATATTGAGGTGGCCATGTGTGAACAATGACACATGATTTCCTTTTGGCGTGACTCCCACTATTTCCTGCGTAGCACAAGAGCCGCTGCAAGTCTACTGTGCTTTGATTGACTTGGATGGAAAAGGAAGCTATCAATAATTAAATGTAGCTGAGGGTGAGGGAGACATGACGCATCACCGCTTATTCTGCACAGGCACGAAATTCTCAGGACTGCAGCATTGATCAGACTAGCCAATAATAAAACACAGACAGGTGAAAAGTTTGCAGAAGACGTGCAAGCAGTGAGTATTCTTGAACCGACACATTTATATGTTGTTTATCTGATGATCAAGTCTGGGTTAGGATTGATTAATTGATTAATTATCTTGTGATCAGTAATTTTGATTATATTAGAGCCTGATGATAATCAAATATTGTGATTTACCTAAAGGGGTGGTGCACTATGATATCATATTTTAAACGTTAGTTGCTGTGTGATGTAGCTGTGTTAACATAAACATCTCTGAATGTAATACACAAAGTTCAATGCAAAAGGAGACATTGGCTTTTACAGAGTTAGCTTAGCAAAGCCTACAGCGAACGAAGTTTGGGGACTACAAAAAATACATCAGGGTTTATGAGATCACAATGGCTTCAGATTATGCAGGGGCGTGTCTAGAGGCGTGTAATGTTATAGCAGAGAAAGCTAAAATGCCGGCCAAACGCTTCTATTTGCACAGAGCCTGATTCTGTATTTGGGCTTCCAAAGGAAAAAAAATATATAGCTAGCATTTGACAAAGGAGAACTTCCAGAGTCTCTCCCAGTTTAGTGCTGGATTCGGCTAAAAACTCATCAAGAAGGAGCAGCTCCAATCATATTAGAAGAAGCTGTGGATTGTGAGCCACAACCTGTAAGTATTTATGTTTGCTAACTTGATCTATTTCATGAACAGTTTCTAGCGTTAATGGTATGTTGTAGCAAGGACATAAACACGCATGTAAACGATGGGAAATGCTGTGTGGCACCATTAACAATTTAGCTACAAATTCATATGTATCTGTCAAACCCCTGTAAACACCCCCAATATTTACTAGCACTGCATTATTTCTCTTTGCAGCTGTTTTCCCTGCGTTTTAAATCTCTAATAAACAATTAACGAGAGATATCATATTACTTTCGTTTCATATTACTTACACATGCTTATTATAAATATGAAAGACACTTGTGAGAAGTTATTTTAGAGAGCAGGTGTGAGGTTCAGCTGTGTCCTTTTCGTTTTCTGTCTAATTCGGGCTCAAAGTGATAGGGCTAAAGGGTGATTTATACTTCTGCGTCAAGCACACGTGTATGCTATGGCGCAGCCTACGCGTTGACGCATAGCCCTACGCCGTGGCTGTGGGCGTCCCTGATGCGCACCACTCAAAAACTGTGACTACACGTCGCAACGTCGCATAGCGCAAGCTCTGTGATTGGTCGGCTTGGTATCGCTGATGAGTCTGGGCGGAACCGAGAGCCGCGCGAGCCCGATGGAGTGATTGTTTACAAGTGTGGAGCTCCGAATGGAAAGTTTTGTGGTTTAAGTTGTTGCACGTCCGCCGGTTCCTACCTCAAAATGAGCGAGTTTAAGCCACTTGTACATAAAGGAAGCAATCAGAAAAAACAAAACACCAGCGAAGAAACTCGACACAGAGGAACCTTAACACCTCACAGCCAACTAGCGTTTCGGAAGTGTTATTGCAGAACAACAGAAAAAGCGGGCAGAAGTATAAATGCACAGCTACGCGCGTTGCATGCGCCATGGGTCACGCCAATCACTTGAGGCAGAAGTATAAACCAGGCTTAACAGTTACATTGATTGACAGTATTTACACAATGGCAAAGCGCGTGCTTGTAGACGAGCTTGCAATCAGAGCCTCTTGAGGAGGATCCTGTGGAGGACCTATGAAATATGACAGTCGTTTTTATGTTAGCTGAGTAGCAGTATATAATTAAAGCAAGATTTATGAAAAAATAATGTGATTTTTTTACAAATGAAGCATGAGCACACATTGCTTTCCACCTTTACACAAACACAATCAAGCCTTAAAAATACACACTGGACCAGTCCTTTAAATCTAGACTGTTTTACTATGTTGGTTCACAGATCATGGCAGTTCAGAAATCAGATGACTGATGATTGTTTATAAAAAGGGGATGGTTTATCATAGGAGTCAGTGTAATAAATCATCTATGGAATGTTTTGAGCTAAAACTTCACAGACACACTGTAGGGATGACTGGGACTTTACATCAGATATTTCATGTTTTAAAAAAGGGGCACACTAGGTCCCTTTTATTGATTCAGATACTATAGTCCCTGACTTTTTTTTTAAATGTCCATGCTTTACTATTGTCAGTTGCAATTTATTATAACAGAGATAAAATATGCACAATTTTACAACACTTACATTTACAAAATGCTGCATTATAAAACTGCTATTAAACTCATGGGTATGGTATCAAACTCTGGTATGGTGCTATTTTTATTTTATTAAACATTTAGTTTTGTAATTTAATGATTATATTAGATTGTATTGTGACTACTGCTTTACCAAACTCTACCAAGTTTACCATCATTGTAGGGGGTATTTACACAATATTATCTACCTACCTACCTATCCATCCACACATCCATCATTAATTCATTCATTTTGGCAATCAATCAATAAATCCATCCATCCATCCATCTTGTCAATCAATCCATCCATCCATCTTTCACTTTGACAATCAGTCCATCCATCCATCCATCCATCCATCCATCCATTCAGGCAATCAGTCCATCAGTCCATCCATTCATCATTTATTCATTCATTATTTAATCAATCCATTCATCTTCCATTTTGGCAGTAAATCCATCCATCTATCTTTCATTTTGGCAATCAGTCCATATATCCAATTCTGGAATGCGTAATAAAGTGTTTATTTTATATTCGTTGACTGCTCATGACTATATTAGATTGTATTGTGACTACTGCTTTACCATCTCATTGTAGGGGGGTATTTACACAATCTTACCTACCTACCTACCTATCCATCCATCCATCATTCAATCCATCCATGCATCCATCATTCATCCATTCATGCATTCCTTTTGACAATTAATCCATCCATCCAACTTTCATTTTGACAATCAATACATCCATCCATCCATCCATCCATCCATCCACCGATCCATCTTGAAAATTAATCCAAACCTCCTTCATTCATTCAGTTTGACAATCAATCCATTCATCTATCTTTAATCTTGGCAATAAATCCATCCATCCATCTTTCATTTTGACAATGTCCATCCATCCATCCATCCACCCATCCCTGGCATGTGTAATACAGTGCTTATTTTACATTCGCTAATATTCAATTTTTAGTGCATCCTTTACATTTTAAACATGCTCTTTTTACAATTTTTTTAATAAATCATTAACATTTAAAAAAATAATAAATCATCAATACAGTGATGATCAGTGGCGATAGCCTAGTGGGCAGTGTCCTGACCACTGTGCTTCTGGAGTCCCCGCTCGCAGACCTTTCCCTATCCAATCCCACACTCTGTCACTTCAGCTTTTCTTCCTGTCAAAATAAAAGGCAAAAATGGCCAAAAAAAATAAATAAATAAATAAAAATAATAATTGCAGTTAGTCTTTACAAAGTGACACCACAAGCCACTGGCTTGGTATGCATAATACAGATTTTGTAGTTTTTTTTTTTTAGACATTTGAGTTTGTATTACATTGGTGACATGTAAACATAACCTAAAAAACGATAGCTTTCCTAAATGTTTTAACATTTTTATTACTCTAAAAATGTATGTATAAAAAAAATACATAAAAAACAGGCTCTTTATTCACTAATTTTCTCTTCACACACATATCTCCATTTAACTGTAGATGTGAGTGAAATATTTGCACCATTGAACACTCGTTTGTGGCCTGAAGGATCTGTTGCAAGAGCTTTTTACATTTCAGCTGTATGCCAGCAGCCGTTCCTGCTTCGCTTTCATTTCATAGCAAAGTAGACGCGGTGAAACTCTTCATGCATGCAATTACAAGAATCTGACCTTGAGTTAAGTTGCAACCAATGGCTAAATACCAGACCTCAGCTCTTATTTAAATGCAACACTTTTTTTTTTAATCTTCCCTTTTTCTTTCTTTTTTTTTTCTCTCGCATTCTTTCTCAATCAACTACCTGCAGAGAGTGGCCCTCAACATCTTGTAGCTGAATTAAAGTTTAAAGTCAGCATCATGCAAATAAACAGGCCTTCGTTGACCTTGGTCATGAAGGTCTACCTTAAATAAGCATGCACACCTTGCTTTAGCTATGCCTGTCTTTTCATATTAGTCAAATGGTCTGATAAATGAAAATCCTTGATGGCCATTGTGTGTGTCTGTGTGGATTAGGTGTGTAGTGAGTCATCACTTATCAGTGATTAGAGATGACTTGCCGTACAGATGTAGCTATCTCTCTTAACCCATTCTTCTCTGGTTCTCTGGTTTATTTAAAGTGGTGGAAGACTGAGGTGGAAGGAATGATAAAAACTCTGTGTGTGTGTGTACCTTATTTTCCTTGTGAGCAGGGCTACACATTAACACCCACCAAATGTGGGTAGATTTCAGCTGTGGTGGGTTAGACAGCCACCTCCACTAGCCACTTTGGCTGGTTGGAAATCATTTTTCAATTGTAGTTTTCTTAGTAGAATTGAGTAGCAGCACGACTGACAAAAATAACAGTGTTTGCACGAGCAAAAGAAAGCAGATAAATACAGAATCAGAGCATACTCACTTGTTCGCACAGGTAATGTGATGCGCGCAACTGTTAAAAAGTGTGCACTCCCGTTTACTTGCGCGAAGCAACCGTGCCTTGAGGAAATGCAACTGGTGAGATCGGTTCTCTTTGAAATATACTGGACAAAAAGCGATGATCGTGCACACACAGTTCTGCTGCTTTCAAGAGCTCAAGATTTAAAAAAAAAATTATTTTGTAAGCAGCAGCAGTCACTGCTTTCACTTTAATTATTCTTTTAACAGATTATTAACAGGCCTAACATTAACTGTGTGCACATGATCATCTTTTCATTATCACTCACGTTTTTTTACCTGCTTTCTTTTGCTTACAGTTATTTTTGTTAATTTGGTTTAATTATAATTTTTTTTTTACAATAACATTGCTTTAATATCAGATGAGCTCCCCATTTATGTGTAGTTAACTGGTGTTCTGGGACCTTTAGGCAGGACAGATTACTGTGCATATTTTAGATACATGAGAATAATAATTTTTTTAATGTAATGTGTTTTAAAGAAAAGTTTTGTTGAATTAAAAAGTGCACCTATACAGCTATAATTTCCTTGTTTTGACACATTAAAAATTTGTGGCTAAGAAATAATTATTTATTTTTGGTGTGGTCAGAGATACATTAATCCTTAATTTTGAACACTGAAAAGTCATGTGAAATAAAAACTAATTGCAATGTGACACAACCCATTTGCTCATGCACACTGAACAAGCTCATATACAACACACACAAAACGTGAAATGAATGAGGAGGCATGTGAACCTAACACGACATCTAAATCAAGTAATTTTAGCATGGCAATGTCAAATTTTTACATATAAAATATATTTTCCCAAAAACAAAAGTGTGGCTAGTGAAACTGCAGAGTGGCTAGTAATGTTGGAAAACTACTAGCCAAAGTGGCTGGTGATTAAAAAAGCTAATGTCAAGCCCTGCTTGGGAGAATGTGTTTATTTCCCCACAAGTATAGCAATACCAGTACATTTTGAATGTGTTGGGACTTTTTTTATCCCCATGAGAAAGACGGCTTATAAATCTCACAGAATTAAATATTAAAACAAAATAAATAAATAAACAAATAAATAAATAAATGCAGATTATTTCTTGCAAAGGTTGGGTTTAGGGGTACGGTTGGGGTAGGGGATGGAATAAACCATCTGTACAGTATAAAAATTATTGCGTCTATGGTAAGTCCCCATAAAGATACAGTAGCTGCACAAGTATGTGCATGTGTGTGTGTCATTCATTCATTTTCTTTTCTACTTAGTCCCTTTATTAATCTGAAGTTGCCACAGCGGAATGAACCGCCAACTTATCCAGCATTTGTTTTACGCAGCGGATTCCCTTCCAGTCGCAACCCATCACTGGGAAACCCATACAAACTCATTCGCACACATACATACACTATAGACAATTTAGCCTACCCAATTCACCTGTACTGCATGTCTTTGGACTGTGAGGGAAACCGGAGCAAACCCATGCAAATGCAGGGAGAACATGCAAACTGACCCAGCTGAGGCTCAAACCAGCAACCTTCTTATTGTGAGGCGACAGCACTACCTACTGCGCCACTGCATCGCAGTGTGAGAGATAGAGAATAAAGCTAAGGTTTTGCACAAGAGAGAGAGCTCTGGCCCATCCGAGTAGCCATATAAAATTGACTGTCGGGCCAGATTTTACCCTGTATAAGGGGGCATCCTGAGGCTAAGTACCTTGGATGAGGGCACATCAGTAAAAGGTCAGTAAATGTATTTCAGCTCATGGATCACCCCTGCCCTTGGATTTGCACCTAATGTTTACATTTACAGTCCAGACTTCTAACCCCTAGACCAGAACCAAGATGTACATAAGCTCAAAAGTACACACAGCGAAGTACAAAAGCACACCTCCTTGAGAAGAAGGTCCTACAGGCGCGCACTCTCACACACACGAAAACCAACAGCACCTGTCCTGCATTTTCATATATTAGCCCTGTATATATGAAAAAGCATCTACTCCCATGCCTCATGAGAGAAGTAAAGCGAGGCAGAGGGAAGCACAGGGGAGAGCACTGAACAGAAGCCATGCATGAGAAATGAGAAACTCTGACTAAAGTAGAGAGGAGGGGCTCAGAAGGGAGGCTTCAGATGTACGAGAGAGAGATTGATGTGAGTGGGCTCATGTAATATCTTTAAAGTGGCAGGCGGAGGCCATTCTTCATTTGTCTTCCTGAGAAATGCACTGTCAGGGCAGCCAAAAGGAATTGGAAATGAATGTCAGTTCTCTTCCCTTTCAAAGACGCTCATATTGTGACATCCCGTCATACCCTATTTTATTATTATTATTATTTAAGATTTAGACTGCTTTGCTATACCTTGAGTAGCCACGACTGCTGAGAAGGGGCCTTCCCTTTGAACGTAGAAGGACAATGAAAAAAAGAAGGAGAAAAATAGGGACATAGTGGAACCAATTTTGCAGAGCAGCTCCCTGATTGGTGCTTGAACTGAGATGGAGATATAGTAGGAGGTGCTGAGAGAACGGTAAAGCAGCAGATATTACACTTCACTTCATTCCCCCTGACTTCATCTTGACACATCATGAAAGTGTGATGTTTATCTCCTCTGCATAAATTCACATTTCTCTACACCTTTTGGTTTATTGTCTGAACACAGGTGTTTGAAATGTGCGTTTAGGGCTCCCGCTAAGCATGGGATTATGGTTTCTTGAAGAGGCAGGCAGTTTGACACCACTAGAGATTAAAGGCACGCGTCGTATTCCTCCCTCTCCCCGGGGGCCGACTCTGTCATTCGGAGCCGTTTGAGATGTCTGTGTTTACAATACAGGGACAACAGCACCGCTCAGTCACGGTGACGCCGTCACTCACGCTTTACAGCCAAATAAATCTCCGGCGTGCGGCCTGGGGTGGCTCCTCCGAACCTATTATACAAAGTACCTCCAGAACGCTGTAGTCGGTGCCATAGTGTGATTGATTCTCTAATCAGAAGCTGATTATGATGAAGCCCTCCCACGGAGAGCCATTAAATGAATGAAGAAAAGCACCTATGATGAGAATCAATAAAACTGTGCAGAACATAATGCAGTGTTATGATGTTAGATGACACTTTCCTTCAGCGAAGATCGGAGGGTCTCTTTATCGCTGAGGGTTTAAAGGTAAAACGTATAGGGGAGCCGTGACCGATGGTGATTTACATGATCACAACATTCGGCAATTTATGGATGAGGAAATCAAAATTAGTATAGGTGTGATGCCCTATCCATGTGGTCCACAGATTAATTACAAAATGTAACCCTTTTTTTCAGTTCTAGTTATATGAATAACCAGGCCTGCACAATTAATTGATTTTAAACCTAAATCGCGATTTGAAAAGGTGTGATTTTCAAATCGCAAAAGCTGTGACTTTCACTATGGGGAAAATGACAGTGAATAACATCAGAGCCGCGCTGGGGTGCGTTTCCCAAACAATGACATAACTCACGGCTGAACTATCATAGTTTGATGCATCGTTTCGGAAAAGAACGATGTACTGACGAGTGTTTCCCAAAACCCGTTTCTCTGTCGCAGATCTATTATTTGAACCACGTTAGTTATAACGTAAAACATTTATTATGATGCTCTAAACGGGGTGGAGTAAAACATTCTTTAGAGAACCACCCCATAATATCTTTTTGCAAAATCCTACTTTAATAATAATATTAATGATGATGACGATGATTATTATTATTATTGTTATTATTATTGATGGGGTAACTGGGAATAGAACACAGCCAGGAACTATGTTTCTAACTACAGCTCCAGAGGTGTAGTTGCAAGCATACAAGTTTATGACGCAGTTTGAGAATGTTCGTTGGAACGACGGATTTGGGAACTTGTGTCCTAGTTGGCTAACAATGGTTTTCAGAAATGCATCAATGATCTTTAGAGCCAATCACAGCCCTTTTGTTAAGTGCGGGAACACAATGACCACAGCTGTCATCACACAAAACATCATAGGCGTTTAAGAACTCACTCGACAACACTCAAAAAGCAAGTTTATTTATCTGCTAAAAATTATCATATTGTTCTGTACAAGTTTTGTTTGAACATTCAGCGTTTTCTTTGGGCAGCTAAAATTAAAAGTACAGTACATTTATCTCTATCTATATTTTCTTATCTATATTAAAGGACAAAATTGTATTAAATAATATAGAAATATAAATATATTTCTAAATGATACATTTGATTACAAGAATTCTTGTGCTGTGCTGTGAAATCTAAAATTGTGTATGGAAAGAATCGTCAATGCACTGTGAATGTCATGAAATCAATATGAAAAATGTTACAATCTAAATGTAAAGGTTTTAAAGGTTTCATACATCTATTTAAAATATTTTTATATGTAATTTATTTAAGTGAATTTAAAATACTGTAGTTATTTTTATAATTTGTTATGATAACTGGGAATTTTATTGGAAAAAGTGGTTTTAAATAAACAGCATGATAGTGTACCGTACTTTGTGATTATGCTTGGTCTTTCTTTGGTGTCAGAGATGAATGACCATGTTTGTAAACAAAGTGTGCGTGCAGGGAGGTGGCAGAAAAAAACTGGGAGTGCTAGAATTTACAGCGAGGCAATGACATCCGATGCGGTACAGAGTTTGTTGCTGTCTTAGAAAGAAGTTATATTGATTACATATTATATATATTATTTACATAATGCTTTCAGCATATTATAACGGCTCGTCACCCAGTGATAAGCACAGTGATTGGCAAAATTAACGTTAAAGTGAGCGGCGTTCATCTGATAGGTCCATTTGTGACAGCACCCTCCCAATAGATATTGGATAAGACGAAATGGCCAAGCATCCAGCCCCAAATATACAATCTCATTGAAGCTCCAAGTTTTTTAACAAGATGTGTGGTCATGAGCAAGAAATAATGTTCCATGATTACCAGATTCAAAAATATGTTGTGCTAAAAACCAAGGTTCTAGCTAAAGACAAGAAAAAAGACAGAGCTAACGTTGTAAGGGTAATCATCAAGAAAAACAACTGCATTATGACAGCAAATTACACCTGAACTTATGGCAGGGTATGTGAACCTGCACATAGAGGTAAAGTTGGTTTTATAATCACACATACTGACTTTCGCAATAATTCATAAAGTATTATTTGCAAACTCTAAATAGCGAAATCATATTAGCAGCCAATGACTATCAAAGTACAACATTGTTCACAGTCAATTAAACAGGGTTAATGTTGTTTTCAAGTCATACTTGCAGGTTATTTCAGACAGAATATTCAAAGTGCCGTGGTAAGCAATATAGTGAGTGTCACAAGTTGTCACTGACTGAATGTGTGAACATAAAACCAAGTTTACCTTAATAACTTACACTTTCATTCTTAGCATTGTAACTGTTTTTGCTGAAATCATTGCTGCAATAAAAAATGGGTATTATTCAGCATAGCCTTAACTTGATATAACATGAGAACTGCAGAGTCCAGCATTTTTAATTAGGTCGTCACTTCATTCAGCTCCCTTTTAGACAAAGACATCTGCAGTCGGCATTAAAAGCAATGTGGTGTATGGCAAAAGTTAAGTTTTCTATTTTTGGACTTTCAAATTTGGCATTCTACTGCACAACACGACATGTTTACTATTGCGACTGGTCTCTTTTGGCAACTATTGCTTTTTGGTCTCTTGGTTGGTAATTCGTCTATTAAAACCAGCAAATCAAATATGCGGCTCTTTTATGAAATTATAGTAAATCAAATTTTAAGTCACAATTAGATTTTTTAAATGTTTCTATCACTCAAAAAATTGTGTTTGCTGTATGTTAAAACTACTTATTTAAAATGAGCTTAAACACAATTCTTGATTTTTTGTGAAGACAACTTAAATGTATTATTTTCCATCCACTTACATTGTTAAAAACTAATAATTGGGTCACACTTTATTTTGATGGTCCGTTTGTTAAATTTAAGTTACATTGCATCTACATGCCCACTAACTTATGCCCACTAGATTATGAGTAGACTGTTAGGTTAGGGTTAGGGTTGAGGTTGGGGTTAGTGTAAGTTGACATGTACTTGCTAAGATTCTTATAGTCAGTTAAATGTCTGTTGAAGGAGCAGTATCAACAGATATTAAGAAGACAGTATACTAAAACTTAAATGGACCATCAAAATAAAGTGTTACCAATAATTTAACTTAATTCCTTCATGTTGTACTAACACAAATCAGTTGTGTGAAACCCAGCATTTTTTACATAGATCCAAATATGTGAATTTAGACTTATGTGCAAAACTTTTTGTGAATTTTAAATATGAAATTTTAAATATTTATATATCAAATTTCCATATAAAGCAGTGTAACGATGATGCTGAGGCGGCATTAAAATCCATATGTGAAGTTTAATGAAAGGCTTACACAGAGACAGAAATGTGAAAACAGGCAGAACATCAAAACCAGAGAAGCCAAATCTTCCAAAACCAAATCTTTCGACAAACACAGGGGAAATCTAAAAGGCATGAGTGATAAGGCAGGCAATGGGTCAAGGCAAAAACAACAGTCCAAAAAAAGAGCAAAATCCAAGGAACGTACATGAGAAAAACAGGCCTGGTATTACACAGGTAAGCAGGCAGGATATCACATGGAATAACGTTCGGTAAGGCAGTTAAACTGGCAATACTTTGCAAAGTAACAAGATCTTATGCACTCAACAGCATAGTATATGAATGTAGTGTCGTCCCAACTGGAAATTCAATCCGTTTCACAGATTAAATTTGAAAGTTGCCAAATTAGCAAAATAAATGACTAAACTACCAAATAGTACCTGAGTGTAATTACACTTGGCATTGGGAGGCGCTATAATCACTCTCGTAGGATAATACTGCTTTCACAATCCAAAATAAATAAAGCAATCCAACACCAGTGTCCGGAAGCTCTGCCCCTTCCGCTACGTAAACAGAGCTGCAGACGTTGAGTGCGTGAAGTGTCCAACATTCCAAACTTAATTTTAATGATTGAATAAGTGCATCATCTGGGAATTTAAAGTGCACTTATTCTGTTTAGAGCTTTTAGTGTAAATGCACTACTTGCACTATTTATACGACAAAATGGCGTAGAACTGTGCATTAGTATGAAATTTGGAACGCACTCACAATTTCTCAATATGCGTTCTTCAGCGATCTTGTGTCCTCGTGTTCTTATGTAGCATCATCATCAACCGCCAAAGTTCCGTTCCAAAACTTAAGAGCACAAGAACGGAGGACGCGTAAAAGTTCCCGAATGTGTTCTTGGTATCGAGGATGCGTCGATGCCGACTTGAGCACCAAACTCGCTCTATAAGTCCCAGAAGTCATTGTGACTGAATAAAGGAGGTGGGAAACACAATATTTTAATAGACCTATTATTATAGTTCATAGATATAACTTATTTATCTCAGGAGTTTTCCTAAATGAGACAGTGAAAGTAAACAGTACCATGAAAATCCTAATAAAGGCATAAACACATTAAGGGGGTTTATTTGCTGAAATTCATATTAAAATCGGTTATATTTGTATTGTACATAAAAACAATAAGGTGTTGTATGAATGCTGTAATTTTTAAATCATTTTTCGTCAAAAGCACGTGAAGGTCATGTGACCATCAGGAAGAACGCAGCTTCTCATTTTTTTAGAGGACGCATTCTGTGTTCTCGGGGTCTCCAGAGTTCGTTCTTCCGAGGTGACCTGGCAAGACCGGTCTTAACAAGAACGCAAGTCCATGCTTTGCATTCTTGGAATTGAGAGCCAGTGTTCAAGTCCTCACTAAAATGCTCACCAACCAGGAAGTGAGTCCCAAGGAAGCAAAGCAGAGTCTGTACTTGACTGAGGGCTTCCTCTGCTGAAGAGAACCAAATCTCCACTTCCTGACGAACTGGTGCCAAACATCTAAAAGAAAAAAATGGAATTTGCTGTGGTAGAAGAAGCCACTGTGAGGGTTTTTTTTTCTTATTTAATAAATTAAATGAAAAATTAAATGAACACGCAGGGGCTTTTGGATGGGAGAGCTACTCCAGACAATTTTGGGAGGCAATAATACTCAACCATTTTGATGACAGACTTTGGCTAAGGCATTTTGGAATGACCAATACAACATTTCTGATGTTTAACAAAGTGGTCAGTGTGCTGCTTTGTCTGTTAATGCGATCCCATACTACAAGGCTATTGGCACCAACTCAAGGGCTCAAGTTTGATGACACTGTATCATCATATACTGTAAAACATTACCATATGATAATACAGTTTCATCAAACTTGAGCCCTTGAGTTGGCGCCAATAGCCTTGTGCAGAGTAAATATATTTACACCAAGCTTTTATCAACTAATTGTGAAGAAATTGAACCAAACTATATGAAAATCATCCTGCCCGTTGATTCAAAAACATTAGTAAGTCCCCATTTGGATCTGTGTTCAATAGTCCGCGTGATTCCAGCCCCTCTCACAAACAAGGGCTAGACCTGAGGGATGCCACATTTATGAGAATCTGCGGGGACGTTTTGCATCAGGAAGACTTGTACTACCATGATAGAAGGTGCTGTGTGTAGCGGCAGCACTGGGATTACCCGAATTAGACACAGCAGAAATGGTGGTGACTGCAGATACACCCAAAACCCATTACCGGCCATGCCATTACGACGTCTGAAGGTTACCATATCTGGTGGCTGCGTCTAACAAGTGTTTGCAGATGCCTTTCTGCTTGTTGATTCATTAGCAGTGGTGGCGGTGGTCAGATGGATGCTGATGGCTGCAGTTCTGTCACTGGCTGTCGTCTCCGGGCCGTCTCCGTATGCTCGGAGTGGGGAATTGGGAGGAATGAGCTGGGTATAGCAGGTGAGATGTGGCCCTGCGGTTTTGGCATTTTGTCTATGTTTATCGTGTTCCCACGCTGTTCCTCCTCATTGCCTCTCTGTAAGGCTCTCCCTGGTGGCCTTGTCACTCTAATTAGGTGACAGACGGCAGCAAACAATATCCCTCATTACTGCTGACATGGGCGACGCACATAGTCACACACAATTGTTTTCCTTTCTTATATACACAAACAGAAACGCGCATACACATCGACGCAAGAGGCTAAAACAAAGATATGCACAGTGACAAGCATCAATCTTGTGTAATGTCTCTTTCATTGGCATCCTCAAACAGTCACTCCAGAAGCGGAGCCCCGTCCTTAACCTGGGTTAAGCAGATGTTGGGAAAAAGCTGCCCATTATTTTGGTACGCACCTCAAAATAAATGCGAGCGTAATGCTTGTCGTTCTCCTGTCACTATGGTGATTGCCGCTATTGTGGTGGTATTTCTGGAAGCATTAAAAAGAGTAGGGTCAACCAAAAATATAAACTTGGTCATTGTTTATTCACTTCACGTTCTTCCAGACTTCTGGGATTTGTTTGAATTATATACAATGGATGAATTTCAAGGTGCTTTTCCAATGAACGGGATAGTTTCAAGTGAATTAAGTGACAGTTTCATGATCCAGATGGCAAAGGGCAAATATATATGGGGATAAGCAATGATGTTCTCCAAGTGTTTGTGTGAGTCTCCTCCAAGTGCTCCGCTTTCCCCTACAGTCCAAAGACATGCGGCATGGGTTAATTGAATAAACTAAATTGGCTGCAGTGTATGAGTGTGAATGCGAGAGTGTATGGATGTTTCCCAGTACTGGGTTGCGGCAGGAAGGGCATCCACTGTGGAAAACATATGCTGGATAAGTTGGCGGTTCATTCCGCTGTGGTGACCTAAATAAATTGACTAACCCAAAGGAAAATGAATGAATAAATAAACTCTCAAATAATTTTGAGCATTTCATTCAATTAAACACTTCAAGCTTTACTCATCACAGGATATGCAATAACTAATAAAGTTTTTACATTAAACCTGACACATCATTGTTCCACGACTGTGAATTAAAGGGTTAGAAATAGGATTGGTTGATGTCGACCAATTTGGAATCGTACGAAGTCTGATATGATACATTGCGATGGGCGGCGATGAATTAATTATTTAAGAATAATGAATAAATTTTTAACAAATTAATTATTTGTACTCCCTTACCCACATGGTCTTTGTTTTACCCATAACCAAATCATAAATAAATAAATATAAGTTACACACACATTACCACCTGTCAATCCCTTTTTTTCTGCAGGACTCTGGCATGAATAAGCAGAGTAATCTGTGTCGTTATGATTTTGTCAACAAACTTGGTAGGTAAAAAAGGTACACAACCAATAGGAACTAACCAACCAAGAGTATTATGGCAGTGTATTGACACTGTGACACGTTACCTGATAGAAAAGACCAAAGAGTTGTTAGATAGAGACAAGATTAATTAAATATCACATTTAACAACTATAGTGAGACGCTATCCAGCGAAAGATCCTTGATAAACTGTCTGACAGTACACTGCTCTCTGGGGTTTGTGCTTAAAGCACCCGCTGACTGCCTGGAGCTCAGACGTGCGCATATGCTGCAGTGTATGTCAAAGTGTGTGTATGTGTTTGTGTATGTGCGTGTTTTCAGTGGTATAGTGTGAAAGGAGAGCTGTTTAGAAATGCTAGATGAAAAGCCAGTGAGGACGTGGATCGTAAGATGGAAGATGGCATCGTCTATCAACCCAACCATAGTTAGAAATTAATTGAATGTGAGAGTAAAAAATATTCATTTGAATAATATTATTATTAATAATAATAATAATAATAATTTTGTCATTTCACTGTGGCTTGCTGAGACTTTTATTTGTTTGTCACATCCCTGCATTGAGGTGTAACACTCTGACAGGCAATGTTTTTCTAGTCACTCTGTCTACGATACGCATACGCACGCGCACGCGCATGCACAGACACACACACACACACACGCACGCACGCACGCACGCACGCACACGCGCACACGCACGCACACTCACACACGATAATGATCGCCATTCTCTGCTTCCATGCAATTTGCAACTATTAACCTGCTGACAGAGAAGTGTCTGTTTATGAAATGTGGCATAATTATAACCTATGCAGGTGATCTTTTCCTATTGTTGCTGTCAGACGGCCCAGGACTTCCTAACACAGTTTACAAGAGATGTTGATGGCCATTTTGATGCTTCCCATTTTCATCCTGTGACTGATTGTACAATGTCAAGGCCATTAGTTTTGCCGTTTTACATGCGACTTACATAAATTGTTTAGTTTATTAACGGAAATTGGCAATTGCTTCAAAACACCTGGGGTTCCAAAGTCCAGAGCCGATTTGAAGTGAAAAAGTCAGCATTCCCGAAATTCCCAAGTTCACTGAAAACGTATTATCTTGCATTTCACACCATAAACATCATGGGATGCCACCCATTATTTAAGGCTAACACTGACTGACAATGTCAATCATTTCAATAATCCACAATAATATATTTAGAAGCTTGCGGATGGATTTTCCTTTTGACATTTGTTGATCAGAAGGCTCGCAGACAGCCGTATTATGGGAGGTGAGATATTCATGTCATTCTACCTAAATAGGCAGACGAATGGCTGGGACTGTGCAAAGCCAGAGCAATAAAACACTGTAATCGAATAAAAGACCACTTCACCTTTCTTTCTGGTGGAACTACATGTTTGAAGGAAGAATAGGGAGCACACCTCAGACTCATGCTGCGATGCTCGTCCTTGCTCTTTTAAATTCCTTTCTTCTGACCATGAAAGGAAAGTTGCAGAAAAGGCTCAGACAGGAAGAATTCAAAGCCTTCAAAAATCACAACATCACCCGCTAAAATAGATCTATTATGACTGGGGTTCAGGGGCGGTTTGCTCCAGTGACTGCGTGTTTGTTGAGGGTTGATTGTTGTGCCTTGCAGGCCTAGACTGGGAAAAATCTCTCCTTCAAGGTTGTTATATCGGTGCTTACGAGTCTGACATGATTCTCCTTTGATAAATTAACTTGGTGCACAGCAGGATGTGTTATTCAAAGCAATAAAGGTTTTTTTTTTTTTTTTTTTTACTTTGCCACTTACTCATAAACCTTATAGCATTGCATTTCCTTTGCAAGCTTGTTCTTCTTCACTTTAACAAATACTAAAAAAATGTTTTGATTAAAAGTTTGGTATTGGTACAGTTTTTATCATTATTATTTTGTACGCAAGTTATGTTCAGGTAATTTGTTTAATTAAAAATCATTAAGAGATTAAAAATCATTATATATATATATATATATATATATATATATATATATATATATATATATATATATATATATATATATATATATATATATATATATATATATATATATATATATATATATGAAAATGAAGGAAAGTAACATATAAAAAAAAACATGTTTTTAATATCTTTTCAGTTTAAAAATAAACAATTTAGCTGAATTCAGTGACATCATCCTTCGTAAATAAGTCAAAGGACATGTTTACACCTTAATGCACTAAAGATGAAAAGGTTTCAGTTGTGTTCTGACAGTGACTACGTTTACATGGATATCAGTAATAATTTGACTTAAACTGATTAAGGCAATAATATGATCAGGGTGTTTATACGAGTTACTTTTTGAATGTTTTTTTCATGATCCTGTTTTACATGTTACAGCACATAATTCGATTAATGTCATTGCGTCACCACCACATTTCCTCCAGAGTTTCATGTAAATTCAGGTGTTTCATTTTTAATTTTTTTATCTTTAACTGCAGTTTGGCATTTTCAGTTTCATTCAGGAACATTTTATTCATACACCTGTGACAAACTGAGATATTTGATGAGAGTACGATTTATCCTTTTAAGGCCTAAGCTGTTGTTTTACATGGATTTTTTATTTCTCTTTGCTATTTGGGCTTATTGCAACCTAATTATAATAAAACCTAAGTATCATTTTTTTATATAATATGTCCATATATGTGGACTCGAGGTCTGAATTTCCATAAAACACCCTTCCCTGACTGTTTTTTAATGCATTAATAACACACATATTTTTGAACATGTTTTGACTACCAGAGAGAAAAAACTAAATTTTTTGCCCATTTTGGACAGTTAAAAATAGTGTTTGGGACATTTCATATGCAGGATGACACTGAATGACTGTAACAAAATATAAAACATTCAAAGTGTTTTAAATAACCTCTTAAGAGCTAAAATATGCTGTCCACGTATGTGGCCACTAAGCCCTAGGTGGTTAAGGACTGGTGGAGGCGTGTTGTTTTAATGGAATTTGAAACCGCACGCCGAATGGGAAAAGAACACATCCCCAACACTGGTGTACCACAGGGCTGCGTGCTGAGCCCCTTCCTCTACTCCCTTTTTACCATCGACTGTAGGCCTGTAAACAGATCCAACACCATCATCAAATTTGCAGATGACACCACAGTGATTGGTCTAATCAGCAATAATGATGAGACTGCCTACAGGGAGAAGATACAGCATCTGGCCACCTGGTACACCGACAACAATCTGCTCCTTAACACCAACAAGACCAAGGAGCTCATTGTCGACTTCCGGAAGGGACGAACAGGCTCACATGATCCCATCCACATTAATGGGATGGCTGTTGAGCCTGTCTCATCCTTCAAGTTCCTGGGGACCCACATCTCTAAGGACCTTTCCTGGACCACCAACACCTCCAGCCTGGTCAAAAAGGCTCACCAGCGCCTATTCTTCTTGAGGCAACTTAAGAAGAACCAGCTTTCATCAGCCGTCTTGGTGAACTTCTACCGCTGCACAATAGAAAGCATCCTGACCAACTGCGTCACAGTCTGGTGTGGAAGCTGCTCTGTTGCTGAGCGCAAGGCACTGCAGCGGGTGGTGAAAACTGCCCAACGCATCACAGGGACTACACTGCCAGGCATTGAGGACATCCAGAAGAAACACTGTCTGCGCCGAGCATGCAGTATTCTTAAGGACACCTCTCACCCTGCTCACAGACTGTTTTCTCTCCAGCCTTCCGGCAGGCGCTTCAGGCTCCCCCGGACAAGAACCAGCAGACTGAGGAACAGCTTTTTCCCCAGAGCTGTCTCCCTTTTGAACTCTGCCCCTCACTGACTCTTTTGCCCCCCAATACACCCCCCACACTCCTCTAACTTATACTCCTCACAATCACTACACTATTTTACATTTGCACATTTAAAGTTTGCACATATTCATTGCACTACATTGCACTGATTCATTTACTTGAACTGTACATACCCACTGCACATGAACATTTGTAATTGTTTATCTATCTGCCACTCCTGATTATTAATAGCATCCTGTACATATATTCATTTATTGTAAATCTGTTCATAGCTAATACAACCTGTATATAATGTTTATAGTACATCCATCTGTAAATATCACCATAATTTTTCTATAACTGCACTTTATAACTTATACCTATATCCTGCACTTGCTGCTATTGCACTGCTGGTTAGAGCGAAACTGCATTTCGTTGCCTTGTACTTGTACATGTGTAATGACAATAAGTTGAATCTAATCTAATCTAAAACTCATGCGAGCACTGGGAGGACATGCAAACTCTGCACAGAAACGCAGACTGGCCCAGTGAGGGCTCGAACTAGTGGCGTTGTTGCTGTGAGGCAACAGTACACTGGGCTGCCGTGCTGCCCTATGAGGGAAAGGGGAGGAGTAGAAGTAGAAGGGGGGATTCTTCAAGACGAAGATGACTGAAGAGGAAAACTATGGTTATTTATAATTAGACGGGATTCATCTGATTTGCACAGTATGTGGAGCTGATGCTCGTGAAATTATTTATTAAAAAAATAAACCGCACTTAATTTAAAAAAAAAATAAAAAAAATAAAATTTTTTTTTTAAAAAATCGCCTTTTACATGGTAGCCTCTTAGGCCCAATACCAATTCTAGCCCTTCCCCTTACCTCTACCCCTCGTTTTTCGCATTCCCATGAAGGGGCAGGGGTGTCTCAATTCTCTGTAGCTTCAAGGTGTAGGGCTAAGGGGAAGGGGTAGATAGCCCTTCGAACTGAGATTTTTCAGGACCACACTCTAAACCAAGGGCTAAGAAAATTTCCCAGAATACACCAGCCACAACGGCAGAATAGCTGCACCCGGAAGTAAGGAGTCTTACAAATGAGTATTTTTGTCATTATTACAAATTTTTACAACAAACAAGCATATGTTTTAATACATTCATAACTGTGTTCATGTTTTACCATCATGCTTAAGAAAAACAGCTTAAATAAAAACTGCAAAATTTCGCTATCTATAATCCCTAATCATAACTCCTGTATAGCAGTCCTACAACATTCTGACACTCGATGACACTCGGATACCCTGTCAGAAAAGTCGTGGCTGGGAATGACCTTTTAACCATGCCTGCTATAATGTGAATGTTGTATTTTGTGTGTTTACTTAGATGACTATGCCCACTGTGTAAATGCGCAGTATAGTTATGATCTTATTGCCACATTAGATCGTTATAATAACATAATATATGCCTTCAGTGATTTCTTGAAGATCAATATCAAAAAAATAACACAACTGGAATAACTACGGCTGTCGCAAACATCTGATCTCATATGAAGCAAGAGATCGCGATGACATATGATGACGTGTGCAGGTGTTGTAGTGCTGTCCCATTTCTTAGGGGTAAATTTTGAAGGAGTAGGGGTACACAAATTAAACAGAGAATTGTTTTAATCTAATTAAAATCGGATAATTGGTGTCCTTGTAAACATACTTATTGTCATACAGACTGAACTGTTGCACAAGATGTCAGTGTTGTTAGAAAATCATAAATCAACAATTTTAGTTTTCAGGCTACTAAAACACCATTGCTGTGTAAATAACAAATGGTCAAAATTCACAAACCTTTTAATTGCTTTAGCTGAGAAGTGAAAGTGGTGCAATTCATGTTTTTTTTTGTTTGTTTTGTGTGTGTAAAACAAAATCAAGATTATTTAATAAGTTCAAAATATAAAATTTAATATGCAAAAAAAAAAAAACACATTTGAACATGTCTTTTCTTTGCAGTTACATAATGACATGATGCTGAATTTAAATGCATTTGTAAAAATCTGACCCCATACATTTGAACAATAATGTACAGCTTTAGATTATGCTTGACGTGAGATTATGCACATTATATGCAAACTGGCATTAAAACTTCCAGTCGCTTGCTAGTCATTCTCCAAATCTCCTCATTGAGTTGCCAGACCACACAAATGTAAATCTCAAAACTCTTATCCACCGGCATTATGAGTAAACCTAGTCCTGTTAGTCAAAACAAGGACTTACGATCAGAAAATATAATTCTTTTTGATCTTATCGTTCCTCATAATACTTTCCCTCAGCAGTATCATGTAAATCAAGGAGTATAATGCTTTTCTGATTGACTGAACATGCTCAAGCAGATGGGAGGATGTGCTCTGTGTGTATGTGTGTGAGTGCATGTGTGTGCACTAGTTCTCCAGACGGCTGTTCTGGTGGCATAAGGGCCCTCAGGCCGTGTGTGTGACCTTAATGGCTGCAGCATATGTCATCAGTAATCTGATTTGGAGATTGTGAAAGAAGAAATGGAAGAAAAAGTGGAAAGAGAGGGAGGGATAGAGCGAGAGCTATTACTCTGGATCCTTCTCTCAAGGGACTTCCGCATGTAATATTCAGATCTAGGTCATGTCGAAGTATAAAGTTTGTGCCTTGAATGAAGCAAATGTGAGGGCATGCAAAGGGGTCATTGTGTTGATATCAGTCTTAGTTCAAACTCATAGAAACCATTCTCTGATTGAGTTGCTGAATTAAGAACTTCTCAAACTATTTCACAGCACCATTGGTCAAACCAGGCCTCTCTAAGGACCAACAAGATTGCCCTTTTTAAATCAATATCAATATACAGCAAACTGACAATTTAAGGGCCTTGTCAAATTCACACCAGAGAACTTGTAGCAAAATTGTGTTGTTGACCAGAGTCTTGTGTATGAGCTAAAAAGGTTGCCCTTTTGAATATTTCAATGGCTTGACGTAGGGCTGGGCGATTTTACAAACAAAAACTATCATGATATCATGTTTCATATTATTCGGTATCAATTATTATTGAATATTTTTTTAACAATACATTTAGGAATATTAGTTTTTATTTTATTTTATTTAACCACTTTATTTTAATTTACCAACATTACTAAGGCAAATAGTTTTATTGTCAAAAACAAAAATATTCATTTACATTTAGCCATTTAGCAGATGCTTTTATCCAAAGCGACTTACAAATGAGGACAAGGAAGCAGTTTACACAACTATAAGAGCAACAGTAAAAATACATTAGTAATATAAGTTTTTTTTTTTTTTTTTTTGAGAGAGAGTACAGTTAGTGGTATAGCCAGAGAGGCAGTTGCAGATTGGGAAGGAAAACAAAATATCTGATCTCTTTATAATAAAATAAACATAAGTGTTAAAGAGACTCTTAATCTAAATAAATACAATATTACAAAGTGTGTGCAATGGTAAAGGTAGATCAACATCTGCAACGTATCAATACTAATGGCACAGTAATCCTCAAACTCTGTAAACAAAACAAATTATGATGATCAAATCTGAACTTAAGTAAAGGAACCAGCCATCATTATTCACATACATATTGCAACATTACAAATTGTGAAATTGATTAACTACATTAACCCATTAACCCCTATGCTAAAAAATATTTTAAATGGATAGCTAGTGGCTGGGATGCACAAGCAAATAAACCAAAAAGCCATTCTAGTGACATCTTTAAATTTTTTTTCCTTACAATCTCCTCACTGCTGCTATACGTCACTCATTTTAGCATGTGTTGTTATTCTGAACTAAAATGACAAGTGCGAGCGCATGCTTTCTTTCATCATTTTCTATGGCGTCTCTTGTAACTAGGCGACCATCAACTGTTTTCTCAGAGGATAACAAAAGGACAAACCATTGCTGCAGCTACGATACAAGTCTATGAAGAAAAGTAAAAAGCACTGCAGTGTTTGGGTGAGCTGTGTTTGTCTGGGGTAATAAGTCTACCACTGTTACTAAAATGTGTATATTCCATATAAAGTGTGAAGCAGATTAGTTTTAGTGTGCCGTTAAGTGTGAAGCAGTAAGTTTTAGTTACATGAATCATGGAGCGTTCGCGGCATTCGGAAAAATTCTGATGTTTTTCAACTAGATGTACCTGGAAAATGTGCGTGCTTCATGTGTGTGCCGCTTGTGCCTCCATTGGAAATGACAAACCTACACCCTAAGCTTGGCATTCCTTCCAAGGCATGCACTCAGCACCCACATTTTAATAAAACTATAGCGCTTCATACAGAATCTTTTTTTTTTTTTTTTTTTATTGATACTGGCAATGGTGTTCAGTCAATACTGATATTGATTTTATAGCCCAGCCCTAGCTTGACTACATTCAACTTCACTCCAGCCAAGTACAGCAGATAACCAATTGGTCAACTGTTGGTTGAAAGACCAACCACCATCCATGCAATGTTATTAAAACTAAAAACTTAGACTAAAACTATTGGTCAAAAAATGTAATCTGAAATATAATATATCAATTCAGCTGTCAATATCTTATATTGGCTAATGTTGAATACAATTGCTGAAGGTAAATGTGCAATGATCATAGGCAAGCACACGACATCCATTGTTTTTCATTGGTATGACAATGCATTTCAATGACCAGTATACACACACACGCACACACGCACACGCAAACGCACACACACACGCACACACACACGCACACAACACAATGTTATAAGTGCTCTTAAAACTAACTTAACAGTAGTTCAAAGTAAGTTCAACATGGCCTAGACTTTGCATTTTTTATTGCGCTACCCTCCATGTTACAATTTCACAGGCAATAACAAACCCTGTGTGAACGACCCCTAAGTCTACAATAATACAGACATCATTTTAAAGTGCATTTGATATTGTGCTGTACAACAGAAGCTTGTGGACCAGCTTAGCTATTTTTTTTTATAATCAACACCATGCTCAAAACCAAGTTCTAAAAGGCTGTCTGCACTGAAATGAGTGTGTAGATGCCTATTTTGAGGGCATACGAAATAATATATCGCCTTTCTTGTCGATCAGCTTGTTCTTTTGGCACTCTCTTTTTAACACTCCCAATACAAAAATGATGTGTGGATGCTGATCAGCACGGCTCCAACACCACGCAGCTCTGAATCCAACTCTGAAGAAGAAAAATAGGCTGTGCATAAAAGTCCTACATGCTGAAATCTGTATTGTTTTTTTGAAAAGCAAAGATATATGAACATAAATTCAAAATGGTATATACCAGATTAAAAAATCCACTATTTACAGCTGTGAAATGCAATGATGGTTTAACCATAGGACTGTGTTATTTTTCCATTTAACCCAGTTATATGAATTATACAGTAAACAATCATGTTTTGAGAAATCCCTGTTTTTGAAAACCAAATCAGACAGTTTACCAGCAGTCGTGATAAACACACATACAGCATGCTATATCACATGCTTCCTCTGTCTGTTGCCCCAGCAAAAGCTGGATTAAACTCTACTATGCACAAACAGTTAATCTAAAGAAAATCCCGCACATTAGATAGCATTCACCACCCCTTTCCCTTCAGCTGGCATTCAGCCACCGTACATAATGGCATCCTGTGGATTAAGCGGGCTAGCATTAAGCCATTTCTTTTCTTAATACCATGTGACTGAAAAACAGCAAGTAAAGACCTACAAAAACACATATGCATGTTTAATCCGACATGACGTAAAATACAGATACAAACGGCTAATAAACAAGAATCTGGAGCACACCGATGTTGTTTGCGTTATCTTTTGAAAGCAGAGTGGAAACGGGACAAAAGCTTGTGGGGAACAGCTGTGGCTTAGTGATGGAAGTGTAAAGCATGCAAACAACTTTTATCGTGGCACATATATGAAATGTTTGAAAAATCTTTAGACTTTAGATGACGTGTGCAACCCTGACAGCTTCTCAAATCGTTACTATTGTACTTTTGTCATGAAGACAGACGCCTCAATACTGAACTGTTGGCCAGCATGTGACTTTCTAACCTAAACACACCTGAGGCTGCCGGCATTGGAGTAGAGGTCAAGGCCAATACAAACCATCAGCAGTTGCCTTGAGTCCACTCCAAGCAATTTCCATCTGGGTATTGTAGTCTTAACAACTTGACCTCTGTAGTCTCCAGATAGGAAGAGAAGTAAATGCATCTCATTAGTTGATCGGGATATAGCCGCTTTTCAATCCTGCTTCTCAAGGCGCCTCTAACAGAATGTTTTTTTTGTTCCTGTCCTGGCCTTTCATGCCTCGGTCAATTAATCAAGCACTGACTGAAGACTGCAGATTGAACCAATTGATTTAGTTTAACATGGGAGCTAAAAGCGATCCGTCGGCATGGACTTTCGATTTAAAACCCACAAACAGCACTTCCTTCAAATATAAGTGAATATGTAAGAGTATTGTTAAGTTGGATCAAAAAATTCTTATAAATTCAAATAATGGTCCAATTTACACACCTAATGTGCATTTCTGTAACTCAACCATATGGAGCAATGACAAACACTCATTTGTGAAGTCTGGATGAGCTGCAACTGTCTGACTGCCTTTTTGGGAAGTCCAGAGAGAAGGCCATTACAGTAATCCACCCTACTGGTGACAAAAGCATGAACAAGTTTCTCTAAGTCCTCAATGGAAACAAAGCATCTAATTCTTGAAATGTTTTTGAGATGATAGCATGCAGATTTAGTTACTGCTTTGACATGACTACAGAAACTCAGATCTGACTCCAGAATCACACCAAGATCCTTATTTTATGTTGTTTGACCCTTAGACCCAAAGTAGGCATTGACCTTAAGAACCTCATCTCTCTTTGGAAATGAAATGATTTCAGTTTTCTCTTTAACTGAAGAAAGTTTTGGCACGTCCAACTGTTCATTTCATCAATACATTAGCAGACGGTGTCAATGGGGCTGTAGTCATTAGGCAATAAGGCTAAGTAGATCCAAGTGTCTTCAGCATAGCTGTGGTAGGAGACTCGGTTCTTTCTAATTTCTAATCACAATATGGACTAGTGTCTGTGCATATTAAAAAGAGGAAAGAAAATGAAAATATAAATTATGAAAAAACATGAAATATGAAAAAAAAGTGAAGAAAAAAAAAACTGCGAGAAAAAAAAAAATTAATACTAAACTATATAAGTTTTATAATTTTGACAGTCTGTGTGAATATACTATTAAAAATGTATTAAATCAAGAAAAAAATCTCATCTCATTTCATCTCAATATTGTCCACTTTTCCGGAGCTGGGTCGCGGGGGCAGCAGTCTTAGGAGAGAACCCCAGACTTCCCTCTACCCAGACACTTTCTCCAGCTCCTCCGGGGGGGATCCAGAGGCATTCCCAGGCCAGCCGAGAGACATAGTCCATCCAGCGTGCCCTGGGTCTTCCCCGAGGCATCCTCCCGGAATCAAGAAAAAAATAGTTTATAAAATAATAATTCAAATTTTTGAAACTCTCCGTGTCTGATTTTCCTCTTTCTTTGCACGATTATGCTGTCAAACTTTTGTATGAACGCAATATAACATGAGTAGCAGTGCGATATGGCTGCACATTGGAACTAGTGGGAGGTGTGCCTTAGAGTCCCACCAGTGATGATATACAGCCATAATCACAATGCTTTCATTAAGTTTGACGTGTTTACCCACTTACATGCAACTTTTGTAAAGCATCTGCTTCAAGTTGTTTGTCAGAATCCTTGCTTGTAAAATATAGCCATATTTTAGAACGCTTGGTTTAAGCAAATTTGATGAACACGATCATGCATGTTGATGAATCTGAAGGTTGTCGCTCACTGGATGCGCTGTACAGCACGTATTGCCTGCATGCGTGTGTTCCCTAAGCAACAATTATTATTATAAAAAAATATATATATAATTATTAATATTGAAAAATCTATGTGAAAAGTATTAATTTTGACAATGTTGTCATCTGTACGTAAAACCTAAAATAAAATAAAAAACGGAGTGCATGATTGTAATGCAAACTCTAAAAAAAACATTTCTTCTTGATGCCTTGCTTTTTAAATCTGCCTACGAGTATATAGTGCAGCGGTTTTGTCTGCTGTCAGAACATGAATTAACAGCCCCCGATTCAACTGACACAGACACTGTAAACACTTGCGGCAACTCATTTAAATCTCAGAGAAGTTTGTTCTTGCCACATCTTGCTTTCAACTTGTCTAGATTGTAACGTGTACTGAAAAGTAGACCGTCAAGGTCAGACAGTGACGTTTTAAGGACATCTCCATTTCCTCCTCTTTCTCTTTCTCTCAATCCATCCGTCTCTCTTACTCACTTGATCTTGCTCCTTTCTCCCTCTCTGTCTTCGTATGTCTTAGACCCAAATATATATTGACAGCCTACAAATTGCTTCAGGACTAGGCAGTGAGGTGTTTTAAGAGAAAGTCCTTTTTTTTTTTTTTTTTTTTTTAAGAACTATTGAAATTACTGCTCTGTGCAAAATGACTGGTTTAGACCCTATTAAGAAAAAAATGCTAAATTTGTTATCCCCAAGACAAGCGGGATTAAGTATGTGTGAGGGGTGGTCTTATTCTCATAATTGGCTTATTTCCATGCAATTTGCTGTTTTATTACTTGAATAGGTTGGTGGGAAAGACAAATTCTATAGCCTAGGATTTCACCGGCTTTATTTTGGAATTTAGCATTTGGGAGTTTAAAATTACAGCTTACTCAAGGCTACAGTTCAATAGGCACCACTGATTTGATTTTATTGAAATCACAGATGCATCTGCTTCTCTTTTTCATGACAATGTGGCATCGTTAGACCGGTAATTTTCATCACCTTATAAAAAAAAAAAAAAAAGGATACCTATATAAACGAAAGCACTTTCCCCAACAGCATCCGAACAATTAAAACACGAAGCTAACCTCTGAATGCGAAATAACGAATGGATCATCACAATGCAAAATAGCAGGGAAGCATTGTTTTGTTTTAATAACCTGTCATTCATGATTTTCATGCTGCAAATTTAGACAATGTGTGTTGAACAAATCTTTAATTCCGTGAAAATGTGGGCGATGTGTGCTGCTGTAGAGGGATATTCGCATTCAATAAAACTTCAGCTCAAATTGACAGTGTGTGTGGCATAATGTTGATCCCACAGTACATACAACACACATAATAAAATGTGTATTATTTTAGTTAGAATAATCATCAAACATATTTGTCCGTGTTTGGCTATGCAGTTTTTGTCATGTTATAAACAAGAAGCGTGTCACACATTGTTTTTCAACCAATTATCGCCTGCTGTCTCATTGATGTGTGTGATGTCATTAAGAAGTGACTAAAAATACTGAATTAATGCAAAGAAATGGGTTCAACAAAAGCATATGGAATCGATTAACAACCTCTGAGCTCACAACATGTCTGTCTTCAAAGGCTTATCAGTTATTGTTAAAAATCTATTTTCCTACGGAGAAGATGAATGAAGATTTTCTTGACTGCTGAGCTCTATTCGGAGGCTAAATCCTTCGATGGTCTGATTGCGTCACTGTGGTGATCGAGACTGTCCCAATCGGCCTTGATATGTGTCTTTCATTTTTAATGCAACAAAGGAAGCAACAGAAGGATCCTTAATGACATCCATTGTGTGTTGATGACGACACAACGTTCTAAACAAAATGCATTATTACACTTTCCAATGTCAGTATTGCATTTCAGTTCCCTAAAATGTCTAACAATGTGCTACCGCCACTCATCATTGTCAGCTGTCACAAATTCCTTTTAAAAATGTTTGGTTCAGCCTTTCAATACTTCAGCTTCTGAATTGAGATGCACACTACAGTAGCTACTAAAAGTGTTCTTTTCATGGCTGTTTTCACCTGAAAAACATCATAAATATACACAATAGATTAGCAAATAGATGCACTGTTTATTTAACTAACCTAGTAGCGCCAATATCATTTTTTTATAATTATTATTTTTTCAGTGTTTTCAGCTTAAAAGGAGAGGACAGTAAAGATTGCAGATAGGAAAGTGTGGGAAGCAGAGAGAAAGGATGGATTGGTAAATGACCTAGAGCTGGGAATCGAACTTGGGTCACTGTAAACACTTCAGGCTAATACGTTTAATACACTAATACGTTTGAGTTTTAAAACAGCAATTTAGAACGAAATCGATCCACATCCACAAACATGTAAATTTCATGTTAAACATGAAAATTCATCTTGTTGTCTATATCTGATGACATATTCCCAGAATTTGGTTTTATGAATCTATTGTTCTCAGGTGACGTGTTTTGGCTGTGTTTTGAGTGCAAAAGATAAGTTAATATTTTAATTTATGTAACCACGTACTCTGATTCTGCATATTGACTGATTGCTTGCCTTTATTTTCTATACTGTATAAAATTATTGTACATTGTACTTTTATAATGACCATTTTATTGATTATTAAAATTATCAATTGATTATATATTCAGTGAAAGAAAAAGGATAGTTCGTATTTTTCAATGAAAATGAAAGGAGGCAGTTATATTATAGACTCCGTTTTGTAAGAAATGTGCATACAGTGAAGATGACGGTCATGTCAATATGCATCCACACAACGCCTCAACAGTTTTGGTGTATGTTAAGTTGTTAATAGCAAAATAAAAATTGACAGTTACTTATGTCATGTTTTTATTTTATTGTTAAGATAGTGAAACAATGTGTCAGCATGATGTGAATGAGGTTATAAAGTAGCCTACACTGTTTCCTTTGAAAGATTTAACCAATGTTTTCAGGTGTCTCCGTTTTCACCCCATCCACACTGACATGGAGCAGCAGCATTTTAAATCAAAACAGCCTCTTTAGCATTTTCAAAACGCTCCATTTTCAGGGATCGAAAACTGCAGGGTAGTGTGGACGGAAGGCTTAACCGTAGCAAAACTTATGCATTTTAAAACCAAAATGTATTAGAGTAAACAAGGCCTCAGTGCCATGTGCTCTAGCCACTAAGCTATTTGTGCCGACATGTTTTGCCAAGTTTGAAAGCCGTGTATATAAGAACTTCTGTGCTCCTATTGGTCAGTGTCTTGGGTGTGACAGGGAGGAGCAAAAAAATTAAACATGACAGCTCTTTTTTCAGGACATTGTAAAGCATCCCAGATATGATGTTGGTTGTCATCCTCTATGACAGTCTACACAAGCTAAAACAACTGTTTATTGTATCCTAGTGTCTATTGCTATGGATCACCAAGACAACCTATATCATTGATTATTTACATTTTAAGTATCGTACTGTAATTAATATGTTGTGTTAAAGATGATTCACCAAATGCTGTTAATTAATCTAAACTTAAACTGATAATGTTCCTTTAAAGGATTAGTTCACCTAAAAATGAAAATGCTGCTATTAATTATTCACCCTCATGTTGTTCCAAGGGCGCCATGGTGGCTCAGTGGTTAGCACTGTTGCCCCACAGCAAGAAGGTCGCTGGTTCGAGTCTCAGCTGGGCCAGTTGGCATTTCTGTGAGTGTTCTCCCCGTGTTTGCGTGGGTTTCCTTCGGGTGCTCCAGTTTCCCCCACAATCCAAACATGTGTTATAGGGGAACCAGGTAAATGAAATTGGCCTTAGTGTATGAGTAAGAATATTGGGTGTTACCCAGTACGGGGTTGCAGCTGTAAGGGCATCCGCTGCGTAAAACATATGCTGTTTTACATATCATTCCACTGTGGCGACCCCTGATAAATAATGGACTAAGCCGAAGGAAAATGAATGAATGAATGTTGTTCCAATCCTCTGCCATTTGTTTATTTTTGGAACACAAACTAAAATCTTATGAATAGAATCTGAGAGCTTCTTATATGTGCAAAGTCCAGAAAAGGAACCAAAACATTACATGTAACTTCAGTGGTTCAACTGTAATCAAATGAAGCTCCAAGAACACTTTTGTGCCCCCCAAAAAGCCCTGTAAACACAGGTGTTGTTTGTCATCAGGTTGTGCATTTACTACAGGCAGTAAAGTATTTTGCATTAGATTCAGCAGAATACTGCCCATAGAAAAACCACATCCAATCTTACACACAAGGCACAGGTGAACCAAGTCATTTTTATATATTTTTTTGGCACAAAAAAAAAAGAGTTTCGTATGAGTACAGTTGGAGCTTCATAATATTACAAATAAACCACTGAAGTCACATGGAATGTTTAGACAATGTTTTTGGTTCCTTTTTTGGACTTTGAAAGTCTCAGGACTGTGTGGCTGTCTATGAAGGATGAGGGAGCTCTCAGACTTTATACACACTATCTTAGGTTCCAAAGATGAATGAATGTCTCAGATGTTTGGTTTAACATAAAAGTGATTAAAAAATAACTGAATTTCCATTTTTTTTGGGTGAACTAACTTTAAGCAAACAAATTCCCACATTACCAGAAAACAACATTAGAACAAAATTATCAAGGAGAACGGTTTACTTCTAAATCATCTGAGCTTCCTCACAAAGATGCATTTGAAAGTTTTCTGAAAACACTTATTGCTGCTCTTGGACTGGATTTAGTTTAGAATATAGGATTCTTTTATCTGGGAATATGCACTAATAATATCCTTTATTTCAGAATATACTTAATCTCTGTCCTCAGTAGTCTAAGGTTGATGTCACTGACACTGCTTCGCTCTCCCTTGTCTTTCATCTTTAGAACATGCCAGTTACTGGAACTGAGGGCAGGATCAAATTAGCCACTGAAAATCCTTTTGAAGTTGCTCCATTAAAATATGAGGAGATTAAAGGAAAACAATGAAGTGTTTTTTTTCCTTGCTCTCTTTCTCTTATGACTCTGCCACGAGCCATTTATAGCGAAATGGACACAGAAGCCAACAGATATGCTCTATCTAACATCACTCGAGTCTGAATGGACAGAATAATGTGAATAACTACTAAGAGGTGGAGAGATAAGAGGTGGGATGGGTGGGCACAATGCATGCCCAAATTAGAATAAATGGGAATATCTCATTTCCTGTGGTAAATTGGATTTAGTGTGCCTGGAGGTGTACAGACCACCAATTTACGTTTCTTGTTTTACAAACTGGCTTATGATTATTAGACTAAAACATCTTTTGATAAGACTGTGATAAGTGTGCAATTTTGTTTTTTAATTAATTGATTAAATGATTATCATTGCCACAGTGCTCATTGAGTTTACAGGATTCTGTTAATTCAAAGACGAGGTTTCCAGTCTTGACAAACTCATGGAGTTCAAAGCCAAACTCTTGCTGAGCTCAATCCAATCCAATCCAATTAAATATCAAACAATTAGCAGAGAATGTTTTGTCAAAGAAATACACCAGCACCTTTCAGTCCATCACCATCGTGAAACATGAAATATCAAACAAAAAAAATAGTAGCTACAGATTTCTGCTTTCCGCTGTGCTGCTTTTCAATTGTTTTTATATGTATAAAACCATTGTTTGACCATTGTGCTTGTGTCTTCTTTCATCTTTTACAGCACCTCACGAATCAAACAGCAGTCTGCAAGTACAGTACTCCAACTGAAAGAAGTTTGTGTCTCATAACCTTGCATTTCTCCCATTCCTCTACCCCTGATTTTCAATGTAAAAACACATTCAGTCTGAAAAGCTGCTGACAAAAGCCATGCATATTCAACGTTCTGTTCCTTCATAGTCTCACTTGAGAGGTTAATCATCTGTGCCATCATGTGGTCATTTCATTCCTTTTTATAACAACTGGCAAAATGAGAGTTTGTATTATTGTTAATAATTTTATCCAATAATAATAAAAAAAATCTACATTTCTCGCTTGCATTTCTGCATTTTCTCCATTTCTGTGTTTTACACTGATCTGTTTTGCCGATATTGTCATCTGAAAGCAAAAACATTACAAAAATATACTTTTGTTTTCATTTCCATTAAATTATTTGGCAGACTATTTTGTCAAAATGACTTACACATATAGATAGCAAACATCCACATGTATATCTGTAACTGTATATCTCCACTTTCCTTCCTAATCTTAACTGCCTCTCTGGCTATACCACTAACTGTACTCTCTCTCAAAAAAAAAAAAAAAAAACATTACTAATGCTTTGCTTCTTAGACTTTACACACCTGAAACTTGTCTATAGCACTTGTTCACTGCTGCTCTTATAGTTCTGTAAATTGCTTCCTTGTCCTCATTTGTAAGTCGCTTTGGATAAAAGCGTCTGCTAAATGACTAAATGTAATATAAATCAACAAAAGAACAGCATATAAATACTTTGAAAATTCAGTTAGTTGAACTGTAAACAAATGTATGTCAAAAAGTCATAACATTAAATGGTTATATGTTGCTATACTTATTTTAACAAGTTAATGAGGGTTCAATCTGTTTTTATGTTATGAAAAGTTTCACTTAAGCTGCGGTCACACTGCACTTTTCTCCCCATAGACTTCCATACATCTGCACATGAATGTGTCAGAACAGAAAAGCAAGCTCATGCGTCAATTTTTGCAGTTTGCAGCGTTGCAAAGTTCAAGCTTGGTGAACTCTGACCTGCTAAATCGCATCACTTGACTGCGTGAGACCAATCAAAGATCAAAACATGACCTCTCTGGACAAAAAAAAATAAATAAAAAATAGAATATGGACCAATCGCTCACTTTTTTTAATGTCTAATCATCTTGTTTAATCCCACCCCTTTCCACAGTGCCCTACTACAGAATTTCGCACGCTCAAATTCTAGTGTGACCGCAGCTTAAATATTTTTAGTCAGAATGATTGATGCAAGTTGAAATGACTAGAAAATTGATTCAACTCAAAATTTAAGTGAAGTTTTAAACTAATTTCGAGAAGAACGCATTATACTGTATGATTTATCATGGCTGGCCACTAATCCTTAATCAGGCACAATCCAATCAGATTGATTCAAGCGTACAATAAATAGACAGAATACATCCTACTACCTTATCTTCATTTAGGAAGAATCACCCCTTTTACCACATCTCCCCCTTTTCCTCCATTTACCAAGGGGGAGCTCTCGAGACCAATCTGATCTGGGCTCAATTATTTCCGAGCTCAGGGTTCTCTCCCGAGACAGCATGCCAAACCTGCTATTGGTGTCAAGAACATGTAAGTGTGAACTCTTGAAACTAATTTCGAGAGGATCACATGCTTATAATTTGACCATGGCTGGTCCCACATTAACTATCATATGATTTACCAATCAGACGAATCCAAACACACATAAATAACCAGATTTCAACAGTTCACACTGATGATTTACAATAAAGCATGTTGGTCATGCTCTCCCAAGAGAGAGCCCTGAGTAGGCATGGGACGATAACCGTTTTCAAGGTATACCATGGTTTGTAAAAGTCAAGATTTTAAAACTGCTGAAAACGTTCTGCTATATCGTTCCTATGGTATATGTAAGATTTATTTTTTACGTTTTTTTGTTTTTTT
>NC_079448.1:39469163-39506663 GCF_903798145.1 Danio aesculapii | reverse complement strand
AAAGTCAGGCATCCTGCTGATTTGATTCAGAAGGGCACTTTTTTTGTCAGATGGCTCACTGGTCAGGTAAACATCTCCACTAAAATATCAAGGTGAAAGTCATCATAGCTTGCGCAGAATAGACCCAGCTCCCAACCCAACTTTAAGAATAGATTAACGGCGATATTTGTTTTATCACGCGTTAAGAGTCTTGCGTTAACGCTGATAACGGCCAACCACTAATCTATATAAGTGTGTGTGTGTGTGTTGGTATCTTTTTTGTTCTGCTTAAAAAATATTAATATAATAAAAATTATATTTACATAAATATATAAATGAGTACAGAACTGGTGCCTTTGTCCATCTGCTCCACCTCTTTCTTTTTTTCTGATTTTCTGCATGACGCTCAATGCAAACAAACAGCATTTTTTACTTATTTCAGCAGACTGAAATAAAAGCCTAGCATGCACATCTTAGAAAAACCGTACGGAGAAGCACAGTTTTCCCCTTCCCCACTGACTCCAAGTCTGTCTCAGTTCACAGTTTACACTCATTACCCCTGACAACCTTGACATGGCTTCAGGACATATTAAACTCTGACATCTCACTGTATTCTTAATGACACAGTTTTCCCCCCGCTTCCCCTGCCTCTCTGCTGAGTAAAAACAAGTAGTCTCTCAACAGCTGAACATACAAGTTAATATCCCCTGAGAAAAGCTAGATCTTGAGGTGTGGCAGCAAAAAAAGATGAAAACACAAACTCTTTCCTTTTATTGATGAACACAATAAGGGTCATTCTAGTTTTCCTCAGGGCCCTTTATTGGGTTTGTTTTTTTTAGTGGACGGGATGAAAACACTTGCGGGACTCAGAAATCCACAAAACAGCCTTCTTATTTGTTATTGAATTGCAATGCTGCAGTACAGTGAGGAAGAAGAGACAGATTGAGAATTTCTTTTAAGGCTTCGACATCTGAAAAATAGTCCTTCACGTTCCTTCTAAAAACAACAAACTTCTTATCCCATGAGTGATGTCAATGTTTACTTAAAATGTCTTGTCAATTACAAACTTAACCTTGCAAATCAAGCATCCTGCAACCTTGACCCGGTGGACTGTGAGCTTCACTGCGCTTATAAAAATGTTTTTTCCCACATTATGCTAATCCCTACTGTCCTCCTTAAAATTATCCAAAGCCTGATATCCCAGAATAATCAGTCATAACTAGCTCTTACAGCTAATCCTTCCCACTGTGTGTGCAACTGCCACTTACAATTAGCATGTTCGTTTAGCGTGTGGTCTCTGCCATGGAATAAATATCCGCCTCTTGGGCATCTAGACTCGCAGTGTTTTTTAGTGTTATTAATATCAGTCTTTTTAAAATATATTACTGAATGAGCTATATTCAGTTTTGTTTTTTAATTTTAGTTGTAGTAATCCTGTCATGTGATTTTGTCTTTTTCTATTTGGGGATGGTGGAGGTTATTCTATTTAATGCTGTTGAAACCCATTTATGCTCTTTATGTATTACAATTGTTAGTAGAAGCATTCATCAGTATAGTATATTGTTAGTATTTATGTATGTGCATGTGTGTTTTTATATAAAAGGTCACTAGAATAAAAGCAGATTCTTTTTTAAACCATTTTAGGGTCAATATTATTAGCCCCCCATAGGGGCCGATCACACCGAACGCGCTTTCATGTTCCAAAAATGCGAGGCGCACCACACTGCCTTTTTTGTTGACAATAAAAATAGAAGTGTGGTGCACTTTATGTCACTAGGCAACAACTGACTCAGCTGCGTATTGCGCTTGAGTGTTGCTGTTGTTACAATTGTAATATTTAATAATATGGAGATATTCAAGATTTGTAGTCATACAGCTGAGGATAACTTGAAACACTTGTCTCCTCCCCATTTTTTAAAGTCTCCATAGTAATCTATCTTGACAACACAAACACTGCTGTCACCCTGATGGAAACCCCGCCTCTGCTTTCATTTGATTGGAGAATGAAAAATATGCGGCTGACGTTATGTGCTTTTTTCATGGTACAGTGCGCAATGGCAAAGACATGAGATGGAAAATGTGGTTAAAACACAAGGAGTGCAGGGCGCATACGCAGCATGCAAAACGCTCGGGTCGTTAGGAAACCATTCAAAAGATGAGTCTCAACGCAAAAAGTGCATTCGGTGTGATCGGCCCACCTGGCCATGGAACAGCATTGAAGCCAATTGTCCAATTACTTTTGGACCCTTAACAAGTGAGAGGCACATATGCAAACTGTTGTACTTCCTACAGCGTTCACCTGATCTGGATGTGAATACTTTCAAATTAAAGATGACAGTCTGCAGTTAAAGCACATCTTGTTCGTTTCATTTCGAATCGACTGTGTTGATCTATAGAGACAAAAATGTTCGAATTTTGTCAATGTCCAAATGTTTACGGACCTAACTGTATTTCTATATCAAAGTGCTTATTTTTCATGTTATATTGATTTTACTATAGATTTATTTCAATTAATGGAAGCAGTTTTAATGGTTTTAAAACAAAACACGCATGCATGCACACATGCATACACACTTAATTAGACATACATTTACTAAGAAAATGTTTTATTTATTTGATATTTATTATCTAGCAATCAGGGCAGCGCTGCGATTTTCTAACCCACTAACTACACCTTTCAGGGTAGAAATAAAAACTAAAGCAACTCAGTCCTTCATCCCCCCTTATGTTCACTTCTCTTAGTCCTCTTTGAAACCATGTTTCAGCTGTGTCCTTAAGAGCCATCAACCATCATTATCTGCCTTCATCATATTCGAGCCCTCTGCCCCTGATTTGCTTTTAAGAGATACCAGACCACAAGAACAGATCAAAGCCCTGATATTATAATCCTTGCATATTCATATCTGCCTGAGGGTGGCTCCCATAGGGCCCTGCGAACCTGGCCCTGCCCTTTCTGTTGTAAGTTCAGTTTTTGAACAGTCATTCATCACAACATATCTCAACTCACACACACACACACACACACACACACAAACACACACAAAAAAATTCCCGAAAGAAGACAGTATTTCCTCCATCCATCATTGTTGATTATCCTCTCTGGGCAGAGATGTCAACTCTAAAACCATCCAGGGAGACAAACAGATCACATTCCTATCTCTTCTGCATCATAACTGTTATAATAGAACAATGCCACCCACGTCAAATGGTTTAAAGGGATAGTATACTCAAAAATGAACATTTGCTGCAAGTTTTCTTACTCCCAATGCACCTAAGTTATAGCTTTTTTGAGCTTTAACTTTGGTCCTTGTGATTTGTAAAATTAAAGTCATAGGCTAAAGTAAACTATACTAGCTATACTAGCAAAAAATAAATAAACAAATAAAATATAATATTTAAAAAAATAAAAATAATAATAATATGAAGTCTTTTATAAAATATTAATAATAAAAAGTCAAGGGTTTTAATTTTGTATTGCCTATAAATAATGGTTCATTCATTCATTCATTCATTCATTCAAAATACCAGCAGCCACTGACTAACATTTTATAAACCAAAGTGTCTAACAACTTTAATTTTCTGCTGAAGAAATAAATGTGACCCTACATCTTGGACAACCTGAAGGATTTTTTTTTTTTTTTTTTCATTTAAACTATGCCTTATACAGCACAAGGGCTGGCCTAAATCCAAGACACTAAAGACATATTGTGCATTACTAATATGAATGATAACTTGCATTTCTTGTGAAAGAAAGAACAATTCTCCTTTCCTTATGGCCACAAATAGGGAAGCAATAATACTTAAAACAAAAAAATATATATATTGAAAGAAAGTGCATCTTATGTCTCAGTCATCTACCCAGCTCCTAAGGTATATTTTTGCTTAAAGTGCCCGTGAACCTAAAGTTGACGAGACTTTAATGTGTTGGGTAGGGCTTTCTTTTTGTGCATGATTCCCTCATAACTAACTAATGGTAAGAGGGATGTGATTAAGAATATTGCAGTTCGATGGCCATCAAACAGTCATCAATAGAGAAGATGACCAAATTTAAAAGCAAATATTCAGACTTCGATTGAAGATGAGGAAAACATTTTTCTTCAGTGGATTTAACTTGCTTGGATTAATTGTTCACCTATGTAACACTGTGTGCTAGCAAAATAAACATTGCACATTTTGATTCACACAAATTTTATATATTTGTTGGCGAGTTGGTTCATTTGATTTATGTTTTATGCTTCAGAACTTGCATTAAAAGAACACCGTGACCATTGATGCTGCGTAGTTTTCATAATGCATTGTGGGACTTTTCAAGGACTGAACATTCCATTGCACTGAAAGAATTTTGGGAATAAAACATCCCTAACTACTAAACCAGAGAGCTGATTGAGAAGTACCCTTAGTTAACAACCAAAAAATGATATTACTAAAACCTTTTCCTGTGGATCCTTTTAGGCATGAGATGATAACCGGTTTCAAGGTTTACCACGATTTTGGAATAGTCACAGTTTTAAAACCATTGCAAATTTTTTGTCGATTTGGTTGTTTTTTAGACCTGTAGGCAACCTGTAGGTATCTCCAGCAGCAAATGACCAACTAAACCAAAAGCTACTGGTCAAACATTTGAAAAACAAATCGCTTATGCACCTACAGTACATCCAACCATGCTGTATGTGTAATGTGATGGGACGCTGACAATGGGGTTGCAGATCCAAATGCAGGGTTTATTAAGAGAATGGTCAGGCAGGCAATGGTCAACAGGGTCAAACAGATACATACAGGGAATCCAGAGTTGTGGTCAAATATGTGTGTGTTGTGTGTATGTCCTCGTCCTAAAGGTTGGTGGTTGAGCATTGGGATAACAACTCGTTCAAAATGAGATGTTACGAAACACCATCATGGTGTGGCTAAATATCAACTTCGATATAAACAGCCCTGGGAGTGAGTAAGTAAGTAAGGAAGGTATTGTTTTTTTGTCTTTACTGAAATGTTTTACTTCAGCTTACTTGATAATTTCAAGGCAATCAGTTTCCTAATATTTTCCTAGTAATGTCAACACTAATAGGAAGTTAATACAACTAATTATTTTAAGTCAACGATACTGAAGTTTACTTTATTAGGAAGTTGTAAATACAAACTGTTTTAAGTTATGCATACTTAAAATTAATACACTAAATTTAGGCATTTGGTTTCCTAAATTTTTCTAAGAAGGGTCAACTTATTACATTTTACAGTGTACTGTCAGAATCTTATATCGGCCCATGCCTATATTTATTTTCAAATTTCTCCCTCAAACTGGCATGCTGCTAAAAGTCGATTAATCGCGTGTGTGCACTGTCTCTCACCCGCGGTCAGTCAGAAGGAGAAAAACTGGACTGGGTCAAAGAGCAGTCTGGTGTCCAGTCCTGGCTCTTCATCAAACGCTTAGCGTGGCCAGAGCAGTTTGACATCAACCAGATGCTGCATGTCATCTTTTCCTCTCTCTCTCCCCATCTCCGCTCACGGACATAGAAGGCTCCACTCAGATTACACTTACTTTGGCAAACCTTCATCCATCCAGAGCTGTTTAATCTTTTCCAGTAGTGAATCTCGTGCAGCAGCTGCCTGTCCTGCACCACTTTGATCACTGGTGTGCACAGTGTGTGTCTCTCTCCCTCTGCCTGATCACAGCTGTCTCTCCAGAACGTCTTCTCCTGCACCTTCCTCTCGCTGAAGAAGAACTTGCTCTTTAAAGACTGTCAAATATTCAAGACTTTGTTCCCAATTCTAATGACTTGGTTGAGTTTCATGCATTGCACAGTGAACTTAACCGTGTTCACTTCATCAATGAAAATAAGGAAGAAAACGGTTTGTTGCTTAAGAAACAGGTCTGCAGCACCAGCAACGTAAAAATCTATGAAGTTCACTCAATTTCCCTCGGCTTAGTCTCAATTTTAGAAGTTGCCACAGTGGAATGAACCGCCAACTATTCCAGCATATGTTTTACGCACCCCGAGGAAACCCATGCAAACATGGGGAGAATATGCAAACTCTGCACAGAAATGCCAGCACACCCAGCTGAGGCTCAAACCAGCGACCTTCTTGCTGTGAGGCAATCGTGCTACTCACTGTGCCACCGTGATGCGCTTGTTTTGCCAATAAGTATTTTATTTATTTATTTATTTATTTTATTTTTTTCCTCAGATGCCAGCAGCCATTGACTAACATGTTATAAACCACCACAGTGTTTAAGAACTTTCTTTAATTTTCTGCTGAAGATAATAAATGTTACCCTACATCTTGGACAACCTGAAGGACAAACTTTTTTTTTTTTTTCAGGTGAATTATATCTTATACAGTACAAGTGCTGGCCTAAAGATAAATCCAAGACCAAATACACTATAGACATATTGTGCATTACTAATATAAATTTAATATAAATATAAAACAATTTTCTTGTGAGAGAAAGAACAATTCTCTTCCCCTTATGGCCATAAATAGGAAAGCAATAACACATAAAACAGAAAAGAAAAGATTGAAAGGAAGTGCATCTTATGTCTCAATCATCTACCCAGCTCCTAAGGTATATTTTTGCTTAAAGTGCCCGTGAACCTAAAGTTGACGAGACTTTAATATCCTTATGTTTTCATATTTCCTAATAAAATGGAATATTGACTGGGGGTAGGGATTTCTTTTTGCACATCATTCTCTCATAGCAAACTAACGGTAAGAATGGTGTGATTAAGAATATTGTAGTTTTATTGTTTTGTAATAGCCGTCAAACTGACATCAACAAAGAAGGATCGCCAATCCAAATTCAAAAGCAAATATTCAGACTTTGATTGAAAATGACCAAAACAGACATTTTTCTTCAATGGATTAACCTGCATGGATTAATTGTTGTCATTTTCAGTGGCCTTCTTGCTGTGAGGTGACAGCGCTAACCACTGAGCCACCACTATATTTTAGTCTTTTACGTCAATTATATTGTATGCAGATGTACTGCACTGATAGCATCTAATGCTATCCATATCATCTCATCTTAGTCTTGGAAAAAGGTCATCAATGAAAAATTCTCTCGCTTATTCTAAATTAACGATGCAACTTAAGTTTTTATTTGTACCGCAGGAAAAAAGTTTGAGCTTCATAACTCTAAATAAGACAATATTTCTAAATATAAGTACAAATCCAAATAACACAACATCTACTTGAGAAGAACTATTTTATTATTATTTATGATATTCTGAATTTTATTTAAATAATTAATCAATTTATTTATTTACACAGTTTTTGCTTAATAATTTTTTTTTTTTTTTTTTGTGATTTGTTTCAAATCAGTTGTTCATGTCATGGCAAATAACCAATGGATGTGTGATTTTAAATAAAAAGTCTATAAATAATGATCATTTGATTTTGATTAGATTTTTGCTAAAGATTAAACATGGCAGTATAAAACATCAGTAAAGTATTAGAGTTTTAAGACAGGTTGACAAATAAAGCTACTGTACATATGTTGGCAAATGCATACACATTGAAGTAGTAACCCCTGTATGTGCATCCAATGAATACGGTATGCAACATTTAGAGAACATTTTGGGGATTTCTTTTATGACATCATTTAGATTCAAAGTTTGCGAAAGTCAAGGTTTAATAGTACTTTGTTTTTGAAACTAAAGAAGAGAGCACAAGTCAATGATTTATTTTATTTAGCCTACTAGGGGTGCAACAGATCACGGTCGATCCGTGATTCGTACGGATAACTAGCAGTTGGAACACGTGACCTACGGATTAATACATTATTTTTACTGATTAATCCTAAATTTGTAACGACTGCAAAGAGAGCTCCTCTTGCATCATTGAAATCACATATATGAAAGCATTTAGGCTTTCCTGTAAAATACAATGATAGGATGTGGTGGGTTTCATTAAAGGTGTTTTCGGTCACTACTTGTTTAGCCTGCATTGATGAATTCAGTGTAAGCTGCACGATTAATCATCAAAAGTTAGAGATCTCAACACCTACGCAACATAAATTATAACTGATAGTGATTTGCATATGTTTATTAATCCTTCCAATTGCTGCATTGAACTGTTTGACAAATGCAAAAATGGAGAAAGAGATTCAGTCTTTAGTTTGCAAGCAGTCAAATAACACATATGTAGTGGGATAACAGTTTATAATTTAGATATAACCACTGATGTTTTTGGTAAAGATTCACCATCATATGCATTTAACGGCACTCAAAAATAAAGTCGTAGGCAGCAATTACATTATTTAACCAATAAGTGATGACAACCAGCCATCAATAATATGCCACTGAATAATTCTTCAAAAATTATCCATCTAGCAATGAAACATGAAGTTTTATGAGTGAATAACTGAATCATTTATTGAAAATGAGACTAAAAATAAATATGGGCTGTACAAATTATAATGTACGGTGGCCGAGAGAGCTTAACGCGCTACCACCGTACATTATAATTTGTACAGCCCAAAAACATGATGGACCTTGCTGAGATTTGGATGTGACTGTTGCTCAGTGAAGTGATTGGTGGTCTTTGAAAGGTGAGTTGTTCTTCGTTTATTTTAATATCCTCATTACACGACATAATAAACCCATAATAGCACATATCTATGATAATAACACATCCATATCTGAAATGACATTTGCCTCCTCCCCTTTTTGGCTAATCTGAAAAATGGTCCGATCCGTGACTCAAAAACCATAATGGGATCTGAACTGTGAGATTTGTGATTCGTTACACCACTAATGTTTACTGCTCCAAAATATTATAAATGTTTCTTAAAATAAAATAAATTGTGTCTTAATAAAATAAATGTTTACCTAGACATTTAAAAAGAACTATATTAGAGCAGTAATCACAATACCGTGATAGCATGGTATATTTATCCAAGGTTATTATACAGTAAAAAATTATACCGATTGGCATTTGTTTCACGCAGCAGATGCCATTCCAGCTGCAACCCAGTACTGGGAAACACCCATACATACACACACACTCACCACGGCCAAATTTGTTTACCCAATTCACCCATAGAGCATGTCTTTGGACTGTGGGGGAAACTGGAGCACCTTGAAGGAAACCCACCCTAACATGGGGAGAACATGCAAACTCCACACATATGCTAACTGGACCAGCCGGAACTCGAACCAGTGACCTTCTTGCTGTGAGGCGCCAGTTCTAACCACTGAGCCACCGTGTTACCTCAATCCAAGATTACAAAAAATAAATAAATAAATAAATAATAATAAAATTTGCAAACAAACCTAAATCTCAAAATTGCTAAAATAACACTTCAAGAAAAAGACAATTTAGAATTAGAGACAGATTAAGTTTAGGTTCATTTATGTTGTTTCAATGATGTTTAGATGGTTTTTCGAGAAAAGAAGAAAGAAAAAATACTTAAGGAAAATGATTTTTTTTTCACACTGAAACCAAGTTGTTGGGGATTCTTTCCAAGAAGTAATATATCTACTCCTCAGCTTTTAAAGCCCTGGCTCAAAAGGGACTGACTTATAGAGGAAAGCTATCGTTTGAGAATAGTCTGTTCAGAAGTATTACCTCTATCTGCTAAAGGCTCTCTTTATGTCTCCCCAAAGCCTTTTCCTCTCTCCCTCCACTGACCGTTGTGTCCAAACTAATCAGGCTACCTGTCGTCAGCGTGGCCAGTCTCAGTCTGTTCATTTGGCAGATCCAGAGACTCTTCTGTCAGCCAAGTGACAGAAAAAAAAAACACTCCAAACACTCTCTTGCTGACATCTGGCTCCTTGGCCCATTGTAGAGACCGAGCACCATCTCTGCTTCTCTGTCAACAAGGAAGGCAAGCAGAAGTCTGGAGTAAATAGCGATTAAAAAAAAAAAAAAAGAAAATCTGAAATGTAATATTTAAATGATTCATTATTAGTATTTGTGCAGGTGTGAACAATGCTGAAATGATAAACGCTGGAAAGATTTCATGTTGGAGAGGCACCTGCTTTGGCATCCGGTTGATTGCTAATTACTTTTTAAAAACAATGAAATAAATAAATCAGAAAACAGCCATTCTGTCCTCCCCTCATTTCCCGAAATCACAGTTGCTAAAAGGCCACAGCATTACACACAAGCAGCACAGTGATCAGTCAGTGTCGGAGATCAAAACCAAAAACCCACATTTGTACATCTCCATATAAAGGTCAGCTGATGATTCATGGGAGTTCTCTGATGGAAGGGACTGGCTTTTGGCAAGGGGGCACACATTCCTAGCCAACATTTCCCTTATGTAATTTCATTTTAGAGTAAACCAATTACATCAGTCAAACTGACGAAAACATATTAAATAAAACTTTGCTTTCCTAAACACATTTAGTTGAAACCTGATTAACTTATTTAAATAAGTTCAAGTAACAAATGTTCAAATGTTGTAACACTAAAAAATAAAATAAAATTTGCAGTTTAAAATTAGCATATTTTGTGATTCATGTTTTTATTTTTTCGTTCATTTATGCTTTTAAAGTGCATTATGGGACCTTGATCCTTCTTCCAACCATTTTTAACCTTAAAAAAGTGAGAAAAAGTGACTTTTAATAACATATTTCCTATTTTTCAGTAGAGATGCATTGATATAAAAAAAATGTTGGCCAAAACTGGAAAAGAGGAAACCAAGGCCGAAAACCGAAAAAGAATATGACAATTATTAGTACCATTGCATTTATGGCTATGATTATGTACTAACCTTTGTAAAATCAAGGCATTGCAATTACATAAATTCAATCATTAAATATTTTACATTGAAAAATATTAAAGTTTCAGAGAATAAATCAATTACAAATCATGACAATATTTATTCAGCACAATGAATCAATGGATTATCACTTCTGTGGATGGGGACTTCAGACAGATAACATATAGCTATTGAGTGGTTGAGCTTGTCGTCTTCCTGACATTTGAAAACACAGTGTATTTACATTGGGCCAGTGCATGAATTAAAATTTGTTAAATTTAAAAATAACTAGCAGAAATTTGGCTAATTTCCCCGCATCTAGTGCAGAGACAAGTCTTTTTCTTCTGAGCTCTGATCTCCTTGATGTCTCCCTGCAGGTTCTCCGCATCCCTCATGGTCTGTATAATTTCGCGTGTGCAGTGCTAAATTTTTGCATCCAAGTGATGATCTTTATACTGCGGATCTTTATTATGCGGATCTTTATAATGCGGTACAATTGCAATGAAGTGCAGATGATCCAAATAGATCAAATAGACACACAGCAGACATTCTGCTTCGCACAAGCATGTGAAGGCCACAGTTTCTGTTTGCGTCATCACGACATACTGTTTCTGTGATAAAAATCTTTTGGCCAAAAACTGAAAATGCACTTTTGGCCCATTTTCTGGTGAATATTTTCGGTGACCAAATGTTGGATGCATTTTTATAGATTATAGCAGGGGTGCCAAACTCAGTTCCTGGAGGGCCGCAGCCCTGCAGAATTTAGTTCCAACTCACTTGTAGGTTTCAAACAAGCCTGAATAAATCAATTAGTTAGATCAGGTGTGTTTAATTTGGGTTGGAACTACAGAGCAGCAGCCCTCCAGGAAGTTGCAGTTTGACACCTGTGGTTTATAGTGAAATATTGTCTTTGCTGTTGTTGTACATTATGGTACAAAAACCTTGTGATAAACTGCCAGAACATTTTCTGCTATTTTACAAACATATTTCGCTCTATATTATTTTTATTATATAATTTGGATTATAAAATTAGTTGGAAACTGGAAAACATAATGTGATATCAAAATTAGTAAAAACTGTAGCAATAGTGTATAAAGCTAAATTTATGCTGGACAATAAATCAATGTATATATTATATAACACACTTATGTTGCCATATAGACCATTAAAATGTGGTCATGTTACCGGCCCATAAACATTTCCTGCTTGTTATCAAAGTATTACATAACTAGCCTCGGCAATTGGCTGTATGTATACAGTATGTAGCTTACATAATCATTTTAATACTGAAAAAAAGAGTCAATCAAGATAGTTACAACAATTTAGTTAACTTTTATTTAAGTTAACTCAATAGGGCCTGTGTGTGCATACATGGAAAGACAGCTTTTTAACTTACTATCTTTACTGGCTTATTATTTAATAGGTTCCTTTAAACATCAATCAGCCATTATTTTTGATTGTCACATTCGTGCATGCTTGTTTTAAACCAAACTATTAGGAGTCTGTCTTCTGTTGTTGCTATTATATACTAATAGTTACCCTTTTAAATTGCATTTTGTTACACGATTTATGAGTAGTCTTTGCCTCATAAAAAAAACATTTTAGTGTTTTGAGTAATTAGACTGATAGAACATGTGGGGTATTTGGAGCATACAAATACTTTATTTTTTAAATTGAAGATACTTAAGTTCAATGATTTGGTTAAATTTAAAACAGCACAATTTATGTTTAAAGCTAGGAATAAATTACGTTCAAAAAGACAAGGGGGATATAATCTGAGAGAATAACAACATTTTAGGAGGTTGAAAACAAGGATAACTTTAAAAAGTTTGTGTATGTCTGTCTGTGGTGTGAAATTATGGAACAATCTAGAACAAACTCTCAAACATTGTCAGGATATTAATCAATTTAAAAAGTTGTATAGATATATATTATTAAAGGAATACAATGATGAAGGTGATTGAAAAAGTATAAAACGAGAAAGGTATGATGAAATTTTAATTATTGGCTATTTGCAGTACTATGTATTTATTTATTTATTTTTGGGTTAATGCTACAAAATGTAAAGGTACAAATTGAATCAAACATATAATTTTTCAAAAATGCCAAAAGGATAAAATATGTCTCATGTAAAAAGAAGAGATAAGTAAAAGAAGAAATAAGTTTAAGTAATAGACGAATAATGTATGTGGTAATGGGGTGGGCAAATAATAAGCTTGTTCTTCATCCCGCTCCATTTGACCATGTTGAAATGTATTTTTTGTTAAAAATATTTTATGTATGATATTTCTGTTCAAAAATAAATCAAATCAAATCAAATAATTTAAAACGACTAATATGTCAATAAAATTCATTTTGTTAAACTGCAGAGTTGAATTTTCAATATCAAAAGTCAACAGAGCGGAGATCAAGGTCCCATAATGCAATTCACAACCGTAAATAAATGGTAAAAACTTAACTAACTGCATTCATGTGCTTGCGAATGTAGCAGACTGGAAACGCAAGCTTGTGTGACAAGTTTTGCAGTTTGTTGTATTAGAAAGTTCAAGCTTGGAGAACTCTGACCTGTGAAATTGCATCATGTGGCTGCGTAAGACCAATCGAAGTTCAAAACATGACCTCTCTGTATAAAATTAAAAATATGGACCAATCGCTCATTTTTTTGTTAATGTCTAATCAATCCTGCCCCGCACAACAGAATTTCGCAAACACAAACTCTAGTGTGACCGCGGCTTAAAGCTACAGTCACACTGGACTTTTCTCTCCATAGACTTCCATTCATATGCACCCAAATGCATCAGACCGGAAACGCAAGCTCGTGCGACAAGTTTCTCAGTTCGCTGCATTGCAAAGTTCAAGCTTGGTGAACTCTGACCTGTGAAATCACATCACATGATTGCGCGAGACCTTTTTTGATGTCTAATCATCCTGTTTAATCCCGCCCCTTTTCGCCATACAACAGAATTTTGAACGCACAAACTCTTGTGTGACCACAGCTTTATTGGACACACAAGGATCAGTTCATGGATCTCTCTGTTACCATGATCATTTGAATCAGGTGTGAATCAAGTACAAAAAAACATACAAAATGGCAGAGGTCCCAAGGATGGGATTGGGAACCACTGATGTAGTGTATGGATGAAAAACTACAAAGTGAAACTTGTGCACCAATTGATATGGAGTAGACTTTAACTTGGTCCTCATATGCACAGTGCAATATTCACAATTCTGAAGACAAAATATGGATTTTGTTAGACACACATCCTTGCAGTCTGTCATTATTAACTAGGCAAGGGGCAAGTTCGATCCTGGAGAGTCGAAGTGCTGCAGAGTTTTACTCCAACCCTAATCAAACACACCTGAACAAGCTAATCAAGGTCTGAGCGCTACTGGAAAGGCTTTTTGAGGCTGGATAACATCTCTGCAGGGCTGTGGCTCTCTCTGACCTCAACATATAATCCCAAAATAATAAAGCATCACTGTAGTCACATGTATCCATCTTTGAAAACAGAACACATTTTGTAGCACCATTCACTGGACATTTCACTTTGAAACAGTCACTAAACATGCAAGAAGCTACATGAATTGCAAAAATGTTGCCACAGGCAGATCCAGTGAAATGTTGCATGTATACTACAGATGAAATCAACAAGGAAATCAAAGAGAACCCATTATAATCAGTGTCTGCACTGCCGTGATGCAAAGCAATGAGACACTGACAGTAAAGGAATAATATGACATAATTTTCTAAACTTTTTCAAAACTGTTTTGTGGAGTTTTTGTCTTATTTGTCTTAAGTTATTTTGCGAAGATGTTTTGTCAGCTGAACAATTGGCATGTTGGCTCTTTGAAATACATTGTACTGCTATCCCTCACAGCCTTGTTTTCATTCCCGTCAAAAATTTGCAGCTACTCTGGCAAAGGTCTGCTTTTTAAATAAAAATAATAATAATAACAGCAATTAAATGAGTGAATAAAACAGTAGTTTGTTGCCTCCAACTGTCCTTCCAGTTAAGAAATCACTGCTTTAAAAATAAAACAGAAAAGTTACTACTATAATAAAATAGGGGAAAAAAAGTAGACTGTTATTTTTGTTCCATCCACTACAATAGGGTTATCAATGTTAAGCAATAATCAGCAGACTGTTAACTACATTAATAAAGGTCTTCATAAAAAAAAATAAAAAAAATAACTGAATGAATGAATGAATGAATGAATGAATGAATATATATATATATATATATATATATATATATATATATATATATATATATATATATATGTGTGTGTGTGTGTGTGTGTGTGTGTGTGTGTGTGTGTGTTTTATTTATTTATTTACTGCACAAGTGATCTCTTTTTTGCATCATGTTTATACAGTATTGTCATTGTTATATAAAAAAGGTAAACAAAAATGTTAAAATAAATAGTAAGCAGAAATGCTTGACACCTCACAATGTGCTCAAAAACAAAAAAAAAAAAAAAAATAGAGAGTGTAAAAGCAGCTGCCTATCAACTGGTATCAAACTGAATCAACTGAGTCTTCTCTCATACCATATAAGATTCACATATTATCTCTTATTTAGTTTTATTTTTTTCAGTATTGACTGCACAATGGGCAGCATGGTGGCTCAGTGGTTAGCTCTGTCACCTCACAGCAAGAAGGTCGCTGGTTTGAGTCCCAGCTGGGCCAGTTGGCATTTCTCTGTAGAGTTTGCATGTTTTCCCTGTGGCGTGGCTTTCTTTTAGATGCCTCGCTTTCCCCCACAGTCCAAACACATGAGCTATAGGTGAATTAGATCAATTAAATTGTCCGTAGTGTATGAGTGTGTGTGAATGTGAGCATGAGAAAATGAAAGCACATAAACAGCAGCAAGGAAAAATCTGAAACTCATGACATAATATTTAAAATAATGACATATAAAAAAAAATGCAAATATATAACTGAGGTTTGTGATACAACAATCACAGTGAAGCATTCATTGAATCCTTATTTTCTAGAGAGGAGCACAAACAAAAATATAGTTTGTATATTTTTCTTAGAATTTAAGATTTTTCTTTTTTTTTTTTTAATGAATTGCGTTTGCTATCATTTTTATCTTTATTTTAATGTATCTTTTGTTGGTCAGTTGTCTATAAACCAGAATAATGGATAACATTTGAGGTGATTCATCTCAAAACAAGTCAGCCATATACGCCAAAACACAAATTGCTGTGAGATTGTGTTGGTTTGTTAAATAAAATAATAATCTAGCCTAAATAAAGTTAAAGTGACATACTCACTGTTATGATTGAACGGGATGGAGGCAAAAAGTGTCACAGAAGCCGCAGGTGAAAGTAAAAAGTGATTTATTTGACACAGTGAAGAAAAAAATCCAGCAAATAGGTGAAAGTGACAAAATAACAATAAAGAAAAATAAACTATACAATATTTACAAAGCATTTACAGGATTGTTCTGCTAAATCAAGCCAATGACCTGAACAAAATCTGTTAATAATGCACTCTCTTCCACACAACACAACCTACTCCTACAACAACCCACACAGAGTGAAGGTTTGGGGCCATTTTATATCACTATTATAATATTTTATAAATATTTTACAGCTTGTAGGGTAATGTAGGAAAAAAAAAACATAAACAGACATTAAACAAAAGTATAAATTAATGAAAGTCAATAAATATGCATAAAAAACTCAAAATACAACACAACAAATAACCAACACAAATATAAACAACAGAACAGTGATTTTTAATCACTGACCAGGGGGTCGTGACCCTGATGATGCAATCCAAAATGGCTGCTTTGAGTGAAGGCGGGAAAAGACTGTATAAATGTCTTTGTTTGGGTAAACAGGTTTGGTGCTGAAGAATGGAAACCGGTGAGTGTATGTACTCTTTCTATGTCAGGTTACTAAATTATGTTTAAAAGAAAATGTGTCTGTGGTTATTTCAGTGTGAATGGGAAGAGTATATGGGCTATTGTTTTGACATGGAATTGAGATATTTACATAAACACAATGCTAACCTTGACAGTAAAACAACCTATACACATTACACAAACATAAACATGGACAATACAGATAACACAACAAAGATCCATGTATACATTGTTTTGCCGGCAATTGGACCATGTTTACAAGTGTATGTATTTGTAAGTGTAATCTGATGTGCGTATGTCAGTCACAGTGTCTTTGGTTCTACACTGTGACAATTCAAAGAATTAAATATTAAACTGTTTTCACTGTTAATGACAAATTTGAATAAGCAGGAAATGCTTTTGCTATGTATTCTTAGCACTGAACATGTTCCCAGATTACCTCGGAAGAACAAACTCTGTTGGAGGGATGAGGGAACTCAGAAACTCACTGTGTGAGATGTCTGCATATTTGTTCCAGTTTGTCAGACAAAATGGTTTAAAACACCTTAATATTTTAGAAAAGGAAGTTAAAGGTTGCATAACCAATGACTGATCTTATCCACACATAACTAATGTGCAGCCTATCTTTTGATTACCTGACCAGCGCTTTAACAGCAGCACCCGCTGAGTTAACTGAGAAATTATGTACACAAACTGCACAGTGTCACCCACGTGACAAAAATTAAAATGCTAGACTTTCTGCGATGGTGTCGTGAGACGACGCAGGCATGGTATCGGTTGTCATGAACTATGCCACATTACACAAGAAGAAACGATTGAATCTTGTGTCATGATGCCCATTGATCATTCACAAATACCCATGATACCCTACATCAAGGAAATCATGCCGAAATAGTGACAAATTTGTGTGATCTGACTGAGGTTTAAGCCAAAGGAAAATGAATGAATGAATGAATGACTGCACACTAAAAAGTCAGCTTTGGATAACACTTTGCTGAATATACCGATACCAATAAGGTCCTATAGAATAAGGAATAAGGAACTATAGAGGTCTGTCCTATAGTAAAAAGTGTGGTCATGAAATGCAGGTCAGCAAATGACAGAATATTCAGTTTCCAGTGAATGATGGTGTCTTACATCATTTGTGTAAGGCATTCATTGTCTGTTTTTTTTTTTTTTTTTTTTTTTTCATTTTAAAAATATATCTTACAAGTTTGCTTCATGCAGTCTTACTCCTCTTTCTCGCCACTTGATATCTGAAATGTGGGATGGGTCACTTCCATTTATTTCGTTTTTACAATGCTGCCCAATCACACGTTCCCCAACACTCCAAAGCAATTATATTAAAGACTGTCTATAACCTCAAGTAAGGTGTCCATTTAGGTCACAACTATCAAAAAAATTGCTGTAATTAGTTTTGAAATAATGAACGTTTTGCCCCTATGGCGCTCCATAATTAACATTCACTTTGCATATCTTAGTGTTTGCCAGCTAACCCTGACACTTCAAGCGCTTCAAGCTCCTGTCTGAGTCTCTGCATGTGTGTGTGTGTGTGTGTGTGTGTGTGTGTGTGTAGCATGGTTTGAGAAGTTCTTCCTAGGCTTTACAGCAATTGTGTCGACTTCTTCCAGGCAGACCAGAGGGTCTGTGGATTTACTTCCCTGTAAAACTCAGTCCAAGTGTCACAACCACTCAACAGGACAAGCTCCACCTGACATATGAAATCAATCCAACAGATCATGTCAGAGTGCTGAATTGTAACTTAGGTTACCACATGGTTAAATGGTAAAATGATCAAATATTTAAGAGCAAAGAACTCACATGTTCTGCAACACATCATCTTAAGCATGCCTTATGGTTAATCATGTATTTATCCATCACAGAACAGGGAAACTAATTAAATGTTTTACTTAAAGGTTACATAAAGTTAATTCATTCATTCACTTTTTGGCTTAGTCCCTTTATTAGTTTGGGGTCGCCACAGCGGAATGAACCGCCAAATTATCCAGCATATGTTTTACGCAGTGGATGCCCTTCCAGCCGCAACTAATCTCTGGGAAACATCCACACACTCATTCACACATACACTATGGACAATTTTACCGTACCCAATTTACCTGTACCACATATCTTTGGACTTGTGGGGGAAACCGGAGCACCTGGAGGAAACCCACACAAACGCAGGGAGAACATGCAAACTCCACACAGAAATGCTAACTGACCCAGCCGAGGCTCAAATCAGCGACCTTCTTGCTGTGAGTCGACAGCACTACCTACTGCGCCATTTCGTCATCCCTACATAAAGTTAATTTCACTGGAAAAAATAAACAAATGTTTTTCAAGTTGTTAACTGAACTTAAACTGACCAGAGTTACAGAATAACTTTAATTCCCAGAAAACGTTATGTCATAATGTATACATTATGCAAAAAAAAAGTAGAGTAGAAATGTTATTTTCTGTGTTTTAGCTGAACACTTATGTACTAAGAGAGATGTGTTAATGTTTGGTTATGTTGGCATTTACAGTGGTTTCTGTTATGCTTGTTTTGTAGATTAACCATTAAAGACCAGGCTTGAGGATAAGCTGCAAAACTTGACTATATACATATATAATGCACCTACATACAAATATAGCGAATAATGATAGTGTTTCTATAAGTGTATTGTTTTAGTTTAATTGTAATGAACATGTTTGTGTAATACAAAATGTTCTAATCCTTGTAATAAGGCTGCACGAGATTAAAAAAAAAAAAAAAAAAAAAACTGACATTGCAATTGTATATTTCTATGATATTTTACAATATTGAATATACTGTATAATTTCACCAGATAAAATGAATAATTCTCTTTGAAATGAATTCATAATTTTCTATAAAGTGGGATGATTTTGTAAGGGATTGCATCTATATGAAATATAATAAACCAATAACATATGCAGTATTATATGATTTTCAAATGTAAAAAATGTAAATGTTAATCAAATGTAAAATAACACCATATAGTAGGGCTGGGCAATATGGCACAAATGCAGCCTCGATAATTATTTTTCATATTGAACGATAATGATACACAGTACATTTTGATATCAGTTGTTAATGTTTCCAGATTTAAAAGAGCACCCCAACAATGACTGAAGGCACAAAAATTAGAGGGTCCATTGAATGGCATACCATATTTTGGGCCGATAAATTTTCGGTGGCCAAAAATTCGATACATCTCTAATATCAACACACTTTTAGATTCTCATTGATGCCCATATCTGCTCTGTTATTGGCTCTTAGATCAATATAGAGTAAAAAAAAGCTTATTGTTATTGACATAAATTTTATCACGATTCAATATCGCGATGCAAGAATACTTCTGTGCACAAAGTAAACAAAAATAACTTTATTCAATGATTTATCCATGGGAGAATCAGAAAGCTCTTGGATTAAATCCAAAATATCATCATTTGTAGATAATTAATGACAGAATTTCAATTTTTGGGTGAACTAAACCTTTAAGCAGCAGTAAGCATCACAAATACTTAAAATTGATTTACTTAAAACTGCTTGAACTTTATTAAAACTGTTTGCACTAATATATTGTGTTAACTACACTTTGTTCATTTTGTGCTTTTGTTCCTTTGTTTATTGGTCTTAGAGATAAGCCTGCTGTGAAAAGTGTCACGAACATCTTGAAAAAAAAAAACTGTTGTTAAAATATATTTCTTAAAATAAAAGTATCGAAAAAAGTATCGTTCAGAACCGGTATTGAATTCAGGGTATCGGTATCGAAAATTTTGGAACGATACCCAGCCAAAATAAGATATAGCCTAGGCAACATTATGCAACACCTTATCCTTGTAACATGTACAAGTATCCCTCTATATGTTACCAACATGAAAAAAACACGCTTTCTTTGTCCACAGAACAATTGCAGGAACTCTAAGCATGTGTATCATCTAGCTAGCATGGGAGTCATTAGCAGTCCATCAGTCTTGCATACTATCCACAGTCATAACAATTCCAAATAACCATTATCATTCTGAATATGATCTTTACATGATTATTCTCCAAATGACTGTTCCCTTCCCCTCCTCTGAAGCTGTTGGATTGACAATTCAACAAAAAGCAGTGCAAGTTATGAGAAATGCCACTCAATGCAAACGGCACACACATAAACAAATAAATGGATCACAGTGAAAAAAGGAAAACCTCATTTCAGTGCCAGTAGAGGTAATACAATACAACCGCTTAACAGGATATTATGGTTCTGGTGGGTGGGCTTGGGGTTTAATAGCACTTGCAAGATACCAAAAAGAGAGAGAGATGGTTTTAATCTTAATGTTGAGGTGGTTTTGTGGTCCGTCTTGCAGAGCCTTCAGGCCAAATATGTGTATCTGTTTCAACAGAATCTTGAAGAGTGCTTCAAAGATTTCCGAGCTCATAAGATCAACATCAACAACATCTGGTTCCCAGCACAATGCAGGTTGACATTAGGTGAACAAATCCCTGCTTTCATATCAAGAAAACTAGTAATGAACTCAAACTGGCAATTTCATTACATTGTGACAGAACATTCATCTCAAATCAGCATCACATCATCTATTCAATCCTCTATTCTTGGAAAGAACTTCTTTCTGCATTCCTTGAACTACCATGTTTCCTCATAGTTAAAGCCATTTTTGAGCAATCTTGGGCCCTCTGAAACAATCAAGTGTGCTCAGTTTTAGTTCTATATAAATAAATAAACAAATAAATAGCCTAAGCTATTACAATATGACACTTGTGTCCTTAATTAAGTCCAGATTTCAACTTGTCTCGTTGAAAAATGAATGTGAAGTTCTCAGTTTTAAAGACTAAAAGGACCATCCTGATTTTCATAAGTGACAGTTGCAAAAGAAAATGCCTGCCATGGAATGGGGCTTCAATAAATCAAATAGCATAGGTGACTGGCATGCGTGTCATTTTAAAATAGAACAGAAACATGTTATTACGATGACAAGATAATATTTTGTTTGCAAAACATTGCTATAACAATTAGTATTCTCAATTCCCAAACATTATTAAATGTTTGACACTATGTTAAGCACACCTCTGTAACAACTTTTGTTAGAGTTGTGTTGCAGCCATATTTCTGCTTGCAGAACCCTTTAATTGGTCAGTGAAAACATTGGATTTTCTTTTTTTTTTTTACTTTGTCAATTAAATAAAGTGCAAAAAAAAAATGAACAAATCTTTGATTCTTTGATTTTTGATTGGAATTTATAAAAATTCCAGTGTTTTGATTGGAAACACTGCAGGAGCATGAGCATGAAGATTTGACAATGGTATTCATGTATTTTCATTTGTGGTCGTCACATCGGAATGAACTGCCAACTTATCCAGCACGTTTTACGCAGCGGATGACCTTCCAGCTGCAACCCATCATTGGGAAACATCAATACACACATACACTTTGGACAATTTAGCTTAAGCAATTCACCTATACCACATGTCTTTGGACTTGTGAGCACCCGGAGGAAACCCACATGAACAGATGGACATGTAAACTCCACACAGAAATGCCACCTGACCCAGCCGAGGCTCGAACCAGCGACCTTCTTGTTGTGAGGTGATCCCACTGTGTCACCGTAAAGCTGTGCCATCGTGATGCCGTGACAATGGTATGTTGTTGTTTATATGTTCTGTGTCAGACACAAAATAGACAGGTAAATTCTAATGTTTTATGTTAAATGATCATTTAATATTTCTCTGATTGGTTAATGACTGGCAGTTGTCGGTTGAGAAAATGAACCGAAATGAGCATCCCTAGTCCAAACTTTTTTGCAATTGTGGACTTTTTTTACAGCTCAAGGAAGGAGACACTTTTCCATTTTCTTTTTAAACAGTCTATGGAAAATGTGATATTAGAAAATTACAACTGCACAACCGACAATGTTAAACACCTCTGTAACACAATTTGTCAGAGTGTGTTGTAGTCATCAACATAAAGGTGCTTATATTTACAGAACACAATTTACTTGTCAGTGAAAACATTGGATTTTTGTCTTTGTACTTAATCAATGAAATAAAGTGTAAAGTAAATTAACAAATCACTGATTATTTGATTTTTGACTAGATTTTACAAAACGTCCCAACTTTTCTGGAGTTGTGTAATTGGTTTCTACAGATAAAGGAAGTGACACTTTTCCATTTTTTTTCCTCAACATTCATTCTTTCATTTCTTTACGTTGGCTTAGTCCCTTTATTTATCTGGGGTCGCCACAGCAGAGTGAACCGCCAACTTATCCAGCATATGTTTTACACAGTGGATGCCCTTCCAGCTGCAACCCATCACAGAAACATCCATACACACTCATTCACACACATACACTACGGTCAATTTAGTTTACCCAGTTCACCTGTACCGCATGTCTTTGTACTTGTGGGGGAAACCGGAGCATCCGGAGGAAACCTACATGAACACGGAGAACATGCAAACTCCACACAGAAATGAAAACAGGCCCAGCTGAGGCTCAAACCAGCAACCTTCTTGCTGTGAGGCGATCGTCCTACCGACTGCGTCGCATTTATTATTTTTCTTTTTTCAAACAGTCTAAGGGAAATGCAAGATTAAAATATTACATGCACAACTGACAACCACATTCAAACACTGACTGACTGACACCACAAATATATAAACAATATTAACAGTTTTAAGAATGCATTAGGGCATGACTACTCAGGATTCACTGTTATCCCGTGTAAAATATGAGAAGTGTTAAATTTAAATCAAGACAAACCAGTATTCAATTTACCTGAGGTTTAGAATGACCTAGTCTTAACTCCCTGTGGAGTTTCTGGAAAAGAAAATTGTAGAAAAAAAATCACCATGCTGTTGAACAAAATGAGCAAGACCTCTGCCTGGCCTGTGAAGATGGGGAAATGACAGAGAGCAGAATAGAGACAAAGAAATAAACACACATGCATGGTTGCCATTTTAACCGGCTTTACTTGTTTCATAAACAGCTTGAATGGACAAGAAAACCAAACCAATGTGTGCCTGCCGGCTCTGGCCCACTGATAGCGCATTACAGCTCCTAATTTAGAGAAAACTCTCCTTTCTACAAGAAACAAACCTGAAAGAAATACAAGAAGCTATGGCTGGCAGAGCATGAGATAGTGTGAAAGAAACTCTTTTGTCTTCATTTGTAGTTTTTCTTTCTATCCAAAAGCAAAGATGCCCTTTTTTTCTAGTGTTGATCAAATGGGAAGATTGCCCATGCTGGAACATCATTAAGGCCCATCCGGCATTCCATTGATCACCAGGAGCCTGGAAAAACTAAATGCAGACGATGTGTTCATTACCAAAAGTCTTCCTCATCGCAAGAGTGGCTACACGTTGTATGGAGAGAGAGGAGGGGGAAAGAGAAGGGGGGTGTAAGCAAAATGACTGAAGCCATTGATCTTTGATCCGTGACAATAATTAGCATACCATTAGCATGGCGTGTAAATATTAAACATGGCAGAATGTGCCATTTTCTTTTCGTCAGTGCTCTAATGATAGTAATCCAGCTACAAAACAAGCACAAACGGGACTCGTAAAAAACGCAAATCAAAGTGCAGATAAATCATAATTTCATTAGCCGGCTGCCAGATTCTGGCTTCATCGTGGAGCATGATGGGCCGCAAGATTCATAATTAAAAGAACGTGCTGCATAGCATTCATTACATGGACTTTCATTTATCATATACTGCAGGCCATAGTCACAAGTCTTCAGCCCCAAGCAGAGGGAAATAAAGTAAATAAAGTTTGGAAAATGTCGAATGTTAGAAAAAATGTCTTCATAAAAACATGTCTTTAGGCAGCCCGTGTGATATTTATAAAAATATATTGGGTCACACTTTATTTTAATGGTCCGTTTGTTGAATTTAGGTAACATCGCATCTACATTCCAACTTACTATCATTAGATTATAAGATGACTGTTAGGTTGGGGTTAGTGTAAGTTGACATGTACATGCAAAGTTTCTTATAGTCAGTTAAATGTCTGTTTAGCAGCAGTATCAACAGATATTAAGCAGACAGTCTAATTCGTCAGAGGTGGATGCCTAAATTAACACAGGTAATAGCGATTTTAACAATTTTATTATAGGAAGTCCTCGGCTATGCAGAGACCATTATTAATCAGAAATCTAGCGTACATAGTTTTACGTTAGGAAATGCAGAATTGAATTTACAAACAGTCAGCAAGTACCAAAGAACAGATGTAACACATTGATCAAATGTAGTTTTCATTCACGCTCATGTAAGTCAAATTCAACTCATTTAGTTTTGCCTTCATTCATTTTTGATTTTCGTCTTCAACACATGATTTATTTACAACACATTTTTTAACATAATAATTTAACTAACTAATTTCTAATATCTACTTTATCTTCCCCATGGTGACAGTCAGTGCATAACATTTCACTAGTTTTATATAACATTTTATATATGTTATATAAAACAGTTTCTCTGGTCTAGAACCACCACTGACTATAACATGTAAGTCAACATGTAAGTGCAACTCATGTAAACACCTTGATCATATTATTGTCTTATTCAGATTAAGGCAAATAATTAGATTACTGATAACCATGTAAACATAATCACAAGCCCCAGCCTTAGAAAAAAGGAGTTCAGTATTTTGATGACAGCCTTTCCATAGGTTAATAGTATAATTTCATAATGCAAATCTTAAATTTATGCTAACCAACAAATGATCAAAGGAAATATATTAATGCAAATCAAATATATAAAATATTAATTGATGTTTATTTTAAACTTTAATTATATTGTTCTATTAAAATAATTTTTTAAAAGATTTTGTCAAATAAAAGATTTTTCTAGAGTCATCCACCATAATTTTGTGGCTCAAAAGTATCGGTTGAAGCACAGAAAATGAAGCTCCACCTTCAAAAGGATCTAGATAGTGATTCCCACACCTTATTGGGTGTTTTATTGATACTTTTTCTAAAATTTTAATTGGATGCAATAATTTTAAAAAATCTGTGCTAAGCACGAGCCTTAAGGAAACTTTCTGTTGCCTAAGGCCAACGCTCTGCTGTAGAGGGTAAAATTTCAAACTGGATTCCACAATTCAGTCCTCACCCTCCATACTGAGGAAACATTAAACAAATTAATGACTGCAAAATGTATACTAAACATCAGCATACTTTGATGACCATTCAACCAATAAAATTCAAAGACTGGAACTAACCATTTTCACATTGTATTTGTGCTTATCTGTCTTGGTTTATTCAAGCATATGCACATGCATTTGCCAAGGAAATGACTGCCTCTTTCCCTTTGCATACAAACTGCAAAGCAAATCAGCTGTGTCCTTCTTATTCAAAACCTTCTGCATCTGTTAAGGCCAGCAATCTGTTAGTACTACATGGATGGCTTGGCTACATCAACCAACAAGACAGATTAACTTACACATGGTTGCAAGTAATTTCTTTCAAGCTGTAACTAGGGTTAACTGAGGTTGTGCTTGACTCAATCACAGTATGCCATAAGGCTGCATTCAGTGGAGACACGTAACATTAAATCTAAACACCATGACGTAAACACAAGGTTGTGGTTTATGTAACATTTCATCTCAGACAAAAGCTCCATAAAAATGTTCCTGTTTCTTATGTTTTTATGTAGCTGTATATGACCAAGTATTTCTCTAAAAAGTATGCACATGCAGCATTTAATACACTGATGATAATTAATGTTTCATTTTAGCAAGGTGTATCTATTAAAAATAACATATATTAATATACATTAACCGGCCACTTTATTAGGTATGCCATAATAGTACCAAGTTGGACTGCCTTTTGCCTTTAGAACAGCCTTTGTGGAATAGATTCAACAAGGTACTGGAAATATTCCTGAGATTTTGGTACATACATAATAGCATCATGCAGTTGCTGCAGATTTGTCGGCTGCGCATCTATGATGTAAATCTCCTGTTCCACCACATCCCAAAAGTGCTCTATTGGATTTAGTTCTGGTGACTGTGGAGGCCATTTGAGTTCAGTGAACTCATTGTCATGTTCAAGAAACCAGTCTGAGAATATTTGCTCACGTTTATGACATGGAGCATTATCCTGCTGGAAGTAGCCATCAGAAGATGGGTACACTGCAGTCATAAACACATGGGCATGGTCAGCAACAATACTCAGCTAGGCTGTGGCATTGAAACAATGCTCAATTGGTACCAATGGGGCAAAAGTTGTGCATTCGGAGATGCTCTTTTGCAAACCTCGGTTGTAACGAGTGGTTATTTGTGTTACTGTTGTCTTTCTATCAGCTCAAACCAGTCTGGCCATTCTCCACTGTCCTCTGGCATCAACAACGCCCACAAAACTGCCGCTCACTGGTTATTTTCTTTTTTTTGAAACCCTAGAGTGGGTTGTGCATGAAAATCACAGTAGATCTGCAGTTTATGAAATACTCAGACCCGCCCGTCTGGCACCAACAACCATGCTACGTCCAAAGTCACTTAAATCCCCTTTCTTCCCTATTCCGATGCTTGGTTTGAACCGCAGCAGATCATCTTGTCTAAATGCAAATGAGTTGCTGCCATGTGATTGGGTGATTAGAAATTTGTGTTTACAAGCAGTTGGACAGCTGTACCTAATAAAGTGGCTGGTGAGTGAATATAATAGAGCAATTCTAGCGTTATGGATGTGACATTTGCAGAAAAATCTCAAAACATAAATTTACATAGAAAGTATGTGTTAACATTATATTGAAACATTATATTTTCCAAAACAACTAACTAGAGTTATGGGATCAGAAAAATATCAATCTGTAAACATTTTTTAATATTTTAAATGAGGAAAATAAACATGCTTTATGGATGTGACCAAAAAAGTTAGCGAGTTTGCAGTATACAACATACTTGATAACTAACTGGCTCACTATAGAACAAAAACGATTGATTTATTTTTTTTTTGCATTTAAGAGGAAAAAGCTCCGATATGGATGTGACATCTCTTTGTTTTGGATGTGACAGATGAGAAATTGGCACTTGTGAGATTTTGGTAAATCAAATACAATTGTTTGAAAACATTAACAGAGACATTTTTGAGTATTTTTAAAGCACTGTAAAATACTTATTTGCACAAAAAATGCAGAAATGATTTTATTTAGGCAAGGTTGACATTTGCATGGATTTTTAACCAATTTTATCATAATATTAATGTAACAAGTGGATTTAAGGTAAAAAATTTTTTAATACTTATTTATAGTGATCTTATTTATTTTATATTTATTTGTCATTCTGAAGATTAGGAATTTATATACCATACAGTATACACAGTATATATTATTTGGCACAGTATAACGTACTGCGCATTTCTACAATAGCATGGGTAGTACTGTAATGTGCTATAAAAGAAAAAAAATGTAGTGGACTGAGGCAGGGTGCCAGAGCATGTGCTGACAGCATTCAGCTGGTGGTGTAAGAGCAGAGAATATTAATGCCTGATTACTGTATGGGCAGACAGGAAGCCTTTGCTCTGTCTGATATCTGTCATGCTTAGCATCTGCCTGTCACACCTCTGTGATTGACATAAATAGTATCCGCTGCTTTGATGCCTGCTTGCTGTTGCCACGGAAACATGTCAAGCTGTTCGGGTGGTTCTCAAGAGGTTTGTGTACCGCGGCGGATTGCAAGTGCAAACCTGGTGCTCAAGCTTTATTCTTCTTCACATTTTCATCCCATGTGTCTCTCTACCTCATTGTCTGCCTTTCCATCTGTCTGTATTTCTGCCTGTTTCCTGCATTTTCGTTTTGTGGCACCCTGGTGTTAAGATTTGTTTCGGGTGATCTGATGACAAGTGTCAGGTAAAAATATGCTCCAAAACATTCTGTGGGCGCTTCACTCAAACCACATTTGGCCTGATTATATTGCATTGCATTTACTGTATAGCATAAACGGTATAGTCATGATGCAATAGTCATTATCAAATGATTAGTTTCAATGGAGTAAAATAAATAATGTAATAATGATTTAAAAAATTATATTTTAAAGTGGGAATTGAACGACAACAATTAAAAAAAAAATTAAGCAAAAACCAAAACATGTTAGATGTATTATGTCTGTTTATTTACACAACTTGTTTAGGGGCATAAAATAATTGAAATTTATTCATTCATTCATTTCTTTTCGGCTTAGTCCCTTCATTAATCAGCGGTCGCCACAGCGGAATGAACCACCAACTAATCCAGCATATGTTTTACGCAGTGGATGCCCTTCCAGCTGCAACCCATCACTGTGAAACACCCAAACATTTTCATTCACACACACTATGGACAATTTAGCTTACCCAATTCACCTATAGTGCATGTCTTTGGACTTGTGGGGCAAACTGGAGCACCTGGAGGAAACCTACACGAACACACAAACTCCACACAGAAACACCAACTGACCCAGCCGAGGCTCGAACGAGCGACCTTCTTGCTGTGAGGCGATTGTGGTACCCACTGTGCCACTGTGCAGCCAAACGACGTGTTATCATCTCTAATAATAAGATAATATGAATACTAGTCATGGGACGATACCAGTTTTCAAGGTTTACTGCGGTTTGGAAAAGCCAAGGTTTTAAAACTGCCAAAACATTGTTAAATCATTCCTTTATGTAAGGGGTGCCCAAAATTTTTCGTATGAAAGGTCAAAAATCATTTTGAGCCCTGGGCTGAAGGTAAGTATACCAAACTACATTACATTAAAGTTGCCATGCATAAATTATTTCCTAATATTTCAAAATAAATATAAAACATTAAACTAAATAGTATAAGATAATTCTTTATTTCAATTATAACTTACTGCAAAAAAATAAATAAATCATATTTATCCCACAGTGGAGTTAAATGCTACTCTAGTCAAGCAGAATCTGCCTCTGACTTGATTTGCTTACCAAAGTTTCCACACTGTTATGTAATAGTATGTACATTTAAACGAAATCGGTGTAATTTACGCCATTTAATTGAAACATTTAATTTTAGATAGCTTTTATCAATGAAACAAACAAAGGCTTTCATTAAATTTGATTTGACAATCTCGTAACATCCCCAAAAGCTACTGTTCCAAAGTATTGTAAAAGTTTCTCAAAATAAAATATAGTGTGTTTAATGGGGAAACTTTTTTTTTTTTTTTTTTTTACCTAGATAATTTAAAAATAATATATTTTAGAGCAGTAATTACAATACTGTGATACCGTGAAACTGTGATATTTTTATCCAAGGTTATCATACCATCAGAATCTTATACTGGCCCGTGCCTAATGAATATACAATCACCCAAAAGCATATTTTAGTATATTTTCAGCATATAGACATATGCTGAAATATCTGGCAACCATGTCAATTATAGACAGGTTCTTCTAGCATCCATGGCTGACCACTGCTGCTTTGATCATCAAATAAAACAAAATCTAATATGCTTATGTAAAACATTGCATCATCATTTGTAAAGCGTTATGAAAGAAAACCGCAGAGCACTCAGAGCATAAACTCTTGAAACAACACATCACACAGGCTGCCACTCTCAGTACAATATGTCAAATTCCAACATGAAAGAAGTATTTGAAAAGCAAGGGGGAAAAAGTCACTTTTCCTTTTCTCTTTTGAAAGTAGATGAACCACTTGCCTAGATATGACAACCTTGCATGGTGGCTCAAAATATAGAAGAATAAATAACTGAATCACACAATAACAGTTCCTCTCTTTTGATTCTGATTTTCTTTTTCCAAGACAACAACTAAATAAATCATCAAATAATGCACACAGCGAATTTTAAATAATAATAACACTTTGGTGAACATATTTGTGACTGCAGAGAGTTATCGGGTAGGGTAAAAAAATCACTTCAAAGGAAGTAGTGAATAAATGGTGTAGAGCTTTCATTTTGAATTATGCCCCCCATTGCTTTAAGTCAATTGTTTCAAACTATGAGAAAGGAGGGGAATGCCCTTGTGACATACTGTCAGGTTGAGAGAGCCAAAAAAAGAAAGACAGAAAACAAAATAGTAGCCTAGTTTTTTTTACTTGCCTCAAACTTTAGTATTACAATATGTATGGTATGGATTAAGTTCTCTTAACTTCCCCACAGGAAAATACTAAATCAATAACATGGTAAACACCTTATGATTATTTATGTTGATTTGTTAAAGCCTTTTGTTGTTAAAATATGAAAATAAAAACATCATGTAAACATATTGAACTCTGTCTCATACATTGCTGACAAAATATTCACCATCAACAACAGCAACACTCAAAAAATAAAATAGCCATTACTTACTTTCATGCCACTGCAACACAGAGCTAGAAGATCTCCCTAAGGTCATATTCCAAGTAATGAAAGAGGACGCTGGTTTTTAAATTACGTGAGATATTACTAGAAATAAAAAGTCCAATTTTGTGAAGTAATATGATAGTCTCTTGCGCACTGAATCCGTCTGCCCAGCCGTTTTCTTTCCTGATACTTTTCTCCTCATTAGTAGTCAAGTTCACTTTAAAAATGGCGTCATCTGGACGCGACGCTGACGTCTAGTGTAGCAAATCAGGTGATTAAACGCGGCATGACGTTTTATTTAAATATATCATCGACGAAAATGTTTGAGTGAAATAGCAGATAGGAACATATAACAAGTCTTGTTCCTAAAACTCAAGCAGTTGTACGCCACAAGAAGGCTTAATAATAGTTTACTTGTATGTAAAGTTGTGTTTGTTCATTTGTTTGTTGTTTTTGGAGTAATTCATAATAATTATTGATTGACATAAACGGATATGGAACACCACAAAGCAAATCATGAGCAAATCATAAGGTAAGTTTGCACTTTGTGTTAGCAAAAACTATCAAGCTAGGCTATTGTATCTGAACTTGTACCTGAGATTTGTTTAGTACCAGCTTATCCCTAAAAAGTCTTCAATTTCCAAGTGAAATACGTTTTGACTTAGTCTGGTCAAGCTGGTTTTAGCTGTATTTAGCTGGTCATTTTCCAGCCAGACCAACTAAGATCAGGCTGGAAATGGCCAAAAACCCTGTAAAACCAGGCTAGTCAACCAGCTAAAACTAGCCAACCAGCCTAGGCTGGTTTAAGCTGGATTTTTCAGCAGGGTTATAATATGGTAATTTTAACTGCATCCTTGATTTGCTTGATTAAAGGCATTGCATGCTTAGGCCTGCCAAGTCAAGTTTTGTGTTTCTAGGAAAGTGAGTAGACTTATCATGCTTAATGGTGTCAGCTTGCACATCATTAAAACAACACTATTACTGCTGACAGTAAAAACTGACCACTAAGTTCATCCATCAACTTTTTTTTTTTAAATAGCCAGCTACTGGCTATTTTATGTACCCTATATTATGTAACCAAGTGCACTGAGTTCATTTCAGCCATGTGCTGCTCAGTCACTCAGCAGCTTTACATAATATTCTAGTGTTTTTGTAAAAAAAAAAAAAAAAACGTACTGCTAACTATTAAACAAATCATGTCTGCAAAATTGTTGCAAACAATTTATATGCGCTGAATTCAAACAAACAAAATAAATTTAGTAATGTTCAACTTAATTTGTTTCAATTCAGCCCAAATAAATTGTTTACAACCACTTAAAAGTAAATCCAATGAATCATCTTTGAATGACTTTTTTCAGTGTATAATTCAAATACCCACCTTGTCCTTTATATCCTATTATTTTAAGGTTGGGGAAACACATCTTATTTGTTTTCTTCTTTGCCGTTTGTTTTGTTCATTCATGTCTACAAAGTGGGATGCTTAATTTGCGCTGGTTGTTAGGATTGTTGATAATAGTATAGTAGTAAACATTTGAAGTGGATAAAAATGTTTTTCAAAATTGTCCTAAGGCAAGAATGGGTCTTTAATATTTTTTGAACAACTTTGGTTTGTGTGTGTATGTGTGTTTCCCATCATAGTTCAATATTCATTAGACTACAAGTGGCAGATTGGTAGGTTCCCCTGAAAATGCCACATCCATTCTGGACAACAAACACTTTACGCCATGATGGGAATCCTATCAACAATCCAATTCACTCAGCCCTATCTGTTCTCTAAAGTATTATTTTTTTTTCTTCCTCCCCGCGGCAGACAAGACACAATAGTAACTGTCACCTGCAGAGAAAATTATCTAAATCCTAACAAGCACTAATGACAAAACTTTTCTGTTGAACCACATTGTGCAGAATTGCACCATTTTGTTGCCTTGCTGTTCTTTAAATTACATAGACGGCAGACAGAAAACACACACCCACACAGACGTCCACAAAAAGCGCTTGTCTGTGTCTGTTTCGCGGCAATTGAAGACAAGGCACTATCATTAGTCATTCTGTAACAGCGAGGTAATGGAATTTTCCACGGATGAGCAAGAGTTGTCACAGTATTCACAGAACAGCAGCCTATGAGAGTCAATGGACAGCCAACTTAACAGAGACTGACAGTGCCGAGAGTCCTCAATCCACTCATATTCCCTATACTCCATTTGCTTTCACAACCCCTAGATGAAAAAAAACAACATTATGAATACGAAGAACATGCTTCTTCATGGTAGCATCACTTTAATTATCATTTGACTATTTTATAACCTGTTTTATATGTTTCATTATACTGCGGTGAACAGATGGTCTCTTGGGTGAGTCTAGTCATTTACGTGGCTCTAACTAATTATTGGGAATCCATGTAAGCAGTACATTTTACTGAGTGAAGGCCGTAGTTTTGTGAGAGCCCTTTACATGACCAATGCTGTTAAAAGCAAGCTGATATCCTTTCTTGAACCCTTTTTATAAGTCTAGGGGTCACAAAAAGGGTTTCTGGCTTTCTTATAGAAAGTGGAAAATTGCTTTACTCAAAGCGAGCCACCTTTCCAATTAGCATGGCTTGTGAGAAGCATGTGGAATATATATATATATATATATATATATATATATATATATATATATATATATATATATATATTATATATATATATATATATATATATATATATATATATATATATGTATGTATGTGTATGTATGTTTGTGTGTGTGTGCGCGCATGGGCACAGTCTGGTGAGTTCATCTCCCACCATGAGGAGGGTTAAAATTATCCAGAGCTTGTTAGCTAAAGTCTCCCTAGAGTTGGTTAATTATCACATAATAAGAAGTGGGCTGGGCTTCCACCCACAGCATGTTATTTAAGAATAAAGTTCATTTGGCCACTCCAGTCATTCCTTGTCACGGAAATCCAGCCCTAGCAATTAGCCACATTCATTAACATGCTTAATTAAAAAGAATGATCGCCCACTGCATATTAATATACATTTCGATTACTGATTCACATGGCTGGTCCATTACTTTAGAGGAATACTAGCAGACTTCACATGTTAACACAAATACTGTTTGAGTTTGTTGTGATATCTCAGTCAGAGCGATTCATAAATACATTTTGTCTCATATGAGCTAAAGTAGTGTTACGTGTTTATTTATGGGACAACGGCATTTTAAATACGACTAGTGTTTGCTTCATGTGACCTCATTCCTGGTGATGGAGACAAACAATATATTCCTTAAAAAGTAGCGCTCCTTGTTAATGGCGAAAACAACATTATAAAAATAACTGGTGTTTGCTTCAGGTGACCCTCACGCCTGGTGAGAGAGACAAACAATTTCTGCCTTAAGTGTGTATTAGAATTCATAGATTCTCCATTTTGCCTTTAAAGACCTCCTGCTGGATTTGCATGTCTTTTCTCAGAAAGCTGCTTTTATCTTTTATTCTCACCTTCCAGTTTCTCTAAAGTTCAGCATTCTTACTTGAAATAGCTTCCATCCTCGATTTTTCACTGTTCACGATCAATGATTGGTAGCATAGTCACATTGAAAACAAGTCAACATGCACGCACGCACACACACACACCCAGAGAGAGATATGAGAGTGATAAATGCGTGACAAAGCATATTAATATATACTCACTGACCACTTTATCAGGTACACCTGTCCAACTGCTCGTTAACACTAACTTCTAATCAGCCTATCACATGGCAGCAACTCAGTGCATATAGTCATGGTGAAGACTATCTGCTGCAGTCAAACCAAGCATCAAAATAGGGAAGAAAGGTGATTTAAGTGACTTTGAACATGACACGGTTGTTGGTTACAGACAGGCTGGTCTGAGTATTTCAGAAACTGCAGATCTACTGTGATTTTCATGCACAACCATCTCTAGGGTCAGAGGAGAATGGCCAGACTGGTTCGAGCTGATATAAAGATAACAGTAACTCAGATAACCACTCAGTACAACCGAGGTATGCAGAAGATCAACAAAATTAGACAGTAGAAAATTGGAAAAACGTTGCCTGGTCTGATGAGTCCTTATTTTTTGCTGCAACATTCAGAGGGTAGGGTCAGAATTGACATCAACAACATGAAAGCATAGATCCATCCTGCCTTGTATCAATGGTTCAGGCTGGTAGTGGTGGTGTAGGGGATATTTTCTTGGCACACTTTGTGCCCATTAGTACCAATGGAGCATTGTGTCACTGCCACAGCCTACCTGAGTATTGTTGCTGGCCTTGTCTATCCCTTAATGACAACAGTGTACCCATCTTCTGTATACTTCCAGCAAGATAATGCGCCAGGTCATAAAGTGAGAATCACCCCAGATTGGTTTCTTGAACATAACAATGAGTTCACTATACTCAAATGGCCTCCACAGTCACCAGATCTCAGTCTAATAGAGCACCTTTGGGATGTGGTGGAACTGGAGATTTGCATCATGGTTGTGCAGCTGACAAATCTAGAACAACTGCAGGATGCTAACATGTCAATATGGACCAAAATTTCTGTGGAATATTTCCAGTGCCTTGTTAAATCTATGCCACGAAGGATTGAGGCAGTTCTGAAGGCAAAAGTAAGATGTACTAGTAAGGTGTCCTAATAAAGTGGCCGGTGAGTGTAAGTGTCTGTTTTATTGTTTTAAATACCATTTGTGAATAAAATGTAAAAAGATGAATATAAAAATACAGTAATTCAACAAAATATGTGTAAATATTAAATAATTCCATTATTCTTATGCATCCATATTAAGTAAATAAAATAATAAAACATCAATTAGAATATAGATGTATACAATCTAGTAATACATTAATATTCATAGCAAATTGTATTATGCATCAAGTCAATCTATGGTGTGTATTTATATATTAACTTTAATACATTTATTAGTCATATACATTAACAATAATGATCACAATAAAAAGTACAATTTTCAAATCAAGACTGATTTGATGGTTTTAGTTCATCATTATGCAGATTTCATGCTGTGCTTTAATTGTTAGACAATTTGCACCCTGTAGGAAAACATCAACTTGCCTTATACAGTAATTCATTTTTTTCTTCTTCCCAAGATAAAACTTGCTTCTTGTGGCCACTGCAATCTGTTCAATACCATAGCACTTTGTTTTCGACATCTTCACCATTTGTCATGCATATCTATATTTATATACACCACATTTTACTGTTCCTTAATTGGTTTGTTTAATTACCTGGGCTATTTTCATACCTTTGGTTTTGTCAACATGTTGACTATTTGCACACTTGCTCTCGTACAGAAGAGCAGCTAGTTGGCTTTGTATTCATTTCAGTAGGCTTAAATACCAGATGGTATCTTTAACAGGGGCCTGCTCAATCGATAGAGCCGAATGTCAGGCATGAAAGCTAGGATTTCCATGGTTTTAACCTTTTGGCTCAGAATGTCATAGACAGTGATCACAAAGCTTCCCAGGGGTCGCCAATCTCTTATTCATTAATCTATAACCTAATGGGTAATACATTTAAATTGAGCAGAACAAAGCTCTTATGGACACATTGCTTTCACCCGTGAGCTCATGTACAGACGCTTGTGAGAAAGCACACACAGTTTTCCTCCAGTGGCATTTTACCATAAATGCTTGTGAAACATATGACTAGGTCATGTCACGAAACATGACAGTTATTGATTTGGAGCCGGACTCATTGATTGTGTGTGTGGGAGGGTAAGGTTAGGATCTCCAAGGCCTATTACTTTGCACAATCCCACTTATAAAACCTATTAGCGCTTTTCCTTGGCTTCAACATGTCTTAGACACCCACGCCTCTACAGCCTTTTGAGTCTCCAAAAATGCTCAACTCATAAGTTTATAGTAATATAACAATGAATGCAGCATCAATAATTCCTTTCTTTTTAACTGCAGTTCATTCTGGCCATACAAGTGCATCCATCACTTTGATGGACAGGTGAGTAAGCCAGTCATCTCAAGATCAATGCCATTGATTTTAACATTTCTTTAATGGATATGACATTTTCCAGTAAAATGTTGGTTAAAGCACCTCTTCTCTGTTGGAAGTCATGCGAGGAATCAATCACTCATCTTTGACTTGTTGTTCCCCCTTTTTAGTTTATTAGTTTATTTTAAGGGCACATTCTTTCTATGCAGCAAAACGATTTTTCTAAATACTAAATTAAGAATTTTCCCAGTGTTTTTTTTTTTCAAGTGAATTTTACATTTAATTCACAATTAGGAATATTTCAGACCAAAAAAAAAAATAAATAAATTCTCAGTAGAAAACAACGTTTTATGCTTTGGAATCACACAATGGCAACTTGATCTTTCCTCCACAACTTTGATGTTGAGAAGTTGATTTGAAATAGATTTTTAATTGTTTGAAGGGATATTTTTTTTGTGTGTTGGAAATGCAGTACAAAAATGGGTGAAAAGCTGGCAGTAATTTGTGTGTGTGTAGATGTGTGTATGTATATATGTGTGTGTGTGTGTGTGTGTGTGTGTGTGTGTGTGTGTGTGTGTGTGTGTGTGGTGTGTGTGTGTGTGTGTGTGTGTGTGTGTGTGTGTGTATATGTATGTATATATGTATGTATATATGTATGTATATATGTATGTGTATATATGTATGTAT
>NC_079448.1:39464195-39468663 GCF_903798145.1 Danio aesculapii | reverse complement strand
ACATTTCTATATGCAGAGCTGCATACAGAACAACAGAGAAAGAGAGCGAAAAAAACCCAAACATAATGCAGTAAAGATGCTGTTCAGTACGCTTGATGGCTTCTGTGTCAGCTGGACTACGCATTTAGAGTTTGAAAATATGGCGAGTATGTAATTACAGCACACTCTCTCCATTTGTTTGTTAAGAACTAAAATAATGATGATAAATCCTTTGAACTGTCTGTCTCTCACACACCCACAAGCATAAATGAAGTACAACTCTTAAGAACACGGTTGTCATGGGAACACGTAGGCTTGCAAAATATAATGACACATAAAGGCATTACAGCAAACATTTCAGCAACAAACTTTTGACGAGGTTTGAACCTTGGTGTCCTATGGTGTCCTACAGCAACTGCATGGTCTGGGGTTTTTCCCTCATGATCATTTGTCACTGTTGCCCTGGCGCTGAGCCTAAAAAGGTAAAGTAAGCAATAAACCTTTCTGTTCATTATTTCTGTCCCTCAGCAACACAATGGTCTGCCTTTGATGTCTCGTTTGTGCATATGACTTTAAGCTCATTAAGGCAAGACAGGAAAAACCCAGTGCTTTTTCATGCATTTTTTCAATTTTGATATTTATGGCATTTTAGATTTTCTTTTTCTCAGTTCAGCATTCAGAATACACCTTATGTGTTTCTTTCTTTGCACTTAAGCAATTTGTATTTGTAGATTTAAATTACACATTTTTAAAGGGAGTTTTCTTTACAACTATATATATATATATATATATATATATATATATATATAAATATATATATATAAATATATATATATATATAAATATATATATATATAAATATATATATATATATATATAAATATATATATATATATATATAAATATATATATATATATATATATATATATATATAATATATATATATATATATATATATATATATATATATATATATATATATATATATATATATATACATAATATTAATTTTCCTCCAGGACTGAGACATAATCTCCACTTACATACTTCACAGTTTTATTGATATCTAATTAATGCATTTTACTGATACATACTTTGACTACACCATTTTGATATTTATATAGATATTTTAAGTCTGTTTGCAGAATTTCTGACTTACAAATAAAAAAGACTACAAATCTAATTTGTCAATTTGCAAAAAGAATAATGATAAATATATATATATATATATATATATATATATATATATATATATATATATATATATATATATATATATATATATATATATATATATATATATATAGTTGTAAAGAAAACTCCCTTTAAAAGTGTGTAATTTAAATCTACAAATACAAATTGCTTAAGTGCAAAGAAAGAAACACATAAGGTGTATTCTGAATGCTGAACTGAGAAAAAGAAAATCTAAAATGCAAAAAATATCAAAATTGAAAAAATGCATGAAAAAGCATTGGGTTTTTCCTGTCTTGCCTTAATGAGCTTAAAGTCATATGCACAAACGAGACATCAAAGGCAGACCATTGTGTTGCTGATATAACAAAAACATATTTTGATTTTATCCAGTGTTTAGATTGTTTTGTGCTAGAACTAATCACAGGGCAGCAACTCAATGCATTTAGGCATGTAGACATGGTCCAGACGATCTGCTGCAGTTCAAACCGAGCATCAGAATGGGGAAGTAAGGTGATTTAGAGACTTTGAACGTGGCATGGTTGTTGGTGCCAGATAGGCTGGTCTGAGTATTTTAGAAACTGCAGATCTATTGAGATTTTCACATTCCACCATATCAAGGGTTTACAGAGAATGGTGAGAAAAAGAGAAAATATCCAGTGAGTGGCAATTCTGTGGGCAGAAATGTCTTGTTGATGCCAGAGGTCAGAGGAGAATGGCCAGACTGGTTTGAGCTGATAGAAAGGCATTAGTTACTAAAATAACCACTCGTTACAACTGAGGTATGCAGAAAAGCATCTGTGAACACACAAGATGTCGAACCTTGAGGCAGATGGGCTACAGCAGCAGAAGACCACACTGGGTGCCACTCCTGTCAGCTATGAACAGGAAACTGAGGCTATAATTCGCACAGGCTCACCAAAATTGGACAATAGAAGACTGGAAAAACGTTGCCTGGTCTGATGAGTCTCAATTTCTGCTGCGACATTAAGATGGTAGGGTCAGAATTTGATTTCAACAACATGAAAGCATAGATCCATCCTGCCTTGTATCAATAGTTCAGGCTGGTGGTGGTGGTGTCATGGTGTGGGGGATATTTTCTTGGCACATTTTGGCCCCATTAGTACCAATTAGTACCAGCATTGTGTCAACACCACAGACTATCTGAGTATTGTAGCTGACCATGTCCATCCCTTTATGTATCTAACCCTTTATCGAACATGACAATGAGTTCACTGTACTCAAGTGGCCTCCACAGTCACCAGAGCTCAATCCGATAGAGCACCTTTGGGATGTGGTGAAACGGGAGCTTCGCGTCATGGATGTGCAGCCGACAAATCTGCAGCAACTGTGTGATCTCTGAGCAATATTTCCAGTACCTTGTTAAATCAATGCCACGAAGGAATAAGGCAGTTTAGAAAGCAAAAGGGGGTCCAACCTGGTACTAGTAAGGTGTACCTAATAAAGTAACCAGTGAGTGTTTACATTTTTAGCTCGGTCGGTCGGTCGGTCTGATTTGTCGGCCTGTCTGTCTGTCAGAACGCTGCAGCCAGGATTCTGACCAGAAACAGAAATTCTGAGCACATCACACCTGTCCTCAGGTCTTTACACTATCTCCCAGTTACATTCAAAACATATTTTAAAGTATTATTACTGGTCTATTAATCACAAAATGGCCTAGAATCTCAATACATTATAGATATGCTCACTGAATACAAACCTAATAGATCACTCAGATCTTTAGAATCATATAAACTAGAAATCCCAAGAGTTCAGACAAAGCAGGGTGAATTGGCTTTCAGCTACTACGCCCCTCGCTGCTGGAATCAGCTTCCAGAAATGATCAGATGTGCTCTAACATTAGGCACATTCAAATCGAGACTGAAAACACATCTGTTTAGCTGTGCCTTTATTGAATGAGCACTGTGCTACGTCCGACAGATCGCACTATTTTGTCTTTCTTTTCTTTTTCATTTTTTATAACCTGTTTTAACACATCTTAATATGTTTTTAATCATTTTTATTATTTGTTTTTTATTTATATATACTTGTCTTTTTTATTCTTGTTTATGTAAAGCACTTTGAATTGCTACTCTGTATGAAATGTGCTATAAACTTGCCTTGTCTTGCCTTATCTAATATTGAATTAATTATTCACCAGCAGTGTCTTGCTTTAAATCAAAATGGGTGCAGTTTGAAAAAAGAAGTCACAGAAAACAAACTATAAAAACAACAAATAGCAATCTCTATCATCAGGTCAATTATGATCAGGGACTTGTTGAGACACATAATGAGAACTGCAACATATTTGTGGGCACCTTGCTGTGGCACAAAGTGTTTTCATTGTTTAATAATTGTTTGTTCTCTATAATTTGTACACAGCTGGAATCAGAATTAACTGTTTGTCACACCTGCCAAAAAGAAAATGATTGAGAAAATCCATCAGCCATAAAGTCTTTTCAAAACCACAAAGCTGCATATTGCATTACTTTATTAATATTATTATTATTATTATTATTATTATTATTATTATTATTATTATTATTATTATTATTATTATTATTATTAATATAATGATAATAATAAATAATAATAATTGGCTTACTGACAATATACATGTTTAATAAACCAGATACATAAAAATATAATATCTATATTATAAAATAATATTATATCCATTTAATGTATCATACTGAATAAAATCATATGCTTAACTAGCGAGTAACTTTGCTAATTTTTCAGTTCACCCCACAATATAAATTAATTTCTATTCATTATTAATATTTATCTTTGAGCAAGACATTAGTGCCCTTATCACAAAATAAGTGGAATTTTTTTAAACGCATATTTGGAAATCATGTCAAGTGTGCTCTAACCTGAACAAAGGTAAAAAACGTGCCACCCACAACTTGAGGAAAACTCAAACAGTTGCTTGTGTACACAAAATACCCACACTCCTGTTGGTCCCCATTACCATGCACAGCGTGTTTGACGAGAGACTCACTGACCTGTGTAAGAGAAAGTAAATTAAACACCAAAGGCAAACACATTCAGGGGAATTATATATTCAAGGCTGGGCTGCTTTCAACCTCCTAGCCTCCATCTCCTCTGAGAGATGGCTTCAGCTGTGGTTACATAACGTCAAACTGAGGAGTCAGAAGGTTAATGGTGAGCTGGGTATTTCCATTTTAATTTAAAGTGTGTTATTGTGTCCCGTCTGACAAACATTTGAAGTGGCGTCAGTTTTGGGGGAGGGGGATATAAATGAGACACGAGCGGGAGTGACAGCAGCTCAAT
>NC_079448.1:39396695-39461695 GCF_903798145.1 Danio aesculapii | reverse complement strand
TTAATTATCTGCTTCCCAAAAAGTTATTATTTATCAGTTTTGGACAAAAGTTCCATAAACTGAAAGGAAGGCTTATCTAACTTTGATTCTTTAAAATCTTAAATCAAGAAAAAAAATGTCTAAATTATTGTCTTGTTTTCATGAAATTAAATTCGTTTTTCTTTAAAAACAAGCAAAATAATCTGCCAATGTAGTAAGCAAAATATCTTTATCTTGGCAAAACATCTTATGTCAAAAAAAAAAAACAAAAAAACAAAAAAAAAAAACTATTATTTGGCTTGTTTTAAGAAAAAAGCTCACTAAATTTTGCCATATTACTTATTAACACAAGACCATTTTTTTTGCTTGTCTAGAAAATACTTTTTGATTTAAGAATGTTTATATATTTGGACTAATATACATGTATATATCTGCAGTGCATTGTATCTGCAACGATAAAGCAAATAATACCAGTCTAATATTCTAATAATACAATACCAATATGCTAATGACCAGTACATGGCAGCAGATAGTTTGTGAATTTATGTAAGCTATAGTTAACAAAATGTCTAAAGAAGACCCTAAAATGAAGTGTTAGCCTCAATAGTATTTCCTCATTGATGTCGTTTCCAGTCAAAACATTTCACACAACATATTTAACCTGCTAAATTTCTCTTGGGCATAGGAGGCACATCAGTGCTTCCCCCCAATTGCGTCTTTGATCGTTCAAACATATGCAATCATCACACACATGAATGAGCACAGATTTGCCTCTGAATTTGGGCTTTTGCCCACAATCTCCTTTAACTCTTGGCGAGCAGATATCAGGCCTAAAACTTTGTAGTTGTTGGGCAGCATAAGCTACACTTAAAATGTTGCAATGTCTTTGCATTAGATCCAATACAGTGGATCTGTGGTTACACAGCTGAGCCTACAAGTCTTACCTGTTTCCTCACGTAATTAGTAGTCAAATATTCTAAATACACACTGGAAAAAAAATGCACATATAGAAAGGATGTATTGTGTATACAAGTGTAAAAACTGTTAAGTGTAATGTGTAAAAAAATATACTAAAACTATTTCATATAACCAATCAATGACCAATATAATAATATTTAGATGTTAAAATAAATAGTTATTTAGGCATCAAAAAATTATGGTGTACAACATGACAAATGGGTGCTAATTTTAAAATCTGCTGAATAATACATTCATATTTAGGAAAACCAATTTATAATTGTCAACAAAGAAAAAAAAGGTCAACTTGAAGTGAGTATTAGAAGTCAGCAAAGTAACATAGCAGATTTCAACTATCCAGTTACACTGAAATAAAAATATTTCTGCAAAATTGTTGAAAACAATTTGTGTTGAATTAAAACAAATTAAATTTAGTAATGTTCAACTTAATTAGTATTTATTAAAATTCAGCCTAAATAAATTGTGTACAAGCACTTATCTTAAAAAATTAGTATATCCAAGGAATCATCTTGGAATCATCTTTTTTTTCAGTGTAATATTGTAATGACTGCTACAGTAGATCTAAACGGGGCAATTAAAATAAAGCACAACTAATGAATACATTAAATCAGCTAGAAAAAAAGCTTTCATTTATCTGATTAAAAAATAACGTAATGGTTCACATTTACATTTGATCACTTAACCCAATGAAAAATAAATAATTTGTCTTAAACAATATCTTCTATCTCCATGAGAACAATTTTATGTAACATGGTACAAATTTGTCTTGTTGAAGAAAGTCAATTAATTTGAATTCTCTTTTTGTTTTAAACAAGGAGACATAGCTTGAATCAAAACAATTCTCATAAAATGTTTATTCAATCCAATTAAAACAAATCGAGAATGGTTTCACAACTAAATTTGATCACTTGAGCCAATTAAAAACAAATCATTTCCCTTTTTGAAGTCCATGAAAATACAAAGCATATTGAGCTTTAAACCGCATGCACTGGCCTGTGTGAGTAACCTTACAATTTTACATTGGTCAAAACAAATATTTCTTAGTTCAGCTCTTAATCAAAAACATTTATATTTAACTATTTTGAACTATTACTTGAAAAATAAAACAAATTATAATGAACTGAAAAGAAAGATTTTTTTGGATTGGATTTTTTGGATTTTGCTTGGATGAAGTTCTGCATGATTTTTTTAGTGAACTTTTTGAGGGCTTTAATATGTACATGTGACTTCAACTGATGCTTACGATCCACAGATGGTTCCTTAAAGTCCTAGATGTTATGAATCATGATTCTTATACATGTCAAAGTCACTAAGCTGCTGAGCAGTTCACTGATACATACATGAGTCATTTAGCAGAACAGAAGGTAAACCATAGAAAAAAAAAGATAAGAAAACACACACACACACTGATGATGAGAAACTGACAGGATTACTACATTTTCACAAATAAAGCCTGCATTCTTAAACATAAGAATCAGCAATCAACAAAATAGAACAGATAAAGTAAGATTGTGTATTTTATGTAGACTGTCTTATGTATAGCAGATGCATTGAGGCAGATGAACTGCCCATATAGTAAACTTCAAATTAGTAACTAGTCATTACTGAATCTAGATGTTAAAGAAAGTTTTTTTTCTGCTTCTTTTTCTTAAAAAAAATAAAGAAAAAGCTACACAGAACAAGGAAACTTAAATGAGAGAAGATGTGAAGTGCCAAAAGCCATGTCCTAACACAGATACACAGTCAGTTGGAGCTTGTTATCCTGTACTGCATTTGCGCTTAGATGGAAAGGCATCTCCTGCAACCCTATCCCAACAAGTCATCTTGCACACGTCTCTTCACACACACACACATAGAAAGAAAAAAAAAAGATAATTGGACCATTCCAATGGGGAGGACAAAAAGAACTTGTGAGACCAGTGCCAAGCGATTCATCTGTAGCCAGAGTTTCAAAGATGACTGCATCTGGAGCACACACACTCTGGAGTAACACAGGGACTCTGAGAAAACAGATTCACCAACACGGTTTTACAGCATTAAGATTTAATGAGGAAACATTCAGCATGTCAAGCCTCATTGGCAAAAAAAAAAAAAGTCATCGTCGTCTCATTATGGAGGCTAAAGGTAGCGGGGCTTATGTGTCGATTTCTTTGTTAATCGTTTGAAGGGTGTGTTTACGTTGAGTAAATCCTCAGTGTCTACAACAAGGCAGGGAACCTAATTAAATGGCAGTAATCACACCTTAGCACATGCTAGTCAGGATCAATCGCTGACAAAATATAAATAAATAATGGAGTGGCGAATATTGCTTGGTGTTTTATTGCCGCTGCTACAGTTAGTTACAAACATACAGTAAGACTCTGACATCTTAGTTTGCAAGTCAGGATTTAGATTTGATTGAAAGAAAGAAGCTACTAAGCTACACAAGGGTGACTCGTTCTTAGACTCGTTTAGTACTGGAATGATGCATCGATGTTATCGATTATGTCAACAACGTAAATGTATTATTTTGCCAGCAATGCACTGATGCACTGTGATGTTGATATTCATTCCAAATTATTATTGCGCAGACTGACATTATTGAGTAAGATTGTTTCTCAATATGCATTCTTCGGCGATCTTGTGTTCTCATGTAGCGTTATCATCAACTGCCAAAGTTCAGCTCCAAATCTCAAGACCACAAAATTGGAGGACGCATGAAAATTCCTGGATGTGTTCTTGATATTGAGGATGCATTGATGCAGACTTGAGCACAAAACTCGCGCAAAAGGTCCCAGAAGTCATTGTGGCTGAATAATGGAGGTTGGTAGCACAGCATTTTACATAGATTTATTATTAACATTCAGAGAAATGACTTACTGATCTCAGGAGCTTCCCTAAATGAGACAGTGAAAGTAAAGATTCACATAAAAATCTTAATAAAGGCATAAACACATGAAAAGTACTTATTTGCTGAAATTTGTATTAAAAAAAATATATTATTCTTGTGCAAAGTAATGTTATTTTTGTAAGGTTTTTGTACATGTTATATATATATTGAAAAGGGGGAAAACAATAAATTGTTGAATAAATGCTCTAATGTTTAAATAATTTTCTGTTAAAAACACATGAAGAATGCAGCATCTCATTTCTCACAGGACGAATTCTCTGTTCTCATGGTCTACTGAGTTTGTTCTTGCAAGGTAACCTAACAAGAACGATTTCCATGAGAACACGAGTCCGTTCTCTGCGTTCTTGGAATTGAGAAAAAGCCTGTCACAAATTTTCCAGGAAACAATCAAAAACTTGAAAAACATGAGTCCAAAAGCATTGACAGTATAATGAAGTGTATCATCATGCGGTTTAGATTTAAACTCCTCATTAACACGAAGATGTGACTGTTTTTTTGTTTGTTTGTTTTGTTGTTTCGAATTGTGACATATTTCCTAGAGAAACTGAATATTAAATGATAAAACAGTGGGCATGGCTTGATTTTTCTACTGCGAGCTGATTGGATGTAGTAAAGTAGGCATTCAGAAAGATCGAGTTTCGGGAGAGGTATTATAACCTAACAGACACCTCTTCACAATTTCTGTTCATAGTGCTGTCAAAACTGACAGTTGGAGGGGCACGGTTAAGTATGTTAAGTAACACCTCAGACAGATGTAATCTGAGAATTTAACTAAAAACAAACAGGAAGTGCATTATCAGATTTCATTTTTAGATTACAAAGGCAAACTTTTTTTTTCTCTTAGTGACATGTACAGATAAATTGTTCACTACATAACTTGCAATGTGAGCTAACAAAATCCATGGTTAGTTTGATTTCATGTGTACTTTAACTGCACGTCTAAAAAAATTAAAATAAATAAATAATATAATAAAGGTTTTACCTAAGCAAATAGGCATGTTAATTGACCCGACCATGCAGAGAGCATTAGCTTCTCATTTCTTAAACAATCATGTTGGAAATTGTCATGTTGACGTGGGGAAGATGTTAATCTGTTTCAGAAGGGTCAAATTATTAGCATGCATCAAGTAAAGAACATCTGGTGATTGCTTAAATTCTAAAATTTGGTTACAAACTACACAACATAATAATAATAATAACTTGGAAGGATAGTGGGGAACCATCATCTTTAAGGAATAAATGTGGACGAAAAAAAAAAAAATTCTCGAATGATCGAGATCTGGTTAAATCAAAGCATAAAAAAGAACAGTAGAACTCACAGCTATGTTCAATAGTGAAAGTAAGAGCATTTCCACATGCATAATGTAAAGGTAACTCAAGTGATTGGGACTAAACAGCTGTGTAGCCTTAAGAAAACCACTTATCAGTGAGGCTAGTAAGCTTAGGGAGCTTGAAACTATTGGACTCTAGAGCAAAGGAAGAAGGTCATGTGGTCTGATGAATTCTAAAGTGATGTGCATCAAGGTAAGAAGAGAGGTGGATGAAGTGATGCCTCCATCATGCATTGTGCCTACCATACAAGCCTATGGGGGCAGTGCGGTGATGTGGGGATGTTGCAGTTTGTTCAGGTCTGGGTTCAGCAATGTTTTATGCCCAAAGAATGAGTTCAGCTGACTACCTGAATATACTGAATTACCAGGTTATTCCATCAATGGATGTTTTCTTCACTGATAGCATGGGCATATTCCAAGATAAAAATGTCAGGAATCATCAGGGTCAAATAGTGAAAGAGTGGTTGAGGGAGCACTAGTCATTGTTTTACATATGAAGTGGCCACCACAGAATCCAGCTCATAACCCAATTGAGATTTTTCGGAATGTGCTGGAAAAGACTTTGTGCATTGGTCTAATTCTCCCATTTATCATTAATGCAATTTCTTGGCTAAACATAAATTCATCTCAGGACTGGAATACATGTTGTGACGTTGTAGATGCATATTGAAATGATGCCACAGAGAGACACTTATCAAGGCTTAAGGCGGTATCTTTTTTGGGACAAACAGTGTATTTTAAGTAATATCACAGAAGCTACAGTGTCACCCCCCCCCCCCCCAAATCAGTATTTGCACACAATCATAACTGTGTTATTGGATTTACAGAAAAAAACAAGCAATACAAAGTTAGTTACTTTTTTCCCTTTTCTTTTCTCAAACAAAACAATGTTGGAGTTTTTGCACATTTCAGAACAACATTGCAGTCTTTTATTCCTGAATGAATATGTTTCGTATTGAATGTATAATAAATAAATAAATAAATAAATAAATAAATGTGTTGCATTGCGTTGAGTTGTGTAAAGTACAGTATAGAGTTGTCGCGATACCATTAATTCATGTTATGATACTATACCAGCTGAAGTATCGTGATACCTAGTAGAATTGCGATAATGTAATTCATAACTCAAATCCATGAAATAAAGAAAATAGTCAGAAATACTATATTTTATGTTATCCTTAAAATACTATATTTATTGCACGTCACTTCACCTTAAATTTTTTCATTCTTTTTGTTTATTTTGTAGATAACTGACCAACAAAACAATACATTAAAATAAAGATACAAATTATACCAAATTAAATTTGTTACAAAAAGAGCACTTTTCCCACCAAATTAGAGCATATGAAGTGGTCTAAATTTCAGTTCCAATGTTTCCAGTATCTATTTTTTATTATTTTTTTTTCAGTCTCATCAGGTTAATAATTCTAAATTTAACTTTGCGAGTCGCTCTTTTTAGGAGATTGTTGCAGTTGTAGTAGCTATTAAAGAGCCCATATTATACATTAAATAGGGTCATATTTAGGTTGTAAGGGTCTCCAACAACAGTCTAATATGCATGCAAGGTCAAAAAACACTTTGATGGTCTTATAATCTGCATTTATTTTTACCTAATTATCCCAGCGACTCCCAAATGAATCGTTCAGCGATTCATTTGTTCCCAAACCCCTCCTCAGCGCGAAGCTAATCTGCGCTGATTGGACCGATGACAGCCTGCTGCGATTGGTCGACACGGACAAGGCTTCAGCGTGAGACAGAGTGAAATGCCCAGCTGCTAATCTACAATATAAAAGTAGTCACAGTGCATACACGCTTCATAGTGGATTTTGGCTGCCAGTGGTTGAATGTCAATACAGACGATGGACTATTTTATTGAGCAAAAAGTCCAAGAACTGGCGAGGAGATCTAGCCTGTCACAGTCTTCTTGCTCTTTTCACACACACACACACACACACACACAGGGCCTGCGCGTCCATAGAGGAGCGGCTGAATAGAGAGGGCGCGGCGCTCAGTTATATCCGCGAATACCCGTGCGTTACACACACGAGGAGACACACACACACACACACACACACAGGGCCGGCGCGTCCATAGAGGAGCGGCTGAATTGAGAGGGCGCGGCGCGGCGCTCAGTTATATCCGCGAATACCCGTGCATTACACACACGAGGAGACACACACACACACACACACACACACACACACACACACACATATTACTCCTACCCGAGGACACGACACACACGCCTAGAGCGTCAGTTCAGCTTGCTGGGTGCAATTTAGACACCTCACCTCGAACCTGAGCTGAAATATTTTGAAACTTGACCGTTGCATGTGTGTAAACCGCTGACGATCCGTAATCAAACCGGCACGCGTCGCGTTTTCAACGTGGCTTTACACGCGATATGAGAATATAAAGAGTTAACCTGATACAGCACACGCGGTTACAAGTAACAAAACACAACTAAATACATAATTTGCAAGCTAGAATAAACGAGGCAATAATTTTAATCGCACGTACTTACACTTGTGAAATGGGGGTAGAAACTGATTCATGATGCACTGATCCATGTTCTGACAGTCTTTACTGATTCTTCCTTTAACAAACTGAAGAAGTCTTCTTTGAAAGCATATAGTTTTCAGAAGCACTCAGAACTGCTCAAGGCTGGGCTATAATGCTGAGGTTTCCTCTTTAATTAGACTCAATAATATCCATCTGCACAGCGTGACTTCATTCGACCGGTGTCTGTCTGTGTGTGTGTGTGAGACTTTTTTTTTCTGTTAGTGGGCGGAGCCGCAGGTTTCAAATCTCCCGGGTTTGCGCGCCCAACTACTTGTGTTTTGTAGCTGAGTCATCACGAAACACTTAATGACTCGTTATCAAGACGACTCGTTTGAAGCACTATGAGTCGACTCTTTTACAGATGAATCAATGGTTTTAAACACTGTACACTTACAGATTTAAGCCTTAGCTGGATATTTCACTTCACTTAGAGCTGTGTTACACACTACATGGAAGGGCATTTTCAAAAACCCATAATATGGGCTCTTTAAATCATATTGACAAGAGTAGAAATGAACTGATTTGAGATTCAATCTGAAACGTGCAATAGGCTACCTTAATATGCCTGAATTCTACACAGTTTTGCAACCTTAAATGGCTCCACTGACTTCTCAAATTAAATGGTCTATTGTTGCACAAACAGGTGAGCATTTTAGTGACTTTTTCACATGCAACATTATGTATTGTAGATAGACCGTTAATGAAGATACTACCATTTACAAACTACAGTGGAGCGAGTATTTTGCAGCCAAAGTATCACAATACTACCATAGTACCAGCAAACCATGCAACCCTAGTAAAGTAAAGTAAAGTAAAGTAAAGTAAAGTAACTGTATAAATAAATACATGAATGAATGAATAAATAAATAATCCTGATTTTTATTAGATTTATGGGCATTTTAGTTGCAGTGGAGCCGCTTTCATTATTATCTGTGACAATAAAACAAATTTTTGTGTCTATTACGAAGTATTGATAATATTACTGGAAATCTTAGCAATTAATCTGGGCTCCCAGTAACTGTTTTGTTTCTGAATAGCACAATAATCCGGCAACCATTATAACACGCTATGTACGTGGTCATGGGTTAAGTGTTTGTGAAACCAAACAAAACTGGCACTTGTGATTTGAGTTTTCCTGCACAGTGATTGCATTATGTTGAGGAGCTTGGTGCAGCAGGGGTGAAGAGACGTGCCGTGCTATTTTAAGAGGTGGTTGGGTGATGAGTGCTGGAGAGCATGTGCGCAATTCATTTCTGCGCTTGACTGTCCTTCACAAGAAAAAAACTAAATGTAGCAGATGTGCGATTACTCTCGTGTTTGACAGGTGCATGACAAAAACACATCCCCCGTGCCAGCGAAAGTTTATTTGTGTGATTGATTGCTTGTTTATTTGTGCCTTTGTCTCATAATCTACCGATTTAAAAACTAAACCAGTGTATAAATGGAAGCTATTAAGCAATGTATATATTTTCTTGTTTTCTGTAGTCTGTATACATGCTGAATAGTAATGAGATGCAGCTCTGCTAAAGACAAAGCACAGGCTATTGATTTCAAGCATTTCTCTATGACAACGCATTTGACTGAGTACATCTCAATCGTATGATGTCATGATAATAAACTGTCATTTAAACGTAACATGCTTTTTTTGGTTTCAACTAATTTTTACAGACCAAATTAACAGGATAGTTCACCCAAAAATGATAATTTACGAACTATTTCCTCAAATTAATCCAAACTTTCGTAAAAATGTGCTGGATACGTTGGCAGTTCATTTTGCTGTGGCGACCCTGGATAAATAAAGGAATTAAGCCGACAAGAAAATGAATGAATAAATGAATGAACAAACGCTGAAAAGTTCCTGGACAATGCCATGGCTCAGTGGTTAGCACTATCGCCTCACAGCAAGAAGGTCACTGGTTCGAGTCCCGGCTGGGTCAGTTGGCATTTCTGTGTGGAGTTTGCATGTTCTTGCTGTGTTCACGTGGGTTTCCTCTGGGTGCTCTGTTTTCCCCCACAGTTCAAAGACATGCACTACAGGTGAATTGAATAAACTAAATTTGCCGTAGTGTATATGTGTGTGAATGAGTGTGTATGGATGTTTCCCAGTACTGTGTTGCAGCTAGAAGTACATCTGCTGTGTAAAACATGCTGGATAAGTTGAACTACACTTTTTCAATTTACTATGAACTTTTATGTGAAGCTGCTTTGACACAATCTACATTGTAAAAGTGCTATACAAATAAAGGTGAATTGAATTGAATTGAATTAATTTGGCGGTTCATACTGCTGTGGCGACCGCTGATAAATAAAGAGACTAAGCCAAAGGAAAATGAATGACAAGTTCCTTTAAGCTTTTGTTTATTAAGTGTATGAAATAGGCATGCCAGTGTTGCCACATGCGGCTTCCTTTGAGGGCTTATAATTAATTATGATTGGCACCATGTTTGTTGACTGACACTGCCAGCATTAATCAGTTACATTTTGGAAGAAAACTGCAAAGAAACTTGAAATACTTTTCTTTGACTGACAGCATTCACTCAAAAAAATGATTTTTCCATCTTGTTCAAACTACTCATTGAAAATGAGCTGAATTAACATAATTATTGGTTTCTTGGAGGACAAATTCATTGTTTTATGTTCATTCATTCATTCATTCATTCATTCATTCATTTTCCTTTGGCTTAGTCTCTTTATTCATCAGTGGTCACCACAGTGGAATGAACCGTCAACTTAACCAGCATAGGTTTTACACAGTGGATGCCCTTCCAGCTGCAACCCAGTACTGGGAAATACCCGTACACTCTCATATTCACACACGTACACTACGGACATTTTAGTTTATTCAATTCACCTGCACTGCATGTGTTTGGACTGCGGGAAACCGGTACACATTTAAATTTGTAAACAATAAGGTTAACGTTAGTGCGGTGGTGCAGTGGGTAGCACAATCACCTCACAACAAGAAGGTCGCTGGTTTGAGCCTCGGCTGGGTCAGTTGGCATTTCTGTGCATGTTCTCCAGATGCTTTGGTTTCCCCCACAGTCCAAAGACATGTGCTATAGGTGGATTGAATAAGCTAAATTGACTGTAGTGTATGTGTGTGAATGAGAGTGTATGGGTGTTTCCCAGTGATGGGTTGCAGCTGGAAGGGCATCCGCTGCGTAAAACTTACAGTATAAGTTGGTGGTTAGTTCCGCTGTGGCAACCGCTGATTAATAAAGGGACTAAGCTGAAAAGAAAAGTGAATTAATTAATTAAATTAATCGATTTGTGTTGGGACAGCATGAAGGAATTGTGCAGAATATTTTTTACAGTGATTATTATAAAGCATTACCAGTATGAAAATATTTTATGCATGTTTTCAAATGCAAATAATAAGCAAATTGAACGTTAATTAAATTAATCAATTCATTAATTATATAAATATAGAAATCAAAGTTGTTGTGCATCAGATTGCAAGTTTGTGTAATAATATTGCTTTACCCTATGATATTCTAGTCTGCACTTATGTGGAAATGTAGCTATTTTACACATTGTCAGAAAACTTAATTTGTACAAAACTACAATTTTTAAAGGGAGATGTGCCCCTCAAACATCACTACTAACATTACCCCTCATTGAGGGATGAGCAAATCATACTAAAATCTACAAAAGATATTCCAAAAATTAATACGAATTGGCCACTAAATCATAAAGTTATACAAAATGCCATGAGATTATTTTGGATATGCTATTTCATGTTGCATTCTCAATGATTAAAACATTTAATATTTGGCTAGTAAAGTCACAGGTCAGTTAAGCTCCTCTACAGTGAATCACTTCCTTTAACATTAACATTCATGTTGAACTGAACTGAATCATCACTGATCTCACTAGAACAAAGCCAGCATGTGAATATACATAGCCATATGTGAATGTGCCTAATGAACTGATATGAATGAAACTTCAATATACTTGATTTTTAGATACTTTCTAAATCTGTTTTGACACAATTTGAATTACATAAACTGAAACAGAAATCTAATTGACTTGCTTTACCAGCTTCCGAGTAGTATGGTTTCATATTCTTCACAACACCATTTTATTTCATTTTATTTTTTACCAATATTTTATGCTTGGTTTAGATTTAAGCCCTGACCATATGTCACACAGGTGCAGTCAGAATTATTAGCCTGTATATATTTTTTCCCAATTTCTGTTTAACGGAGAGAAGATTGTTTTTCAACACATTTCTAAACATAATAGTTTTAATAACTCATCTCTAATAACTGATTTATTTTATCTTTGCCATAATGACAGTAAATAATATTTTACTAGATATTTTTAAGACACTTCTATAAGACACTTCTAAACAGCTTAAAGTGACATTTAAAGGCTTAACTAGGTTAATTAGGTTAACTAGGCACGTTAGGGTTTGTTCTGTAGACTATCGAAAAAAGCATAAAGGGGCTAATAATTTTGACCTTAAAATGGTTCATAAAAAATTAGAAACTGCTTTTATTTTAGACGAAATAAAACAAATAAGATTTTTTCCAGAAGAAAAAATATTATCAGACATACTGTGAAAATTTCCTTGCTCTATTAAACATTATTTGGGAAATATTTAAAACAGGAACAAAAATTCAAAGGAGGGCTAATAATTCTGACTTCAACTGTATATTCAAACTTAAGCAAACAAATCCTACTAGACAACATACTAATTTTATACTCAAAATATTCCTAAACATCACACGCATTGCAGTGTAAAAAAATCAACTATTTGAACTCAAGTGTGAATGAAAAGCAAAATATTTTCAAGCTGCTTTATAATGCATGAGCTAACTAATAGTGATGTTTCTTTATATTTTTGTCTGGAACACTGAAAAGACATTTAACTAAAATCCACTCCATATGCATTTGTCAGTATGTAAGGAACAGTTTCAAATGTGCTGCTAGTCTGTGACTGACTAGCTATACAGTATCTCTTGTTATTCACAATGATAATTCAAGACTCCATTTTTATTTATTTATTTTCATTTTTTTTGCATCTGCATAAAGTGTATTTTATAAAGTTGTGGAAATTATTCTGAGTTTTAAGTTCAGGAGTTCTGGGAACAATTAGGAGAAGATCACAGAGTGAAGTTCACTAAATGTCCACATTTTTATTCAAAGTACAGCTTATTTCAGTCAAGCTGTGAAAACCTCTTCAATCAATGGCCATAAGCCAAGATAAAATAATACAAAAAAATGGTATCATTAAGAAGAAAAAGAAACATAGCACCGGTGTATTGAAAAAGAACACAGCTTAAGGGTTTAAGAAAGGAAACACTTAAGAAAAACTCAAGAACAGAACTCAACTAGCAGAAATATTCTGCCTGACTATCTCTAGAAAGCTGCAGCTCAAAAGAAAACATTTCATAAAATCTATAACATTTTATAATAGAGATATAAACTTTTTCATAATATATTTGCCTTCTACATAATAAAAAAAATTTAAATTAAAAATTAAAATAAATAAAATAATAATAAAAACAACATTAACAACAACAACAACAACATTATAACAACAACAACAATAATAATAATAATAATAATAATAATAATTATTATTATTATTATTGTTGTTGTTATCATGCATTTATTTATTTATTTTTATTTATTTATATATTTATTTATTTATTTATTTATTTAAACTGTTCCTTAGTATCTTTTATCTAATTTTGTCTTGCTTAAAAGAAAAACAAGTTCATTATTTGTCAGATTTTCCAAACTTGAGACAAGCTAATGCCCTCTAACCCATGTATTTTGCTCAAATTCATTCATGTGTATGAGAAATGGTGCAAGGTGTTGAAATGTCTCCAAGAAAAAACATTAAAAAATATATCCACACATGCATATTCTTGACAAAATGAATAAATAAAAAACAATCAATCTGATGGTATGACATCAAAGGCCTATGAGGAGACTTACCGCATGGCTCACTTCTTGCGGCCACCATGTGAAGTGACAAATAAGTATCTTTCATCTTGCACCACCTAATTATCTTCATCTTTTTTTTTCTTTGTGATCATGTCTTGTTTGACAACAATACACCCTTGCTAATTTGTCACGTTCACTGAATATCAATCTAATCCAAGTGAAAGGCACAAAAAAGGCCAAAACATCTTGTACACGAAGTAAATAGAGAAATAAGGCTAATTAGCATTGATTTTTGTATGGAAATGTTTTGTATATTTATTTTGGATGCCATTAAATAGCTTCCTTTTTACTAAAAAAATGGCAGGATGTCTCTGTAAGAAAAATAAATAAATTAATAAATAAAACAGCACACAAGCTGCCACAACTATTAATCTCATCTTTGCTCTGCAATTAAAGGGTTTTATTCAAGTTAACTAATCAGGAAGCATGGAGCAAATGTTCTGTTAAATTTCTTTGCTTCTGTTTTTTTTTTTTTTGGGTGAAAAAACAATTCTGAAGCATTCAATATCGCCTTTATGGCTGTTGTGCCAGAAAGCCCCCTCTCTGCATCGGGGGCAGAACCCCTGTGCAGCTCAGTTATTCTGATCAATTCCTTTAATTTACTCTACACTTCGATCCCCACCAGCAGTCATTTCAGCTGCTGTATGGCTCATCCAGGGAAGATAATTATTATCGGATTGTTACAAGAGTGAGATTTAAACTCAGCTTGGAACCGCTGGCATCTTGTCAAATGGCAGAGCTGTAGACGAAGTAATGCTGCCTGTTTGCCTCTGCATTGATAGACTTAACTTCAAATGCTTTGTGAACTCCACAAAAGTTGTTGTACTCTCAGAGTAACCACCATCTCAGTGGATTTAAAAAGATAAATCATCCAAAAATAAAAACCAGCTATTAACTGACTCACCCGCAGACCATCCAAGTGACTCCTTTTGAGAACATCAAAGATAAAAACGAATGATCTTAGTCATTCATATCATGCAAATCTATGTTTAAAAGAGTCCAAACTAACTACAGGCGAAATAAAATGAACACCTACTGTATGACTCATGAGGTGATACTTTTATCATAAGGCAAAACAATCAAGCTGTGCAAGAAACTGAACATTATTTATTACATTAATAGCTTATCTTGAAGTGAGAATATAATACAATATTTTAACAAAGTTGCAGTAAGTTCGGCACCCAGTGGTTGAACTAGGTATTGCACTCCTGGATCAAAACACACGCAAGCGCAGGTTGCCAGATTGACGTGTGTCTGACCATCTAGCTTAAAGGCTGATTTAAGGCTGATTTTAATTGTAATCTAAACAAAAGCAACTGCATGCGCTGGAAGGAATATATATTGTTTATGTTAAATAGAGTATATCTATTACATTTTTGTACTAACCAACACCTGAAATTGATATTTTAGAAACAGCATCAATTTCTTGCAGCTAAACAACAGAAAACCCGATGACATGATGACCTCAGGTACACCTCATGTGCTTTATTCAGTGTTAAATGCTAATAATGTGAGTTTGAATGCCATTCACATGACATTTGTTGCTAAACTACTGAAAGCAGCTGCAGATAGTTCATTTCAGATCTTCAAAATAAAATAAATCATTTAAAATTGCACTTTAGAACTGTGACTTAGTGCAAACCAACACATATCAGTGATTGTATGTACATATAATAATGGCAAAGAGGTTAAATATGTATTAATTAGATTATAAACCTCACCATTTCTTGAGTGAGTTCACTATTCTGTGCTTCTGAATGGCTGTATTTAAATTTCTGTCGTGTTTCGTCTGGTGCAAACAACCAAATTGTTTATCACCGCAAATCTCGTCATGTAGCGTGTTGTTAGAACACGGGGTTACAATATAACCTGCTCATCTAAAGTTTACGTTTGTAATATTTATATTATTTGCTAATTAATAAGCACCTCATTTGGAACTCTAAATCTGAGTCTCATTACAGAAGCTTCTACTGTCCCCTGGAGGTCACAGTTCAGTCACGGGCACATGCTTTGTGAGCCTTTCTGACTGAATGAATGAAATATGCGGTTTTCCAACAAGGCAACCCAGCGTGTTGAAATATAATTGGCTAAACAGGCATTGGCAGGTTAAAAGAACCAAAATAAAGACAGCATTCCGGCACAAAACTCGCATTTTCAAAGCAGAATAACTAACTTAAGTAAAGTTTTTTTTGATAAACAAGAATGTTTACTCAACATGTCTCTTAAATATCTGCAAACACATTTTTATGCTTTAGAAGAGTCACAAACTTACATACAGAACCTTTAATCTGTAATTCTGCACAACTAAAATACTAATAGCATGCATTCAATAATAAAAAGGTATTTTACATGAATCAAAATATTGACAGCTTTGCATTATTTAAATCAATGCCATTCAGTGTAACAATCTATATAGTCAAAATGAGGATATTTAGGACATCATTTTTGAATAATTTATGACGACAGGGAAGCTAAATGAATGATTTACTATAGTTTTAAATCTTTATACTTGTTCCATTTTATTCATGATATATTTGTTAATATGACTGAATTTGGTCTCACTTTATATTAAGTGGCTTTAACTAATATGTACTTAGGCCTACACAGAAATTAATAATTTGTTGCAATGTACTTATTTTGTAAAGAAATGTTTTTAGATTGATGTACTTATGATTGATTAAATACCTGCATGTACTGTAATTACATCTGTTATTATTTTCTGAAATGACACATTTAATTACACTGTTGTCCATCCCTTGCACCTTAGCCAAACCTTAAATCTACCCATACCACCAAGCACGTCCCTGACCCATAATCGCACCAGAAGTGTTTTGCAAGCACATTGTATTTATTTGTTAATGCAAGTATATAGTAGTTAAGGTCATTTAACAAAAACTGGGACCTTGAATTTTACCTATAACATTTGGGATGTCTCGTCTTTAATCTAAATTTGAAGTTGGAAAGATTTAAACAAATACAAAAAAAAAAAAAAAAAAAAAATGGGAAAAAAGTTTTTTATGCTCAGCCAGGGTAAAAAGTATTGACAAATATTGCACTTATATACCAGCACTATTGTTAAATATTGCATGTTAATTTTGAAGAGTCATTACTTCAGTCTTTAGGGTCCCGTGATCTTTCAGAATCATTTTAAAATGCCAATAATGTGCTCAAGAAAATAATAGCAATGCTAATTTCAGGGTTGGTTTCACAAACAGGGCTTAAGTTAAGCCAGGAGTGGGCTTTCACTAAATTAGCATTCAAAAATGACTTGCAAAAAAAGCATTACAGGTATATTTTGAATCTACACAATGGCACCGATGCAGTTTTTTTGTTTGTTTATGTCACTGCAAGTTATTTTTAGATAAGACAGCTCATATATACAATTTAGTCTATGAGCCTTAAGCTCTTTCTTGAAAACCGAGGATCAGTGTCCAAGGCTGCTTTACGTTTACATTGTTACAAACAAATCTGTCATATCTGTGATTTTTTTTTTAATCAATAAAATGTATGTATGAATAAAAATTTTCACTCTTTTATTAGTTTAAATATAGAAGTAGTGCACAGAAACAATAAAAACAAAGAAAATAATACGCTTAGTATTGTAATAGTGTAGCTTCCAAATTCATTCATTCATTCTTTTTCCTTTAGCTTAGTCTCTTATTTATCAGGGCTCGTCACAGCAGAATGAACCGGCAACCATTCCGGCATGTGTTTTACGCAGCAGATGCCCTTCCAGCCACAACCCAGTACTGGGAAACACCCATACACTCTCGCATTCACACACACACACTCATACACTACGGCCAGTGTTCATCCAATTCACCTATACTGCAAGTTTTTGAACTTTTTTGGCAAATTCTGAATCCAGACCATCCTGAGAAAACCCACGTAAACATGCAAACTCCACACTGGCCCAGCCGGGACTCGAACCAGCAACCATTATGCTGTGAAGCGACATTGCTAACCACTGAGTTACCGTGCCACCCTAGCTCCCAACTTTTTTTCATTCTTTTCTAAAGGACATCCTGACTGTAGCTAAAGTACTTTAAATGATTAGTAGCCTGTAACTTGACAAGTGACAGTTTCAAAGCCGCTTCCCCAACACTGTTGCATCAGAGTCTCTTTTAAAGCACAGAGCCACACAAAACATTCCCTTCTGATCTCAGGATTGTTGTACTGGATGTCAGGTTGAAAAACCCTCCACAAACTATTTCAAGTGCCCTCCTCTGAACATAAAGTTTGCATTTATTTAATGTGGGTGGCTGCCCTGTTGTGTTCGCTGTTTACTCGGTATCTTTGTTATTTTAAATATATATTTTTTTATTCTTTAACTATGAAGACAGGGCTTGCTGGTGGAGCTGATAGTGGTGGGAGGCGGCGAGTGGCTGACATCTGTTTCATTCAGATTGTGGGACTCTCAGGAGTGCGCTTTTAAAAAACTCATTCATAGACAATAGAGCTCAAGCGCATTTTAATGGCTAATTAATGCCCGAAAACAAACAGACACAAAACAACATTGCAACAGTGAGGGCCCCACTCTCTCTAAGGGCACTTTGGCTATTTTCAAGCCATTTATTTCTTTCTGAATGTATGTGTACAGTATATAAGACTTTTTTTACTATTATTTTTCTCTTAAAAAGTGAAGTGTCTATTTATCTGCCAAGTTCAATGATCAAACATGATTCAGCACAGATCTTGTGGGAGCAATGGAAGCTGGTGGACTTTAAATAGTAAAAGTGTAAGACAATAGATTATTCAAAACAGAGAAAAACAGAATAGGCTCATGTGCCCTTCTGATTGATTGAGTAATGAAAGACAGAAGGAAACAGAGAGATAGGCAGTGTATTTGTTCATAATAACAGATGTTGTCAATGTATCTCTGTGCAAGCACTGTTTCAATAACCAGTGACCTACTTCCTTTAATTGCCTACTCTTAAACAAAGGGGCGAGGGACATATTATACTTCATGCCGGCTGTGCGCTTCTTTGAAGGATATTATTTTTTTCCTATTTTGTGTTCTGCTATGCATTTCCTGCACAAGTCAGCCAGCACCCATTTTGTCTGTGTTATTCATTTGCAATTGCTTTGCAATTGAATTCTCTTCTACTGAATGTCAGAAATGTTTTTGGTTTGTACGAGGAAGGCCAGTCACTGAAATCCCATCTGTACATTTCCAGTGTGCTTTTATTTCATACCATCTATATGATGTGCAGCCCTGAGAGTTACTTAGTGGATTGTGAAGCAGCCCACTGTATTTGCTTTTTGTAGACTACACATCTTTCATTCATTCATCGGGAGGAACAGAGTCATACATATAAACATATGAGGTAAAGAATATAGACAAAGTGACATCGAATTAAAATGTATAATACACCGTCGACTTTTAAGACCACATTTTCTGTCCAATCTTTTGTAGATATTTGTCTGCAAATATTGATTTGTGATTAATCCAATTACTAATGAGATGATAATGTAACTTTTTTTTGAAGATTTACAACATTTAATAAAACCTTTAAAAAACAATCAAGTTCAAACTATTAATTATTAAAGTGGTTAATAATGGTAATTAAAAGTCCTTTTTGGACATGGATATTACACAGGATTTTTCTTTCTCAGATTTGAAGCCAAATTGTTCCTAACGAAAACCAATTCTGAAGCTAAAATGTGTGTGATATGTAAACTAAACTAAAATCAAATCGATTAAATTGGATTAAATTAAAAAATAAAATAATAAAATAAAATCATTAGGTTGTCAAGCGTTTCAAGCAGCTTCTGTTTAATGGGAGGAAAGTGGAAGAAAATAGCATGCAACAATGTAAAAACATGCTTTTGAATATACAATTTTAAGTTTAAAAAAGTACTGTTTTACTTTAGAAATGTAATCAAGTAAAAAGAGTTTAAAATCATTCAGTGAAGTACTATAAGTACTTGAGTACAGTATTTAAGTAAAATGACTTGACAAGTCTGCAATAGAGGTCAAAGCTGTTATGTTTAGGGTTAGGTACAGTAGGCGGACTGTTATTTTCAAACACTAGAAGATATTAACCTTTAAGAATGACTTATCACCCATTTAATTCCTGCTGTGATCCATGCATGAACCAGAATAATAAAACATCTCTAGTCAAATGTGTCTGTTTCAGAGAAAATATATTCGATTGTGTTCCAGGAAGAAATCCTCAGGGGTTTAATTCAACATGCCAGTATGTTCACACAACTGGTGAACTACCCCTTTAATTGCACATCACTAAGGCTGAAACATATAATTATTATTATTTGAATTATTTGCTTTAAGCTATTACAAAAAAATATCGATTAAAGGGCTCCTATTTTTAGGATTTAAGATAAATCTTTGGTTTCTCCAAAATGTGTCTGTAAAGTTTCAGCTCAAAATACCCATCAGTTCACTTATTATACCCTCTTGAATATTCCCATTTTAGACTCAGATTACAGTGTAGCTGTATTTGTAGCCTGTGCCTTTAGTACAAATGAGCTGGTTCTCCCCACCGAATGTTCCCACATTTGTGTCACGGCAGATAAAAAGCACAGTGACAGAGACAGACACCGAGGAAGCAGATTCAGGATCTGAGTCAAATATAGCAAGTAAGTTTATTTGATATATTTAAATGGCATTAATTCCATAGACTGTAAAAGATATGGACATAATATCCGTGACGTCACCCATAGGTTTCTGAAGAGCGCAAGTGAAGCTACAAGTAGGCGTGGCCAACCTTTGCTATTTTGTTCACGCAGAATTACCAAAAAAAAAAAAGTGCAAAGCGGCAGAGTGTGAGCGGAGCTAAAGATGTCTGCTTGCATTTAGCTTAGACTTGCTTTTCTTTGGGAGAAATGCTTAACACTTCAATATTACTCATTTGTGTTCTGACCACATGTGCTTCGCTGTATACTATATCAAAAAAGTGTTTAGTCTTTTAAAAAACACTGTTGTAATACATTGACCCTATTAGCATTGTTTATTTGTTTTTTTTTTTTTTATGTTTTTCTACAAAAGGAAAACTCGAATTACTTTCAAATACTTCAAATACAGTCTGTGTTAGTAAATGTCAGGCTATTTATAAAATCCAGGCAAAACACTGTATGACATAATTATAGATGACTGTTCATCTATCTGTCAGATTCTGGAGTGCTTTTCAGTTATAAAGAAAACTATAAATTATATACGATCTTAAATAAAACAAATACATGAATAGATATGGTATATACACGTTTATAAGAATTTTACTCACCTGGGAATTGGAGGCCGCTTGAATAATTTGTGAGTACAATTAAGTGCACACAGCATGCCATATTATCTGCTAATTGTTGGAAATAATTCCAAAAGGCAACTGACTGTGTGAAGCAGCATAAAACAAAACAAAAATACGATGTATATGCTGAGTACAGTGGCTAATCAGACAGAATCATCTGAGGTGAAGTGACGGCGATCAGCGAAACTAAAAAAAGCTGTCACTCAAGCAGCCATGGCCTTAATTATGCAGACTTAATATAACTTATTATAAAGGAAACAGATGAGTTGTATAAAACAATCACCCCCTTCACAGTTGTCATGAATTGTAATAGTAGCTATACACACCAAAAATTGTTCTTTGTACCAGGCTGTAAAATTTTTTTTTTTTCTTCTGCTGTAACGTTGGCCATTTAAACACTGGAGTGAATAGAAATGTGCGCTATTTTGGAGCCAGGTCTAGTGGAATTTCAATGAATTGCAGTTTCAGTTACTTCCGTATTAGCTTCACAAGGAAGAGCAGGATGTTGCCGCCTGGTTAATTCAAGCAAACGATTTATCATTTTCTGCAAAGATCAGTCTAGGCATGGGCCGGTATAAGATTCTGACGGTATGATAACCTTGGATAAAAATATCACGGTTTCACGATATTGTGATCACTGCTCTACAATATATATTTTTAAATGTCTGTGTGATGAAAACGAGCCCACCAGCTCGTCTTCAGGGGGAAAATGTGAGTTCATAAAAAAGAGAAAAAAAAAGAAAAAAAAAAAGAAATGATGGCTTACTCGCAAAGCACTGTCGTGCAAGGTGATGTTTATTTACAGTGCCAAAAAGTCCATCCACAGTGAAGGTATATACACATGTGCTAACAAAGAAAATCCAAAAAAAAAAAAAAAAAAAACAAGTACCAAAGAAACAATAAACAAGAAAACTAAATCAGCAAAAATATACTCAAAAGTATATCTACAAAAAAAACCCTAATAATAACAGGCACCACAGTAGCACTCATGCATCGACTTCGTAAACAAGTGTTTTTAGGAAGTTTTGCTCTGGCTTAAATAGCCCAAACTCCCGCCCGTTTGTGTGCTATACCATTCAAAGGTAAGTATTACATTTAACAAATACACAGACATTGAAAAACTTTACATTCAATCCACACTTCACGTTAAAACACATAAAGAAAAAATCCCTAATATATAATTAAAAACAAAGCATAAACTTTCTTAATATAATTAAACACATAATACACACTTCATAAACACAAAACACCCATTCACACACATAATGGTTTCGCCAGCTTCCGATCGCAGTGCGCATGCGCACACAATCCCATGCATTCTTATACCGGCACTTCGTACGTGCTCGGTTTGACCAATCGCGACCGGAAGTCTGACTACGCCCACACAGACACACACCAAACGGAAAAGACAACTCAACAGGTGAAATGGAGGTGTATGAAATGCCTATGAATGACTGAATTGCGGAGAGTGGATTTATGGAAATATGTCCATGTGCTTCCGAGATCGCGTGTGCACCCGCTCCTCCAATAGCGGCAACAAAAGGAACGATGTAATGAATGAATGAATGAGGTAAGTGGGCCTGTAAGTATGTCTGTACGTCAGCGCGTTTGTGTGTGTGTAAGTATGTGTGTGCGTGAGAATGTGTGTGTGTAACTGCCAGTGCTGCTTTCCCAGCAGCAGTTAATGTGACTTTATCACAGTCTGGGTAAAAAACAAAAAAATAAATTCCCTTTAGTACACAATATTATTTTATTTTGAGTAACATTTAAAATATTTTGGTGCAGTAAACATGTAAGGTTAAATAAGTAAAATAAATGATTGTCTTTAGCTGTCTTCATTAGTTTCAAAAACACAGATTTCATTACAATGTAAAACATCTTAGGAGATCTTTCCTGCTGGAGATTCTGTTAGTAAGTAAATTAAAAAAATCTAACCTACCTTAGGAACGGTATAACAGAAATTTTTTGCCGGTTTTAAAACTTGAATTTTTCCAAACCATGGTATATCTTGAAAATGGTTATCGTCCCATGCCTAGATGAGTCACACGCATATGCCATTACAAATGGCACACACGCATTTAACTTTACACTGTTTTTTTTTCTGCACATCTTGACGCTTCTTCTATGTGACTAATTCAATGGTTATTAATAGCAATTTTACTGTCTTTTCTTTGCTAACATAGATAGTTTTAAAACGTTTTAAACTTGTAAAACACATTTTTAGGTGCTGCTGATCACAAAGAGTTGGAAGAGATCTTTTCATCCCAGTTTCTTTGCAAATTGTGGACATGTATATGCATCACTAAAGAAAACATGTTAATACACTCATGTCAATCAATTCGGTGGGCGGGGGAAACTTCAAATTCACTGGGATTTGCATCCTATTTTAACATCAGGAATTTAAAAAAAGAGACTTGGGTTTATATCACTCCAATATGACATTAGACAAGCTATACCTACACACAGTTCTGTCCAAACAGAAGAAGGTTGCTGGTTCCAGCCTCGGCTGGGTCAGTTGCTATTTCTGTGTGTCTGCATGTTCTCCCTGTGTTCGCGTGGGTTTCCTCCAGGTGCTCCGGTTTCCCCCACAAGTCCAAAGAAATGTGGTATAGGTGAACTGAGTATGCTAAAAAATGTGTGTGAGTGAGTGTGTATGGTTGTTTCCCAATTATGGGTTGCAGCTGGTAGGGTATCCACTGGGTAAAACATGTGCTGGATAAGTTGGCGGTTCATTCTGCTGTGGTGACCCCAAATTAATAAAGGGATTAAGCCAAAAAGAAAATGAATAAATTAATGATTTTGCATTGCCCTTTAAATTTGTTGTAATCGACACTTTGTTTGTGTGTTTTTTGTGTTTGTGTGTGTGTGTGATTGGCTTTTATACACTTTTTTACTGCTCTGTTGTATTTCAGTCACAAGATCTTCAAAGTAAATGGAAAAAGCATATTCGATTAATCAATTAATCGATCAATTACAGAAGCAGATTGATTTTTATTATTTTGATAGCTGCAGCCCTTGTCAACACCATCCAAAAGTGGGATTACAGGCTTCAACAGAGATAGCACTGGTGAACTAAGGCAATAATTTCCAAGACAAGATATAAACACACCATCTGGGATTTTAGCTGCTCTGATCATTTTGTTCAGCTAAAGAATGTTTTGGTCTGTGTATATCTTCTCCACCCTACAAGACTGAGTGATGTTGACATATGTTTCCCAGCAGAAAAAAAGAGAGAAAATATAATTGGTCAGACCTGATACTGAATAAGATGCAATGCTACCTCAGATTACTACTGTTGTGCAAGATTTTACAATTCAAATATTTTTATTTCTGGATGTAAAATGAGCCAAATAAACTGTTTTCCCCTGTCTGTTTAAATGTGCCCTTTGTCCAGATCAAGCGGCAACCTCCCGCTCTCCCTCGGGAAGCCAATACGGAAGTAACTGAAACTGCAATTCATCAAAATTCCACTAGTCCTGGCTCCATAATAGAGCAAGTTGCAATTGAGCCCACTGTTAGAATGGCCAACTTTACAACAGAAAAAAAGGTGTTTACAGCCTGGTACAAAGAACGATTTTGGTTCTTATAGTTATTATTACCCTCCATGACAACTGTGAGGGGGGTGAATTTTTTTATAACTCATCCATTTCCTTTATAATAGGTTATATTAAGTTTGCATAATTAAGGGCGTGGCCACTTGAGTGACAGCTAGGTCTCGCTGGTCGCCGTCACTTGACCTCAGCTGAATCCGGCAGATTAGCCACTGATCTCGGCATATTCATCGTATTTTTGTTCTGTTTTATGTGGCTTTACACAGTCAGCTGCCTTTTGGACTTATTGCTTACAATTATCAGATGATATGGGATGCTGTGTGCACTTAATTGTGCTCACAAACCATTCACGTGGCCTCGTTTCCCATGTGAGTAAAGTTATATCTTGCATACCATCTCTATAAATGTATTTGTTTTATTTAAGATCATTTATCATTAATATTTTTCTTTAGACCCGTAAAGCACTCCAGAATGTGACAGATTGATTAGCTGTAGGCTCTAGATCAGTCATCTGAAGCGTTGTCATACAGTGTTATGCTGGAGTTAATCAATAGTCTCAATGTTTAGTGGCTCAATGTATGACTACAGTGTTTTTAAAAGTCTAAACACTTTATTGATATAGTGTACAGCCAAGCACATGTGGTCAGAACACAAACGAGTCGCAGGTAATAAAGTATCGAGCGTTTCTCCCAAAGTAAAGTCTGTCTGCCAGGTCTAAGCAAAGTGCCAGCAGGCGTCTGGAGCTCCGCTCACTCTCCGCCTCTTTGCCCTTGTTTGGTATCCCGCCGTGGGTGCGATGACGCGCGAACAAAATGGCGACGGTTGGCCGCGCCTACTTTTAGCTTCTTTTGTGCTCTTCAGAAACCTATGGGTGACGTCACGGATACTCCGTCCATATATTTTACAGTCTATGGTCCAGATGTCCAAATTCTAAAGCCGCCTTTCCACTGCACACGACATTTGGACACGACTGTCGAAGTACGCCCTCTTGTGGCTGTCGCACAGGATTTTCAGTGTTGTCGTGCACCATGTGAGAGAAGCTAAATTCTTGTGGTGTCCGAAATAAAGTGCAAAAAGTGTCTTTATTCTCTGTGCATTCACCATGATTGAATGGATGAATGAATGAATGAATGAATACTAGAAACTCACAGACCGCAAAAAATTTTGGAGGGAATGTGGAGACAACATAAAAAAAATCATATTTTTTATTACTCATTTATGAAAAGAAAAGTTTTTTTTGTTTAATATAGACCCTTTTCTTCAAAAAATAACAAAAAAAAAAACTAGCATTTCTCGCGCGCACAGACCTGCTTGGGCAACACTGCAGTACATCACATCACGTCGGCCGGTCGCATACGGTCTAGTTGCAGGAGTTCAAGTATTTCAACGGATCTGCAGCTCAATTCGGATCCAAATTTTCCGCATACGGAGATGATTGTAACTCCACGCAGCTCCCGGACTACTCTCCATTGAAATGAATGACTTCCGGTCTGTCGCTTGTCATTTGTCGTGTGCAGTGGAAAGGAGGCTAAGCACTGCAGGCTGTACAGTATCATCCATATACAGAGCTTGCTGAATGTGGCAAATGGTTGCCAGGCGCATGCATCTTCTCAACCAAAAGATTATAATTAGTGCCACTTTGGAAGGAGGGATGAATTAGGAAAAACAGATGGAGAGCGAGAGAAAGATGTATAGCGCTGACACTATGCTAACCTCCTTGCTGCCAAGTGGAACCTGCATGGTTTTATAATGCCAAGCTATACAAATAGCCCTGAAAAAATATCCTGCTCATGTAATGAACTGTCAAGATCACGTTGAGTGTTAGATTTCACACATCCTAGTTTTGGTCACAGCACAAATACACAATTCAGAAATTAACCCAGGTTTATGAAAAATTCATGGCACAATACATGATTTATTTTATTTATTTATTTTTTGCTAAAGGTTTTGGTAACAGCATAAATAAAACAATATGGAAACTCCCCAGGTTAATGAAGCGAATGTCCTTTCAGCAGCAATCCATCACTGGGAAACACCCACACACTTCCACATTCACACATACACTACGGACAATTTAGCTTACTATTCAATATACCTACAGCACATGTCTTTGGACTTTGGAGGAAACCGGAGCACCCGGAGGAAACCCATGCCAACACTGGGAGAACATGCAAACTCCACACAGAAATGCCAACTGACCCAGCGGGGGCTCAAACCACCAGCCTTCTTGCTGTGATGTGACAGCGCTACCCACTGTGCCACTGTGATGCCAAATATTATTATTACTATTATTATCATCCACTTAGTACACTCTAGCAATCACCTTGCAACCACCAAGAAACTACTCAGAACACCCTAGCAACCACTTAGAAATGCTTTAGCAACTGCCTAAAAACCACTCAGAACACCTTAGCAACCACCTAGCAACCATTTAAAAACACATAGTTCATTGCTTTTGACCAGTAAAGTGATGCATTTTACCAAAGTCCGGCGGTCATCTCTAAAACGCCTCTTGGCCTCTGGCGTTCTGTCTGAATGGGAACACATTAAATTCTCCTAAACTGTTTGCGCAGCTTATGATAACATTACATATTTGTAAACACCAATAAAATTAAACAACGACTGTTCTATAAGTTTTCTTTCTAAACGTTCAAATCAAACAAAATTGGCCTTTTTTCAGGTTGACCGAGCTAATGTGCATGCACACTCGAAAGAACCGAGATCATGACGCCAACCTCATATGGCCGTGTACACATTATTATCCTCTGAATAATGCTTCGTCAGAGTGCGCTGCTCTTCTGAAGTAATTTACAATTTAGTCTTAATGGTGAATCTCCTCCAGAAATGATAGCAACTATTTGTTTACACGTTTGTGGTGTTTGAGTTGTTGCTGTCATGTGATGTGCGTTTGACAGCACGGACTGTACCTCATGTGAATTTCATACAGATTACAAGTATAGTTAGTTCATTAAAATGTACAGATTTCAAACTATATTTTAATATATTTCTTATGTCTGTGAAGCAAGTATTCTCTGAGATTTCAGTGTGTTTGTAGACCACAAAAACTTAAAGCACATGTGTGGTCCGAGCTTCTCCCCAAGAGAAATGTCAGTCTAATAGCGATCGATCCTGTACTAGTAGGCGGGGCTTCATTCGCTATATTGACCGTTACACTTTTCCTCGTTCAAAACTATACAAGTGACATGTCTTGTGAATTCTAGAGTCTTTGATTTTAACCAGTCGAATCGTTTTGTATTATTATTATTATTATAATACCATTTTTTAAAGCAGTTTAAAAATTCACAGTGAGATTTACAAAAATATCTAAAATTTTCTCCAAAAGAAATAAATGTGACTGCAGTAAATTGTATCACAAAATCACACTATTTTGGCAGTTATTTGAAATGAATGGCAACCAAGAATTTTAACTACATCGTGAAAGTCATACTGTATATATATATATATATATATATATATATATATATATATATATATATATATATATATATATATATATATATATATATATATATATATATATATTATAAGAGAACCATTTAAAAGTGAATCTTCAATAATTGAGAATCGGCTTGAAATATTTTCTGTTAAAAGGTATAAAAGTTGTTGACGGTTACACAGCAGTAAATTACATGCATATGCAAGTTTTGGAGTTTTGCTAAATTGTTGTTAGAGGCCTTTTTATTCTACTGAGACCATGTAACTCAGTTATTATAATGTAATTATACTGTACAGTAGCAAGACATTTGAAATAATAGTGTTTATTGGTTTAGTATAATTTGTTTTTAGTAATGGGAATGCTCAAGTTAGCCATTTAAACCTGCTTTTCACCATCCCCTCAGAACCAAACAGAATTATGCAAATCTTTATTTAGGATTTCATTTATTTATTTATTTTTCTCTCCACAGATTAAGGCTTGCGGAGAAGCCATCTGTCCGAACATGAGTTTTGTTTGAACAGATAAGTCTGAGAAAAGACAATTTAGCTGATATAGTATTAAAGGTAAGAAATGCTCAAATATTTATTAATAGTGTGACAGCAATAATACGATTGCTTCTGAAGTTTGGTATCGAGCTTTACAAAAGCACTGTAGTTCCATTATTCAATTATTATTTTTTTTTAACAAGCAATCCCCTTAATATGTAAATATGCAAAACACACTTTGGTTGTAATTTTTTCCAATTATTTAAAACTTTTGGAGCAAATTTGTGAACACAGAACCAATGAAGAATTTCATGAACACAAAACATACCTCTTTGAAAAGTGATGTAATGTGATTATGTCCTCCTCTAGCAAATGAACAGTCCTGATGCAAAATTCAGATTTCTCATGATTATGTTGAAGGAATTTTGTTTTAAAGCCATTCATCACATCATAAGTAAAACTAGCGAACCAACATACTTCGTTTCTTCATTTTTGAAGAAAATGTCAGATGGCACTTAGAGACTTTTGCATCTGAACTATAACAACAATTTTAATAATAATAATAATAATAATAATAATAATAATAATAATAATGTTGAACTACTTAAATGTTTTAATTAATTAATTAATTTATTTATTTATTTATGTATTTATTTATTTATAATAATAATAATAATAATAATAATGATGATGATTATTATGTTGAATTACTTAAATATTATTTAATTAATTAATTTATTTATTTGTTTATTTTATACTACTACTACTACTACTACTACTACTACTACTACCAATAATAATAATAATAATAATGATGATGTTGAATTACTTAAATGTTAATAATTAATGTATTTATTTTATATTATTATTAATAATAATAATAATGATGATGTTGAATTACTTAAATGTTAATAATTAATTAATTTATTTATTTTATAATAATAATAATGATGTTAAATTATTTAAATGTTATTAATTAATTTATTAATTGATTTATTTGTTTATTTTATAACGACAACAACGATAATAATAATAATAATAGTAATAATAATGATGTTGAATTATTTAAATGAATAAAATTAATTCATTTATTTTATGTATTTATTTATATATTTATTATTAATAATAATAGTATTAATAATAATAATAAAAAATAATAACAATAATTAATATAATAATAATAATAATAATAATAATAATAATAATGTTGAATTACTTAAATGTAATTAATTAATGTATTTATTTATGTATTAATTTGCATAATAATAATAATAATAATAATAATAATTATAATACCTTTGAATTACTTAAATGTTACTAATATTTATTTGTTTATTTTATGTATTTACTTATTTTATTTATTTATTTTTATGTTATTGGTATCTGTGATTAATTACTATTATTATTATTATTATTTGTTTATTATTTATTTATTTTTATATCATTGTAATTATTATCAATAGTGTCGCTGTTACTGTTGTTAGTAGTAGTATGGTTATTATAAGTATTAGTAATATTATGCATTATAACTGAAGCTCTCACAGATATTGACTTTGAAAAATGTCTTTCTTGCTGATTTATGGATTGAGTCAAATTTCGAGAGAGAAACGGTCTGCAGGAACTGTTAAAATATACATCTGCAAAAGCAAAATGAGTTATCTTGACAACCCTGACAGCACGGGAACCATGGAGTGATGCTGTCAGGATCCACACAATCCGTTTCTCTTTTTCCACAACAGACAACATTTGAAGGAAATTTCATTTCAACTTTTTAATTGAATCGTCTGATGAATGTTCTGTTTATTTGGCAAAGCATCCTCTAGACCTATTTTTCTCTTTCATATGCTCTCTCTCACATACACACTCATATACTCACAAACCACAGAAGCACACAGCCACACAAACCGTTTGGTTTGTAGGGTTGGTTGCTAGTGCATAGGGCTGTGGGGCAATGGTGGTGTAATGGGTGCTAATAAACAGGCTGTGGGCGGTGTGTCGGCTAAGGCTAATGATATCCATTAGCGAAGGAGCACGACATGCCCATGAAGCACTGTGACTAGTTCCCTCAGCTCTCATTGCAGCTACACCTAATCAGGCAGTCTGCTTGCTTCTTGCCCTTAACTACCCACAGGCAAGCCAACGCTGGCTCTCGCTGTCCCATTACCCGTGCTGCGGTCTGTGCTCTGAAAAACACAGTCCTGTAATTACAGAAGCTTCCATCAACATTGCTAAGTTTCATCATGGCTTAAACTCAAACTGGCAACACCAACAAAAGGAAGGTTAGAGTGAGATGAGCTCTTGATCCTGCTAAACTCACCCTCGTTGTTTTCTGCGAACTAAAAATGAGGTGAAAACCAAACTCAAATAAATCTTTTAGCAAAAAAGGCAATGTTTATGCCTGATATTTAGACCTCTGCTGGTCAGAGAATAGAAGCTGTGCTCTTATACAAGTGGCTGATGGCTGGTTTGAAACCTTCTCAGAGCTGTATAAGTAGAACTGGTGTGTGGCGTGGGGCTGTGACCTGGGAGTGTGGTTTAGGGCTCTGAGCGTAAGATTTGTGAGGACATCTCACTCCTTTTTCTTTAAAGGGTGTACATTGCAAACATGCTTTTCTTACTTAGATTTTTTGTTTTGTTTTTAATACAATTCAATTCATGTTTATTTCTATAGCGCCTTTACAAGTTCTAGCAAATTGAAACGGTCAGTCCCTTTTTCAGAGTTTAAGTTCAGTTTAAATCTAATAGATGAGCAGCACCACAAGTTCTAACCAAGCAAGTCCAAACACCTAACATTTCTTGAATCAAGAAGGACCTTCTGGACAAGCAAAATATATTGTCTTGTTTTAAGAAACGCTATGTCAAATTTAAGTGTGTTTTTCCTTAAAGCAAGCAATATAATCTGACAATAAGGTAAGCAAAATAATCTTATATCAATAGGAACAAATATATTATTTTGCATTTACACCATTGACAGAATATTTTTATTGTTTTAAGGAAAATCTTATTTTAAAACTTAATTTTGTCATATTACTTCTTAACACAAGACAGTTATTTTGCTTGTCTAGAAAATGTTTCTTGATTTAACAACTTTTAGATATTTGGACTAGAAGCAAGACAGAAAACATAAGTGAAAAAATATTTGTGCTGCATACAGTACTAGAGACTGGCACTATAGACATTGTACATACTCATATCCAGTGTTTGGGGGTAATGCATTACAAGTTAAGTGAGTTACATAATAATATTACTTTTCTAAGTAACGAGTAAAGTAATAATAATACGTAATAATAAAAAAAGGTAAGAAATAATATTTGAGTTACTTTTCTGAAAATGTAATAAGTTACTTCTTTACTACTAGTTTAATTAATTATCTTTAAAAAAACTTAAGACAAAAAGTAGCAAACACAATGCTTTAAACTTTCGATAATCTGTACATAAGCCATGTATAGCTCTTGGGTCAGGAAGTTCTCAGATAACATTTTCCTAAAATATATATTTTTAAGGTAAATGAAGGTCTAGGTCATACAGCATGTTGTTAATAGCAAAGCTCTTCTATTAAAAAAAGAAAAGAAAAACAAAACAAGAAAGAGATTAAGCCTCTGAAAGAGATCAAGCCTCAGCCAGGTAAAAGTAACAAAAAAGTAACACAAAAGTAACAATGCATTACTTGGCATAAAAAGTAACTTGGTATTCAATTCAATTCATCTTTTTTTTTCTATAGCGCTTTTACAATGTAGATCGTGTCAAAGCAGCTTAACATAGTTAAGATAGAAGTTCTAGTAAATTGAAACTGTGTCAGTCCAGTTTTCAGAGTTGAAGTTCAGTTTAGTTCAGTCCAGTGTGGTTTAATTTTCATTGCTGAAACTCCAAACACTGAAGAGCATGTTCATTGATGCGCAACTTCACATATCCCAAACCAAGCAAGCCAGTGACAAGAAACTTCACCAATTGACAAAAGTGAAGGAAAAAACCTTGAGAGAAACCAGGCTCAGTTGGGTAGTAACGCAGCTAGTTACTTTTTGGGGGATTAACTCAATATTGTAATGCATTACTTTCAAAAATAACTTTTCCCACACTGCCCAACCTTTTGTATCTGTGTATGCTTTTAAATTGACATATTTTGTATGGATCTGTGTAAATCACGTTGAAGATTAAACATTTAGGTATATTCTATTAACTTGACAACATAACTTTATTCATGATTTAAAAAAATCTAATCCTAAAATCCAATCCAATCCTACGTTATTGCTTTCATAAAAATGTTTGTTGTCTACTAAAAAATAAATAAAGGAAGGAAGGGGCAAAAATCAAGAGAAGCAAATAAATAAATAAATAAATAAATAAATAAATAAATAAATAAATAAAACATTGTTGAAATTTTGTAGGTTTAAATTTCTTTTTTTTATTTATATATTTTGGTTGCATTTAATTGTATTATCTTTCAATTTTTGAATATGTTTGGTGACTGAAATACTATTTTAATAAATATATCTGTTTAATAAATCTGTTTTGTTTAAATGCACCAAAATACATTGCCTATATTCACTGAGAAATGGATAAAAATATAAATTTTCAAAATAGGGTGTGTTTATTTATACTGAGCACTGTATGTATATATATATATATATATATATATATATATATATATATATGGCTGTTTTTGATGGGATGGTGCACAGTGAATGACAAAGCCACTTTATGAAATTTTGGATCCCATTAACACAAATTTGTGTACTCCAGAACAATTAGCAGAAACATATTAATATGGAATGTAAATGTGGTCCATTTTTCTTGTTTACTTTAGGAAAAAAAGCACACAGCAAAAAACAGGAAGCCTCACTATTTGATCGGATACTGCAGCTCCACATCTCATCCAAACCCTATCTCATTCTTGTAAACAGTGAAATGCAGGAGGTCTTCTTTCAAGCAGTGACCCTCTGTGAAAGGAAGCAGTACTGCTGGGCACTTAATTGGCCTATTGAACCCTTATCTCACCTCACTTTGCCAGGAAATCCAATGCCATTATAAGGCTGACATGGTGATGACACCTGAACACCAATCACAGGACAATACCCCCCATTCAACGGCAGGCATTAAAAGAGAAAGTTGACAGGTCTCGCCTTATCATCCTGACTGGAGACAAGAAATGGTCGGCGGTGCAAGTGAGTGCTGAATTTAGTGGAAAAGGAAAGTAGGAGAAAAGGGAACATGATGTTATGGCAGTTCCAGGGATGAAGACCATCAGAGTGTCATTGCAGGTTTCTTATCTCTAAACCCTGACAACCGAAGACACCTTGACCTGTCAGAGTTCCCGAAGGCTCGAGGAGATTGGACTTTTTTTTTTGGCGCCAATCACCTCGGTCGATACTTTAAAGGTTTTGCTTGTCTCACATTTCTCCAAACATCCTATATTAGGTTTTATTATTTATTAATGTGGAACGCTCTGCAACATTTATGGACCTTTCCAGTATGGACAGCATAAGATAATGAACAAGACATCATGAGGGAGAATATAAAGAAAGGCTGAAGGAATGGAGACATTGGCAGAAAAGTTTTGTATGGAAAAGTAATAACGTATCTATTATGGCTGCATTGTTTTTAAGCGGTTGCAAGCATTCCTGACATTGAAATTAGATGATTTTAGGTTAAAACTGTGATCGGATTAAATTGCTTAATATTGAAGTAAACCATGCTAATGTTCAGAGGGTTTAGAGGATCAAGGGCCAGATTTACGAACAGCTCGTGTCAGTGCAAAACCAACATATGGCCAGCATAATGTTGGTTTAATAAATGAAAGAAAACAAACAAATAAATAAATAAAGATACTGTCAGGATTTACAAATAAAAAAACAAAAAAAAACACAAAAAAAAAACACTGACATTACATGAAAAGGAAAGTTATTTCTGCAGCCACAAATATTTATTGCATTTGTAGAAGTTTCTCTCTAAAAAGCCCTCTTTTTTACCATTGTTTAGATACATACTGTAGATACATGTGTGCAAGCTTTTTTCTCAATAACAAAATACACTTACTGGCCACTTTATTAGGTACACCTGTCCAACTGCTTGTTAATGCAAATTTCTCATCAGCCAATCACATGGCAGCAACTCAATGCATTTAGGCATGTAGACATGGTCAAGACGATCTGCTGCAGTTCAAATGGAGCATCAGAATGGAGAAGAAAGGTGATTTAAGTGACTTTGAATGCGGCATGGTTGTTGGTGCCAGACGGGCTGGTCTGAGTACTTTCTGAGTATTTCAGAAACTGCTGATCTACTGAGATTTTTACACACAACCCTCTCTAGTGTTTACAGAGAATGGTCCGAAAAAGAGAAAATATCCAGTGAGTGGCAGTTCTGTGGATGAAAATGCCTTGTTGATGCCAGAGGTCAGAGGAGAATGGCCAGACTGGTTCGAGCTGATAGAAAGCCAACAGTAACTCACATAACCACTCGTTAGAACATGGAAAGCATGGATACATGCTGCTTTGTTTCAACGGTTCAGGCTGGTATTAGTGGTGTAACGCTGTGGGGGATTTTTTCTTGGCACACTTTGGCCCATTAGTACCAATTAAGCATAGTGTTAACACCACAGCCTACCTGAGTATTGTTGCTGACCATCTCTTTATGACAACATTATACCCATCTTCTGATAGGTATAAATAACCCGGTACTAGTCAGATGTACCTATTAAAGTGCCATGTGAGTGTACATTAAACATAAATGGCAGTGATAAAAAAACAACAATAAAGATGGCACAATGGCTCAGTGGTTAGCACTGTTGCCCCACAGCAAGAAGGTTGCTGGTTTGAGTCCCAGCTAGGCCAGCTGGCATTTCTGTATGGAGTTTGCATGTTCTCCCCGTGTCAGTGTGGGTTACCTCCAGGTGCTCCAGTTTCCCCCACAGTCCAAAGACATGCACTATAGATGAATTTAACTGGCCATAGTGTATGTGTGTGTGTGTGTGTGTATAAATGTGAGAGTGTGGGTGTTTCCCAGTACTCTGTTGCAGCTGCAAGGGCATCCACTGCATAAAACATATGCTGAAATAGTTGGGGGTTCATTCTGCTGTGGCGACCCCTGATAAATAAGAGACTAAGCCGAAGGAAAATGAATGAATAAATAAATAAATCACAATATACTGTATCATAACCCATTACGATGTGCATAACCTTGCCAGATTTATTTACTTAGACATCCCTAAATGACACAAAAAGCTTTAACAACAGCATTATCAAACATAAGCACCAAAGTAAAATTTTACTAGCACATATTGTCACCTGCCACAAAACAAATGTCCAGAACAGAGGGCATATTCGCTTGAGGAGGTTACCACAGCAACAAACCCTTTTCCACTAGGAAACAAAACATGCATTACTGTGATTATCTCTAAATTTTACAGATTTTCATAACATTATATTAGAGAAACAGCAATTTTACTTTTCCAAAGAGCAGATTTTAGTAAGTCACAAAAGCAAAATATGTATACAAAGGAGATGCTCTTGAGGCTCCAATTGTTTAAGAGGTAGAAATTGCCTGCGCAGAACTGCGTTAATAAAAATTTTTAATATAGAATTGGCAAAAGCCATAAAACCCAACTTCTAAGCACCCGCTGATGTCCCTTTAAAATGTGAAGCTTTATGAAAAACATCGTAAAACCTCACAACAGAAATAAGTCCTTAAATATTTTTTTTTAATCTATTTGACATTTTTCCATTTTCCATTTTAAGTGTTACAATACATTTGTGCTGTCGAAACCAAATCTAAATCAGAAACATATTCAATTTAACAAAATGTACAAATATTATTTTGGATTTTTTTTAAATGAATAAATAAAGAAATACAACTAAAACATTGATTACCACATTATAATTCCATAAAGTTATTTAATATAACTATCATCATCATCATCATCAATAATAATAATAATACTACTACTACTAATAATAATAATAAAATAATAACAACAACAACAAAAAAATAATAATAAAATAATAACAACAACAACAACAAATAATAATAATAATAATAATAAATATATATAATTATTATTATTATTTTATTATTTTTATTATTATTATTATTGTTGTTATTGTTATTATTATTATTATTATTATTGCTATTATTACTATTATTATTATTATTATTATTCTGTTGTTGTTGTTATTATTATTATTATTTTTCTTTAAACTGAATAATATACATTTTTGATGGTTTGCATTCCTGAGTTCATTACAGTTTTTCTAACATAACAATACAAAATGCTGTGTTCATATCATGTCCCCATGTTGCAGCACAGGCCCATTGAGATGACAGATGCTGAAAGCACAACACGTCATGCACGGTTGAATACGAGTAATAAAGCAATGCCATTAATTCACAGAAAGCGAGTTTTTACTCTTTAATATTCATAGACACTATTCATGTCACATTTTAATAAAGTATAAAGAACTACTTTTGATTTATTCCTCTTTACATAGCAAATGATGTTTTTATGACATGGATTATGTGATTCCTTTCTCGTTTTATGCACTTTAGGGACCCAATACAATTATCTAGAGCTGCTTAGACTGAACGAAATGATGTTTATCCATTCTTTAACAGGTCAACAAACCAGCAGCGTTCATGCTTAATTGCAATAGACAGGTAGGTCTCATGTGGTTCAGTCACCTTGAGACATCAAAAATTTGCAGGCTAACATAGCTTCATTTTGTCAATAGATTCCTGGAAAACACATTCGAAAGCACACTGCCACATGGATTTTTTCTTGCAGCCTACAGAAAAATACAGCGTGAGCTCTAATGAGTGAGTCGTGACGGGTGTCTGTTCTTGCTGATATCAAGTCACAAAATAAAGCGATAGAGGTCAAAAGAAAGCACCTCAAAAACAAACCTATAATATGCACGTTGGGACTGAATCACAGTCAACCAATTAAGACCGGCGCACTACAATTGTGAACTTCCCAGTGGAAAGCACATCTGTTGCAAAACTCTGCGACAACACACAGTCTTTGACACGATGATTTAATTTGGCTGGGAATTCAATCTTTTTGCAATCTGCTAATTGCTTTACTTGCATGTAGAAAAATGAGTCAGTTGTGCGTGCTGAGATAAAAGTTTATGCAATCTCATTTCCCACAAATGCTTTGGTTCTCATTCTTATTCGCCTAGGTGAACTGTTGCTATTGCGGTGGCAATATTATATATTTTCTTTCTTGTTTGTCATATTGGATTATCTGAGAGGCGTACATGCGCATGCTTTAAAATTGCATTTCAAATTGTATAAATTTCAAAAACCACACCAGGCAAGTTAATCAGCCACTTGCAATGCAAAAGAGCGATTTGAAAATAATAAACAACTCAGAGTAAGACAAATAATAATATATCGCCATTAAAATTGCATAAACTTCTGTGTTTATCTTCTCCAAAAAACATGGGGATTATTATAACGGTCATCCTGGCGGTGCTCAGCATTCAGAAGTTGAAATAATGCAAATCATTCGGAACAGAAATCTGTTAGCATGTCACTTTTCCTTATCACTTTTCCTTTTCTTTTCTCCCCAGGATCATCAATGCACTTTTTATTCCAAATCGTCTGTGATGTGTGATACAAAGAGAAGGCTTTGGAGATGAAACTGTGCCTTCATGGGTAATGAGATTTTAAAATGCTTTGTGTATGCTCTGACTTTGGGGGTGGAGGGAAATGATTGACAGATAAAGATGATATTTATGATGTATAGCTTTTGTAACTAATTAGAACGGGGTTCAAAAGAATCACAGACACATGAATAACAGTTAATTTGCCTCCGCTGATTGCTGTTTTCTCTAAAGTGAAATCGCTGTCACCGAGTACCGTTGCAGATAAATTAGTTGGATTAATCCTTCACCCCCAAAAGCCTTGTTATGCTGTAGACAAGTTACAACAAACAGGTCTCCGTCAAGATAGAATTAAATGGATTCATGATATGTGATCTTAATATATTTAAGGACAAGAGTAGTCAATAAGGTATTAGCCTGAATTAATCATATTAAATTTGTTTAAGTAGTTGGTATTTAGAGCAAGAGAACAAAAACTCAAGTGCTGTTGACACTGTAACTTATAATTAGTTGTAAGAGAAACATTTAGCAATGTGTTATTGTACCTCACAATACAGGCGTAGCCCTACGTTGCTTTACAAGGACACAGTTACAGTAGCTTGCACTATTTGAGACTTAATTTAACATCCTAGAAAGTATTAATTATAAACAAGAACCAATGTAGTTCAGAATCCAGTTCATTTATTGTAAATTAATCACATTGGTGTTGTTCCAATCTCTCTCTTTTTCTAATTACAAGTAATCAAAAGAAAATGTTCTACTCACTCTCATCCATATTATGGCAGGAAATAGAAACCAGCATTCATAAAACTGATCTGATGCAACATGTATGTACCACATTATCCAAGAGTTTCTGGGGAATGTATTATTTAGTTCAAATTCTGACCTTGGCAGTTGGTCTTTGTGGATGATTTGCGCACTGAATAGTACTCAGAATCACACTATTGACAAATCAAGGTCAATAAAAATGCAACATGAAATGTCTATCACACACACACACGCACGCACGCACGCACGCACGCACGCACTCACACACATGCACACACACACACAAAGGTATGGATAACAGACACATTTTCCCCAGAAAAAAAGGTGGATTGTACTTAGCGACATACATTAATTGATCACTTTTTTACTTGTCCTAGGAGAGTCAGCATGATCTGTGGCACTAATAAAAGTTTTATGAACACTTATTCATGCACAAACTACAAACATGATCACTTTTGAACTATAAATTAAAAACATTTATGCATTTTAGCCATTCTTTTACACATAAAAACGGCATTTTAGGGTGCAGAAAATGGCAAACTGCGTGTACAGGTTTATTTGGACTAGAGGGTCATATACTGTAGTTGTATGACATAGTTGTACTAAGGTTGTTTACTTAGTATCCCATAATTCAAACTGCTTAATAATCATACTTAACCATTTTAACTGCCTGCTCTACCAAATGGTTGACCATATTTTGACCGTTTTAAATACTGAAAGACATTTTAATAATGACTGTTTTTACACTACACAGCATTGTTGGTTTACAAAAAAATTTATAATAATATTCCAGTGGCACTATTGATTTTGGTTTTATGGTATAAAAAAAAAAAAAAAAAGGAAGAAGAACACATGTTACTTTAAATGAGGTTCTGAAATATTTTATGGCATACTTCAAAACAATATAGATGATTTATTCAAAAATATTTTATGTTGAATTTTTTTTAAATAAGTTGGTCTTGCACTTCCTATTGACAGATTTTTTTTGTAATAATAATAATAATTATTATTATTATAATAATTATATATATATATATATATATATATATATATATATATATATATATATATATATATATATATATATAAAAATATCTTGCGACATTAGGAGTTAAGAAACACAATATTGTTTTTTACCTGGTGGAGCAGTAAAAGGGTTAAGGTCTTTTAAAATGAAATTTTTGTCACAGGTTTCCCGTGAGGGTTGAGGGGTAGGGCCATATAATAAGAATTTTTTATAGTGTAAAATACATTACGCCTATGGAAAAACACTGTAAACCATGTATACAGCACAAGTATGTGTGCATGTGTGCCATGTTTCCTTCCACAGTGACATCATCAACCAATGGTAGGTATATTAGCAATTGTTTTGACAACATTGTCATTTGCACATAACTTTTCACAAAAATGGAAAAAAAAAAAAAAAAAAAAAACTTTCGGTTTGTAATAAGTTGTTGTGATATAAACAAACAAATTTGGTTAGTTTCCACCAAACATTAAAAATCACACATAGTTTAAAACAAACTTATTGGCAAAATATGCTGATGAACATACGGTAACATACCTGAAACAAACACCTTTTAAATACACTAATATTTCCTCTGCACTTCGGAAACTGTGGGCTACTACTACTACAATTTCAACAACAACAACAACTACACAACAACAACAACAACAGTAGTCACTAAACCAGGGGTGCCCAAACTCGGCCCTGGAGGGCCGTTGTCCAGCATATTTTAGCTCCAACTTGCCTCAACTCACCTGAACGGATGTTTTTGGAAAGCCTAGGAAGAGCTTGATTAGCTAGCCCAGGTGTGTCTGATCAACACAATCCCATGGCAATTCGTAACTTTTTGATTTAGTGGCTAATTCGTATGAATTCGTACAATCTAATTTGTACAATTTAGTACAATTTGCTCATCCCCAATGATGGTTGGGTTTAGGGGTGGGGTTGGGTGCCACACCTCCTTTTTAAAATTGTACAATTTTGTACGACTGAACTCTGCCACTTAACTTACAAAATGTAAAATACTTACGTTTTCTCGTGAAATCAGGTTGGTCAGATTGGGGTTGGAACTAACCTTCCTCCAGGATTTAGTTAGGCCTCCCTGCACTAAACCTTTATTACAAAAATAAATAAAATATAGCAAAACCTACAGAAGGGTTTGACACTAAATGATTTTTAATTAACTAATTCATTATTTAATTAATTAATTTAGTTGCTAAGAGTGGTTGACAGCAATACAGACAGTAAAGCAGTCATAGCTGTGGTTTCCACATAGCTGTGGCTGTGGTTTTGAATAAAACGGGGCTATTGAGCACTGAAATTGCTGCATGGAAGTAACCATTTAATAAACTGTATTATAAATTACTCAAAGTGATGCTCATGTTCTAATGGGACCTTCAATGCTAACGCTGCTTGTTGTAATATGTCATAGGAAAATGTGCTGTCGGTAATCTGTACATACAGGATGGTTGCTAATGCTATTTAAATTGCAGCAGCTCAATTATCACATTAACTCATTCAGAGGGCTGAAAACGTCAATGTTCCTGATGTCACATTCAGTAAAATCATGACGGATGCATTAGCACGGTCCTGTGACAGCTTTCGAAGTGCAGAAATGCGTGTTCTTTGTTGGTTCCCCAATGCGTGTGTAACATCAGTCATGCCCGGTGTCACGTACATGTGATGGTGCTGACACTTTTCATATGCCATCTCTCTGTGTGTCAGAGCTTATAAAGGGAGACAGAGAACAGGCAGTCGCATGCGTAAAATATATTGTTGACTAGTGTGTCAGACTGCTAGACTCACTCGATTGCCTTTGCCACGTTTCATTATCAGATACGCAATGCCAGTCGGAAACCCTACAGATAGAAGTCGGAGTGGTGGAATGAACATTATTTCACTTAATTCTGATGTGGAATGGGACATTTTTTTCTATCATGTATTTCAAATCGTCTTTCGTGGAAGAGGAAAGAAGGAAAAAAATGTAAGCCGTTTCATACTATTTTCCATTTGATTTCAAAAGGACAGAAAATGAAGCTTTTAAGCTTTAAAAATAGCTAAAATGGTCATAAGTGCTCTTCATACAGTATGATATCACAGTGAGTCCCTTATGATAGTGATGTCACATAGGCTTCTCAACACACTGTTCAAAAATTGAGGATAATAATAAAAAATGAAACTCATAATTTTTATCAGCAAGAAAATAAATCAAATGTGACTGAAAAGAAATTTAAAAGGTTAAAAATATTCTACTTCAAGTAAATGTGTATCTTGTCAACTTTATATTTAAAAAAAATCATTTAAAAATATGCAGTTGAAGTTAGAATTATTAGCCCCCTTAGATTTTTTCTTTTTTAAATGTTTCTCAAATTATGTTACAGAGAGCAAGGAAATTTTCACAGTATGTCTGATAATATTTTTTCTTCTTCTGGAGAAAGTCTTATTTGTTTTATTTCGGCTAGAATAAAAGCAGTTTTTAATTTTTTTAAAAAACATTTTAAGGTCAAAATTATTAGCCCCTTTAAGCTATATATATATATATATATATATATATATATATATATATATATATATATATTTTTTTTTTTTTTTTTTTTCGATAGTCCACAGAATAAAACATTCTAATACAATAACTTTCCTAGTTACCCTAACCTGCCTAGTTAACCTAATTAACCAAGTTAAGCCTTTAAATGTCACTTTAAGCTGTATAGAAGTGTCTTGAAAAATATCTGGTCAAATATTATTTACTGTCATCATGGCAAAGATAAAATAACTCAGTTATTAGAAATAAGTTATTAAAACTATTATGATTAGAAAATGTGTTCTCTCTGTTAAACAGAAACTAGGGAAAACAATAAACAGGGGGCTAATAATCAGGGGTACTAATAATTATGACTTCAACTGTATATTTAAACAATACTAATTATATATTTTTGACTCTTAAATAACAATGTAACATTACTAGAGTAATGGTTGCTAAAAACCTAAATAAACCTGATGAAAGGCTTGTCGCCTATCCAAGTTTTAGGAACAACAAATAAAAACTTGATTCTAGTTGATCATTTGGCATCAGAAGTGGCTTATATGAAAGGCAAAGGCCTCTAGATTATGCTCATTTTTACCAAAATAAAATATGATTATGCCTTGTTTTTTTTAAAATTATTTAATGAGGACAGTAAGGTCTGACTTTGCTGAACATAAATAATATACAGTATAGAATATAAAATCGCGGTGAAGTGTCATGGTAAAGTGAAAAAAGCATTCTTGCAGGGCTCATCAAGATTCTATGGATTCATCTTCAATGTCACCATCTTACCCCAGACATGCTCAATAATATTCATGTCTGGTGACTGGGATGGCCAATCCTGGAGTACTTTGACCTTCTTTGCCTTCTGGAACTTTGATGTGGAGGCTGAAGTATGAGAAGGAGCGCTATCCTGCTGAAGAATTTGCCCTCTCCTGTGGTTTGTAATGTAATGGGCAGCACAAATGGTTTGACACCTCAGACTGTTGATGTTGTCATTCACTCTACATACCATTCACTCACATGCCCCCATACTGAATGTAACCCCAAACCACGATTTTACCTTCACCAAACTTGACTGATTTCTGTGAGATTCTTGAGTCCATGCGGGTTCCATTAGGTCTTTTGCAGTATTTGTAATGATTCGCATGCAGTTCAATAGATGATTCACTGGAGAAATCTACCTTCTGCTACTTTGACTAGAAGTCAAGTGATTATTTGTTGCACTAACAACGAATCGACGACAAGACTTTTGTCAGGTAGTATGTGGGTATATAATCTGGTTTGTCCATATATATTCAGTCTTCAGACAATTCTGTTATTTAACTGTCCATCTTTAATAACTGATGACTTTTCATTTCAATAATTCATAATATAAATCAGCTTAAAACTATTTAAAACTACATTTTTAACAGTTTCATATTCAAATTCAGATCAATCATGTATCATTAGCCATAACATGAAAACATTCCATAACCCGATAACAACCATAATATGAAAGTTTTCATGACATGATAACATTTTAATATTAACTTGATAACTTCACCCCGAGATATCACTCCAGTAGTGACAGCAATTTCTAATTGGTTAAACTGGTGATGCTAAAACTTACTGCATCTTTCACTCTTCATTCACCCTTACTTTAACCATTATTACAAATGCTTGACTCTGTCAGGAAAAGTAGTTAGCAAGGTCTTATGCATATTTGCAGGCTACATTAGAGATATTGATAATGAGCATAATGAGATAATGAGCATTTAATCATCAGCTACAAAGAACAAAGGGAAAACTAAAGCAAAGAAAAAAAAAAAACTGCAAAGTGAAGATGTGTTTTTGGCCACAAGGAAAACACAAATGGCGCAAAACAGTCTGCAAGAACATGTTGCATTGCCAAGACCCTTCCCTACAATTTTGGTCCAGCTGTGAATTTGAACGATTCAAATTCAAACCCCTGAACCTTCTTAAAGAGCGCAGCGAAAGTGAATCATGCCTTAGGAAGACTGGACCATTTGGTGTAGTGTGTAAATAGATAGCTACGGTCAGATGATTTGTTTGGTAATAAAGGCAAGTTTCTTTGATACGTTTGGGTCTGGCTGGAGAACAGCTGAAGCGATATCCCTCACAGTTTATGGTAATCTTTCAGGGGGCCCCCATTATGTTTATTCCTCATTAAAATTTTATCAGCCACGGCAAATAGTGAAGATTAGGACGGGTTGGGAGATCTCTCTCTTTCAGCTGTCTGCTCACAGATTTATGTTATTCCTTACACTGATCCAGGCTTATCAGATTCCCGCAACCAGATGTTCATAAAGCAAAGAGGAGAGGGCTTGGTCTGGTGCCCTGACCCGCAGAGCAAGGAGATGGAAAAAGAGCAGCCATCCAAACTAAGCTAAATGGGTGAGCTGTAAGACTGCTTTTCTCAATTAAGGAATTAGATTTCTGCTGATTTGATATTATATGTCTTATACCAGACGGGCACATAATTAAATCATTAATATATTCTACACTGGAAAAAAAAATAAATAAATAAATAAAACCCATCACTTAAATAAGAATATTTCATAAGAAAACAAAACACTCCAGTATTATATGCACAATAATTATCTCTGTCTAAAGTTGGCAGGTTGACTTGGCATGAAATATTTGCAAAATAGAGTCGCACATTATCATCACATATGGCTTGTAGGTTCTAAGCAGTTATTAAACTAAACTAAAATCATAAAACTAAAATAGTTTTAGCATATACACACACAAACACAGAGAGACACACAAAGACAGAGACAGATGGACAGTCAGACAAAATTAAACAGTTTTTAGTACACTGCGAAAGCACGATTAGTTGACTTTACTTAAAAAATGAGAGCAAACTTGTTAGCTCAAGCTGCGTTCACATTACAAGCGACTTGCATCAGCAAAGCGACTAGCCACCGTTCATTTTAAAGTTCATTTTCCAGCGACCTCGGCTACGTGAGCAACAGCGACAGTTGGCGCCAAGGTGGGCGTGTCGAGTGATGTGGCAATGTTGAGAATCCTTCAACTTTATGCGAATGAAGAGGGACTTTCATGAGCGACAGCCAATAGGAGCATCAGTAGAGCTCATGTGATCCTCTATCAGCTCCTGCAGAGGCCGGTGTTGTTGTTTTTTTTGCATATATACTATATACTGTTTTGCATCTGCATAATTCTGGTTTGCACTCCTTGCCATATGCCCTTAAGTGTAATTTTATTGTTTACAAATTTTTATTTTTACTTATATTTTTAGATTACATTAGTCGAAGTCAGAATTATTAGCCCCCCTTTGATTTTTTTTCTTTTCTTTTTAAAATATTTCCCAAATGATGTTTAACAGAGCAAGGACATTTCCACAGTAGCTCTGATAATATTTTTTTTTTTTCTGGATAAAGTCTTATTTGTTTTATTTTGGCTAGAATAAAAAGCAGTTTCATTTTTTATTAACCATTTTAAGGTCAAAATTATTAGCCCCTTTAAGCAATTTTTTTTTGACTGTCTACAGAACAAACCATACAATAACTTGCCTAATTACCTTAATCTGCCTAGTTAACCTAATTAACCTAGTTAAGCCTTTAAATGTCACTTTAAGCTGTATAGAAGTGTCTTGAAAAATATCAAGTCAAATATTGTTTACTGTTATCATGGCAAAGATAAAATAAAGCAGTTATTAGAAATGAGTGATTAAATCGATTACGTTTAGAGATGTGTTGAAAAAATCTTCTGTCCGTTACACAGAAATTACACAGAAATGGGGGGAGGGGAGTAAACAGGGGGGCTAATAATTTAGGGGTGCTAATAACTCTGACTTTAACTGTATGTGCAATGTTTTTATTAAAATTTCTTTTTAAAATTCGACTTTTTGTATTAATATTATATGTTAGCGCCTAGGGTCTGAGAGTAATGCAATTTCAATTCTCTGTATGTTCTGTACATATGGTTGAATCGAGAATAAAGCCAACTTTGACTTTGTCCTACATCCCATTCAAAAAGTAGGTAGCACATTTTGATGACGCAATATCCGATTTTGCTACCAGTGTAAATTTTAGGGCCTTATCACCCGGCGCAGTAAGGCGCAAGACATGTTATTGTTGCTATTTTCAGACCTGCGTAACATTAATTTTCAGGTGTTGAGCCATATTGTTTAAATAGTAAATCCATTTGCGCCACTTTGTGGTCTCATGGGTGACTCATGGATGTTCCGAGGTTGTTAAGGCATATTGTTGGTGCGTGGCTATTTTGAAGATCTGAAATAGACTGCACAATTGACCAACTAAAAGCTGGTCTAAAGTCCAGCACAGGGCCTGTTAGTTATGCACCTATGCAGGTCCAAATGCTTACACATTGCTTAATACACACAGGATGTACAGCAACACACAAATATATTTACATATGAAACAATTAAAGGATTTTTAATTTAATTTTAGGAGGGGGGGTGGGGGCTTTCTTCAGTTTATTCATGACAATTTGTATTTGTATAATGTTATTATTATTAGCAGTATTATCTTTGTTATTAAGCATTTATATTTATGTTTTCTCTAAACAATGTTTACTTTCAGCAGCACGTAAAATCAATCGCTCTCAGTGGATATCCCTATAAACGTTACCTAAGCAACCTCAAGGTGGGAACGCTCACAACGGTTTCAATCACCACCCAGAGTGACAGGCAAAAGTCTCTCTGGATGAGGCAAATCATCCAGCATATGTTTCACGCAGCGGATGCCCATCCAGCCGCAACCCATCACTGGGAAATATCCACACACACACACACTCACTCATACACTACAGTCAATTTTAGCATACCCAATTCACCTGTACCATGTCTTTGGACTTTTGGGGGAAACCAGAGCACCCAGAGCAAACCCACGCGGACACGGGAAGAACATGCAAACTTTACACAGAAATACCAACTGACCCAGCCGTGAGGCAAACGTGCTACCCACTGCCAATACTGAAAGTGAAATACTAAAACTGGTTCTATGATATAAGCAATATTTTTTGTTTATAATTTGGGAATTTTGATGATCTTGAAATGACAAATCACAGAGACTTACATATTAAATAATACACAAACTCATAAGATGTATAACTGTTATCTTACCACATTTCTTTAGATCATCAGTCACAATGAGACAATGCATTACTTTATAATGTCTATTTTGCTTGCAGAGGACAACAGCCACCTCTGAAGATATAACTGCATTGAAAAAATAAGCAGATTACAGCAATAAAAAAGTTCTGATGGTAGCAAGTAATGCAATTGAATGCAGTCTCTGGCTTTGAGGTCATGCATTCAGAGAGCTGAAATAAAATTAACACTTACAAAACTGGCCTGCAAACAAGAGGCCGGTTGTCCTGTATGCACTTTAGCATTAGAGTGAACTGCAATGAAAGATTTATGTTCAAAGGTCATAAACAGAACTAACATAACTACTGTATCTCCAGCATAAATGGAAAGACCTACCATATGTTGGTGCAAGGCCATGCAGTATATATTTTACATTATTTAAAATGTTACCTCTCTAGCTGTTTCCACCTACTTATCCTGTTGTTTATCACCCCACATCTGTTGCATTATAATATCATGCTAGAATGCTGGGTCAAGATGGTGAAATGTGTGGGTGTTCACGTGTCTCTATCTGTCTTTTCTTCTGTGACGTAGACTATAGCTCTGAAATGCTGACTGCCTGGCCTCGTGATTTGTCTGTTTGTGAGGAGATCCTACACATTTCTGAGGTTCCTGCCTGTTAATAAGGTAACGGTACAAATCTCCAATACACTCATCTCATTTTATCCAGTTCAAGAAGGATAAAGGGCTTCAGGATTTCTGTTGTTTGCTTATTAAAGTAACTGCATTTTTGACAAGCCAATATTTAATCAACAGATGCACGACTCTCTACATTATATAAGTTAAATATAAATATAAGGTAAATGTAAGTTTTAAAAAAAAACCTATGAAAATAAAACTTATGCAATCTACACTTCGAAATAAAAGTACAAAAATTGTCATGGGGTGTTCTCTCCCCAAGGAGTTCAAAGAGATCATTTATCAATATGGACTTTTTAGATACAAACATGTACTATTCTAGGGTACCGATCTAGCTTTAGTCCAATTTGTCTATGATAAAAGACAGCATGCACAATATTCAAAGTTTTTTTTTTTTTGCTTGTTTTTTTGTTTTAAAGGAATAATAACTTGTGCAATTTTTCACATGTTTTGACAGATAATAGCCTATGCCGGTGGTTTGATGCTTTGCAAAAGTTTCACCTTCACCCATATTAAACTGCCTTTTTAATAATTTAAACAGCCAGTTATTATGACGATTAATCCACTGTAAATATAAAACTAAATAAATTGATAAACGTTCTTCACACATGAAAGGGTAAAGCCTGCAGCTCACAACAAATGTGGAAAGTTATGGAGTATCATATTTAACAAACTTACATATTCACTTTTACTATGAATTTTATGTAATTTAGCTCACATGGATAATTAATTCTTAATCAGTTGAACGTTACACTGCTCTGCCATCAGCCAATCATTCCATTGCTGATCATGATTTTGAGGATCGAAAGATCTGTCCTTCACAACACACGCTTAGATCAGTTTATCCAGACATTTTAATCTTAAGTTAAGTTAAGTTATGTTAGGGGATGTCCAGATCCGATCACGTGATTGGAAATCAGGCCCGATCACACTGTTTCAGACGTTACCTACCATTCAGGACTCGAATATATACTGTATGTGTATATGTATGTATGTACATGTATGTATGTACATGTATATGTATGTATGTACATGTATATGTATGTATGTATGTATATGTATGTATGTATATGTATGTACATGTATGTATGTATGTACATGTATGTATGTATGTACATGTATGTATGTATGTACATGTATGTATGTATGTATGTATGTATGTATGTATGTATGTATGTATGTATGTATGTATATATATATATATATATATATATATATATATATATATATATATATATATATATATATATATATATATATATATATATATATATATATATATACATATACATACACACACACACACATATATATTCTCATTTTTTAACACATCTATAGTTATGTGGTAGCACAGAGTTAAATCTCTTTCTTGACTTCACACAGAAACAGCAATGTGTGCGGCGCCGGCACAACATCACTTTGTTGCAGAGACACCATTGGTTAAATGCCAGCAAATTAGAACACAGATGCAGTTGAAGCAGAAAGCGCGAGTATGGCTGCGGTCTGGAGATATTATATAATTGATGATGTCAACATTTCCAAAGCAAACTGTAAGATAAGTAAACTTGGGATTGCCTGTCGGGTTGAGGAGCCCTCTGTTTTATATTCGATTTTTTTAAATATTTACTGTTGCACTAAAGTCCAAAAGTGAAGAATTGATGTTAATTATTACTAGATTCTTCAAGCTACCTCACAGAAGTGCTCTGTTTGTTAACAGAGTTGTTGAATGTCAAACTAAGGTGAATTAAATAAAAATGAGGAACATCCTGGTTTCTTTTGATGTATTAAATATCGGTAGATACTCAAAATCAAATGCCTCGGACTCGAGGGCAAAAAAATCTGATCGGGACATCCCTAGTTATGTCATTTCATGTCATGCCATGTTATGTGAAACAAGTTTTGCTGTAAATCAGTCAGTTGGTTGATTTAGGCATGGGTAATATGGGCGACTGCTGGGGATGGCAAAAAAAAAGTGCTCTAGTAAAAGCTTTGAGATACTATTTACTGTACTTTATGCAAGTGTAATTTAGAGTGGTCATCCTAGAGTAAAGACGTCAGGGGCCAACTACATTTGGCAACTACAAATGCAAGTTTGTTACTTTCTACATGCAACCAAAAGCTGGTGAAAGCAAGCTGACGCATGCACGCAAATAAACATTCCCGACCGCCTCACGCACACTCCCAGTGTGAATCCCGGTTGTTTACATGCACGCTGATAAAATATGTGCCGCTCATGCTCTGTGAAAGCGGAGTAACAGGCATTTAAGCAGAGGTGTTGGCACACAGCGAATTTTGCAAGTCGACAAACTAAAGTTTATATAATATGAAGATGCATGACTATGAAGCAGAAAGGAGGGATAAAGCATCAGGGAGGTAAGGCTTAATATTAAATCTCAGCCATGAGTCGGGTCTAAGACAACAGATAATTCTATACAACAAATATATATTTTTTTCGTATTCTATAGAATTGCCATAATTAATATTCATGCAAAATATTTCTTAAGTGATCTTAGCATACCGTCACCTTAGAATTATAAGGCATTCTAAAAGATTTTGAGATATTGAGCTTCAAAGTTTTTGCATTCCATTAGCCAAACAACATGTGTGTAGCAGTTCGCTTTCATACATTAACATGACAGAGACCCTAAGGGTTCTCTAAATTTAAATTATCAAAGTTCTCTTACATTTTGCAAATTGTAGTAAATAAACCATGGTAAATGCAGATAGAACCTTCTAATTCTGAAAAGGCATTTTTCACTTGTAATTATAAGGTTCTATCTGGCAGATCATTCATTTTCATTCATCATTTATTTCATGTTTTAGGATGAATATTTTTTCTTGTTCAAAGGAAGCATAAAAGGCTGCTAAATATTTTTTTTCCAGTGCAGATGTTAATTTTATTTCATTAATATGTTAATATTTATTAAAATTTATCCTTTATATGAATTACTGAATTATACTTGTTTAATTATATGCCCCATGAATTAAGTATGTGCCCTTCAAGGCTTAAAATTTACTATAAAAGACTATAAAAGAAACAGACGATGACCAAATGCGTTTAATAAACACTGAAAAGTGTTTCACTGACTGTATGTAAACAAATAAATATATTTCACATTTAATATATACATTTTTTATTATTCATTTCTTTTTCAACAATGTAAAATTTAACATTTCATCTCAATGTTGAGGGCAACAAAGTGGCGCAGTAGGTAGTGCTGTCACCTCACAGCAAGAAGGTTGCTGGCTCGAGCCTCGGCTGGGTCAGTTGTCGTTTCTATGTGGAGTTTGCATGTTCTCCCTGCGTTCACGTGGGTTTCCTCCGGGTGCTCCGGTTTCCCCCACAAATCCAAAGACATGCAGTACAGGTGAATTGGGTGGGCTAAATTGTCCGTGGTGTATGTGTGTGAATGAGAATGTATGGGTGTTTCCCAGTGATGGGTTGCGGCTGGAAGGGCATTCGCTGCGTAAAAACGTGCTGGATAAGTTGGCGGTTCATTCCGCTGTGGTGACCCCAGATTAATAAAGGGACTAAGCTGAAAAGAACATGAATGAATCTCAATGTCAAGAAATGCTTCTAAATCATCACATTTACACACATCTCAATTTCGTGTGGAGCGGCATTATATAGCCGACTGATTTTGTGTGATCTTTTTGGTATTTCCTGCTTTCAATGGAGCAGTCCGGTGATATGACAACGAAAGCTGATCCTGATTTGTTCTCGTGTGTGCATTAAAAATGCTGATTGGCTCACAGAAAGAACCTTTTAAAGCCAAGCTAGAGTTCAACTTTGTAGATAAAACAGTTTTTGTTTTTTAAATAAAAAGTCTTAAAATGTAAACAACTTATAAAAAAAAATCATATAATGTAAATAAGTTGTCATTTATTAAGAATATGTCAGTAACTCAATTTTGACAAAAATGTCAGATAGAACCTTATAATTCTAAGGTGACGATATTACTCCAGTTGTGCCTTGTTTGCCCGTTACATTTAGGATCGATTTATGTTATTTAAAATAATAATAATACAATAATAATAACTATTTTATTTAGTTTTATTAAGGCATGTACTGTATATTCAATTCAATTCAATTACTGTATATGGGGTGGTTCGCTCAGGGTGCCATTTAAACTAGAAAACGCCACTGAAATCAGAATAATTTGAAGATGTATCTTATATTGTAAGTGGACCTGAAATTTAATGATTCATTTTCACAAATCAAATGTCATTTGGTTCAGTCAGAGATTCCATAGTGCTTAAATACTGTAACAATGGCTTGAACAAACTATAATGGAAAAAAATCCACTTTAGGCCTCCAGAAAGTGAACCATGTCAAGTCAGCAAACAAAGTAATGATAAAATAATGAATAGCAGGTACATCTATGTTGTTAAAGGATCTCTTTGGAATATCAACAAACCGCTAAGCCGCAGGCCACAGCAGGACAGAGAATTGTATACGTTTCCCCTGCTCTGGGGCCTTTTCCTCTGTCTTCCTCTCTCAAGAAAATCGACTAATGGGCTACACAGCTTTTGTTATCTACACAGGCTAGACGTACACACGCGCACATGCACAATTGCCAGTTGACAAAGCTTTCAAACTATGAATCCAATTAAAGCCAAAACAAAAGTAATATTTTCAAGAGAGCTGCTGCACAGATCCTGGAGAGGCTGCATAATTTATGTTTGTCCCTTTTTCCCTTCCTTTCCTCTTTGAATCGAGCCTCATAAAACCACCACATTTCAATAATGCACGACCTGTGGGTTTGTTAATAGGCTTTGTAGTTGCAATAATGTACTTTCCTACATGGCTGACGGAGATTATGGGTTGGCTCTCTGGGTTGCCAGCTATCGATCTCTTCTAATACCTCTTTGCTCCCTGGTTGCTATTATTCAGCCCCCACCCTCCACCCATCATGGCACAAACGTTAAAGCCAGTCCAGCTGCTCTGAGCATCAGCGGGGATGGAGTGAGAAGAAAGAGGAGAGAGGGGGCCCGCAGAGAAATAGGCTGTTGTAATCCATTAAATTCTGCCTCTCTGTCCTCTTGAATCTGATTATTTGAATAATTAAGAGAAATCACTCAAGCAGAAGTTCAATAAGCTTTTACATATTCAGCGTCCTCACAGACTACCAGCTTTAAATAAGGGCAAAACATTGCATCTGTTTTGCACAATGTGATCTGATTATATGCACATGCCAATTGCACCTATGCTAAAAACAACAGCTCTGAATGCATTTACACGCACCAACCAATCCAAGAACACGCACACACACAGATACACGTACACATTATATTGTTATGTATATATTTCAAGCATTTTCCATTCTTTTTTTTTTTACTTTAACTGGAATGGCACACAGAAATGTATAATTTACACTATACCAAATCCATTGTTGATGTCTAATAATGCTTAAATGTAAAATGGAACGGTTACTAGTTGTTGTTTAAATTATTGATAACTTTTTTAAAGCACAACAAGAGTTGACAATAACAAAGTTGACACATTCCACCATTTTTTTGTTTTAGCTCACTAGGAGCAAGTCTATGCTTTATCTATTGGTGCCTTCAAAAACTGAAAGAGTATTGTTGATGATACAATCTAACTTTGTCATCTGAATAAACGAAAAACACTGAACATACACTTACCAAACTCATAGAGACAGGACAATCAACACAAACTGGAACCATGTCTTCTTTTAAAAGAAGTCGAGTGGCAAATTGGGATTTCACCATTTCCGGATTCGAAAAGCTCTCATGTAAATTTTTATTCTTACTAACATATTTTTGTCATGTGTTAGCAGACCACTGTAATCCAACTGCTCGGGTCCACACGTGAGCTGAGCTTTCATTGCAGGGAAATTTTGGCACATTTATAAATACAACACTGATGACCCATGTCTCCAAACGATTCTTCTTCCACTTGTTTTAATTACGGTTGGCAACACAACGTGGCGTCTCTCTGCTGTCTGAACACTGTAACAAGTTAAGTGAACAAGTTAGACTTCGAAGTTATCAAGCATATTAATGAAGTTGCACCTCATTCACAATAGAGTGCACTGATTGGTTCGAACCAATTCTTTCTCATAAATTAATGCTGACAACTCAGTGACGTCACTTTGTACCAGATGGTACAGACAGACAATCTCCACAGTGGAATTTACACAAGGATCTCATCGCCGTGGCGTAGCTTCAAAATTTATTTTCAAACCGGAAGAACGAATTTGTTTGAAATAACGCAAAATCAAATTTTTACTTTTTAGTAAAATATATGTGTCCCAATAGGGTTTTTAGCAACATAAGACATATATGCAGATGTGGCCACTGAAAATGTGCATTTCTTCATGTGCAGTGCTGCGATTTGTCATGCGATGTGGCAGCAAAGGCCACCTTTTCATTAAAAAAACAAAAAACATTTTTATGCTTTATGCAATATCCACCAGGTGGCGCAAGGAACAACCGCTTTTCCATTGTCAGGCCAGTGCGAGCAAATGCCTCCCAAACCAATCCATCCAGGGGTGCATTTCTGAAAACCATCGTAAGCCAACTAAGGTCGCAAGTTCCATCGTTATAATAAATAAATATAAGGGAAACAAAAAACATAGCTACTGGTCAGTTTAAGACCTTTTAAGCTAGGGGTGTTTTTTTTTTTTTTTTTTTTTTTGCTTATAATCGCCGGTATGTTTCCTTTTTAAATTTAAAGGTGTTGCATAAAATAATAAAGTAGTTTTAATTAAATAAGTGATATTTCTTTGCCTCATCGTCCTTGTTTTCAAAAACGCATACTAATCTTTACACCACATTAAAGACACAGCAGCCAGTAACATTCAGTTGTTGAGTTTTTGTCATATTTAAAAGGTGTGTTTGTGCATGAAACGTGCGGGGATGAAAAAGCGCTCGCTTAACAGCTTTGTCAATGCCACCAGCGGCTGGGTTTCTCTCTTTCTTTCTTTCTTTTTTATGGAGATAATGAATAAATATTTTGTATTCAAATATAAATACAACAGAAAGACATAAAACTTTGCAAAATATATGTCCACTTTGTAGGCTCAATAGTGTTTGATAAAATAGCCTAAGCTATAACAATGAAGGTATTTACTGTATAAAATAAATAAGTTAAACCTTTTTAAGCCATTTGAACTTTTATTTTACAAAGACCTATCTGAAAATAAATAATTTCTCATGGCTTTTGCACCCAAAACCTGCACTTTTTTTAAATAACAGTTTAATGGTTTAGCCCCTTCATATTTATGTGAGATTTTAAAGGTTCACAAACTGAACAGGGTCCAACGATTAGCAGGCCAGTTGTTGCTGGAGGTTGCTAGATCCAGGTATAAAACAATGGGGTGATTGTTCCATTTCCGTGGTAGGTCAAAAACTGTGAAAATCCTCCCTTTAGCTTTGATATAAAAAAAAAAAATGTGCAGGTTTTGGTTGTAAAAGCCATGGGAAATTAAGGTAGGATTGATCTGAATCTGATTTGATCTCTGATCTGAAAAAAGAGAAATAACAGTAGGTTTATGATGAAGAAAAAAAAAACTGCAACCTTATAGAATCACCTGCATACCTGCAAATAAAACATACTGTAAATACATATTTATGTTTTAAGCAGTTTTGGTATTTAAAAACATGCAGTTTTTGGTTGTAAAAGCCATAAGAAATTAAGGTAGGATTCTCTGATCTGAATCTCTGATCAGAATCACCCACATACCTGAACATTAAACATACTACATGAGTAGATTTTAAACAGTTTTGGTATTTAAAATAAAAAAAGGTGTAAGCTTTGCTTGTAAAAGCCATAAGAATGTACGGTAGGGTTCTCTAATCTGATAATAAAATATATTAATCCTACTGCTAAAAAACAGACCTTTAGAAAGCCAACAGGGAACCACTGACCATCCTTCCAGGTGCCCCCCTGTTGGCCTTACTAACTAATTAGCAGACAAAACAGTTCACCTCGTCTGTTCTAAACACACGACATCTGTGCTCAGTGCCAAACTAGAGTGCGGAGGTGGAGGAAGTAATGACAATTTAAAGCTAACCTCCAGTTCAGGACAATAAGTATGTGCTTTCCCAACAGCCCGATAAAACAAGACAGGGAATCAGAGAGGAGAGGAAGCAGAACCCAAGGCGTCAAACTGTGTTTATCGGTTTAGCTGTCTTGATTAGCAACAGAGTGGTTACCAGGGATGAAGAACATGCACAGGTTTCTCAGTGTTGGGAGAGAGGTCCAAGGTGGTACATGGAAGATTTCCCTGAGGAAATGTGCCCTGGGAAGATAAGGTGGAGGGCCAGATCGAACTCCAGGGGGCCAGGAATCACTGAAGTGTCTCGGCTGTGGCACAGGGCACCAGTTATAGACCAAATAGAGAGGAAAAATGAATGGAACAATGGAAGAATAGGGGCCTTGATGCAGAACGTAGTCTTCAGAATGGTTTCTTAAAATGAACAACAAGATTCTCTCCCGAGTCACCTAAGCTCCTCTTCCTCAGGGACGAGAACCTTCCGGAAAACTTGCACAGTACGAGTTCTGTCGCTGTGGTGCATGTAACTTCTGAAGTTTTTGTCTGAAGTATTATTGTTCTTGACCACTCATCCCTGGCTGGACCCGCCAGGCATGCTAATTAGTGCTCTATCTACAATAGAAAAGTTGGATTATTGTTCCAAACTTGGCTTTATGAATGGATTGAAAGGCGATGGCGGAAGGGTTGATGATGGGTTGAAGTCTACCGATTCATTCCGTAGAAGAGAACAGAATAAAGACAATGAAGATGATTGAGATAAATGAGTGTCCAATGCACTGATTGCCTGGTAATAATGCGCTTCACTTATCAATGATTATGCCATTGTTTAAATCATGTCCACCAGATGCAGGTTTGGCAGGAGGGACATCAGTGTCCCCAGAAAGAGCTTTGTTCACCAATGTCACTCCTGAGAAAGCCTCATTCAGACACCCAAATAACTTTCTTGCAAATCATTGTTGCATTATTAAAGGAGTCATGAAATGTAGCTTCAGATTGTTATGTTGTGTTTCTAAAGCGAAAAGAAAACAGCAAAACCACAATGACTGCAATTGTGTCTGATTTTTGTGTGTACTGATGTTTTCTTTTCTTTTTTTAGCAAGCAATGATATGTGTCTTAATGGCATTAAATGTTGTTTAAAAAAAAACAATGCAATAACACCACAAACAACTCTGTACAATTAAAAGTAAATGTTCTTACTTGCAGTGCCAGGATCTTCTCCTAATATTAAAAATGTGTGTCATCCTGAGATAGCCCATTCGGCAATGAGAATGAACAATCTAGTCCCACCAGTCTGAAAACTGATAGAACATCTCAACATTAGGGCTGATTGCACAGAGTTTTCTTGTAGTACAAAGATCCCCCTCTGTTTGCCCTTTGTATTAATATAGGAACGAATTATTGGATTTAATTCCACTGGAGGTTTTGTCATCCCGTTGTGAAATGTGAAGAACAAACACAAATCTTGCCTTTGCTCAGGCACATCATTAAAAATAAACGCAAGTTATATACTTCTAATACTAATACTTTTTTTCAATTCTCTCAATACCTTTCCTGTATACTGACATCATGCACACCATGATCTTCCATATAGCCAAAGTTTCACAAGCCTCATGTTATGACATTGACTGTTTACTGGACTAATTTTGGCCTTATCCGACCACTGACTATCTTTGTGCTAAATGTTTTGCTTTGTACATTAAACTCTTCTGCACATTGAATCATAAATCAAATCTCAAGCCTCAACTCATGCATGTTGGTGTTTCTTTTTTCTAATCTAAAGTCTAAAGATATTTAGGAGTAGAAACTGAATAAGAAAAAGCAAACGCTGCATAGTTTAACTACACTCACCAGCCACTTTATTAGGTACACCTGTCCAACTGCTTGTTAATGCAAATTTCTAATCAGCCAATCATATGGCAGCAACTCAATGCAATTAGACATGTAGACATGGTCAAGACTATCTGCTGCAGTTCAAACGGAGCATCAGAATGGAGAAGAAAGGTGATTTAAGTGACTTTGAAGATGGCATGGTTGTTGGTGCCAGATGGGCTGGACTGAGTATTCCAGAAACTGCTGATCTACTAGGATTTTCACGCACAACCATCTCTAGGGTTTACAGAAAATGGTCCGAAAAAAGAAAAAATATTGTTGCTGGCCTTGTTGATGCCAGAGGTCAGAGGAGAATGGCCAGAGTGGTTTCAGCTGATAGAGAAGCAACAATAACTCAAATAACCACTCGTAACAACCTAGCTAAGCAGAGGAGCATCTAGGTATGCAGAGGAACGCACAACATGTCCAACCTTGAGGCGGATGGGCTACAGCAGCAGAAGACCACACCAGATGCCACTCCTGTCAGCTAGGAACAGGAAACTGAGGCTACAATTCGCACAGGCTCACTAAAATTGGACAATAGAAGATTGGAGAAACGTTGCCTGGTCTGATAAGTCTCGATTTATTCTGCAACATTCGGATGGTAGGGTCAGAATTTGATGTCAACAACATGAAAGCATAGATCCATCCTGTATCAACGGTTCAGGCTGGTGATGGTGTGGGGGATATTTTCTTGGCACATGTTGGGCCCATTAGTACCAATTGAGCATCATGTCAACACCACAGCCTACCTGAGTATTGTTGCTGACCATCTCCATCCCTTTAGGACCACAGTGTACCCATCTTCTGATGGCTACTTCCAGCAGGATAATGCATAATATCATAAAGCCCAAATCATCTCAGACTAGTTTCTTAAACATGAACATGAGTTCACTGTACTCAAATATCTTCCACAGTCACCACAACTCAATCCAATAGAGCACCTTTGAGATGTGGTGGAACAGGAGATTCACATCATGGATCTGCAGCAACTGCGTGATGCTATCATGTCAATATGGACCACAATCTCTTAGGAATATTTCCAGAACCTGTTGAATCTACGCCACGAAGGATTAATGCAGTTCTGACTGCAAAAAGGGATGCAACCCAGTACTAGTAAGGTGTACCTAATAAAGTGGCCGCTGAGTGTATATGAATTAAATACAAATAATCATTACAAATCTACAAACATTACTTATCCCACACATGAATCCTTTAAACATGCTTGGATGTTTTAATCACACTGTTTAAACATTAACATCCTAACAAAATGTGACTTATAATGGTTACATTTGGCAATTAATCCACAAATCCCTACTTGACATGGCACATAACGCAACATGATTATTAAAAATGCACAGCTGAAACAATATACTTTGCATTCCTACTACAAAAAGTAACAGTCTTAATTGCTTAATTTGAAATTTGCCATGTGAAAACCTCTTCCTCACCCACTTTACCAGAGCTTTGCGGACAGTGCACATGATTTGTTGCAGAGGATTTGTGGGAATATTAAGATTAATTGCTTTTCTAAATGAGCCACGTGTTAGCTTAAAGAAGGTGACAAGTGTTAACATGACCTCCACCTGTACCTGTCCCTCAGGAGACGAGAGATGTGGGGGAAAATAAACTGACTGTCAGGAACAAGCGCTATGAAAGTCTTTTAGAGAATGGTAATGCGCTGCTTTTAACAACATCATTCTTCGATTTCTGACACACAGTCTATGACTTAAAAAAACACACCATTATGGCCAACTTATGCTGCATTCCTGTCACCAACTGTGGTCACTTGTTAGACTAGTCTATGACACACTGATTTAAAATACCGCTGACCAGTCATGATATGCACACGCTGTCCAGACCACCAAAAAGGAGGAACAGCCAATGAAATTGCCAAAGTACAAAAGTGCAAAAGAGGAGGCCAACGGAGTGGGAAGAAAGAGCCAAAAAAAGCCCGTCAAACTGCTGCCCATGTCATCCGCACTGTGTCAGCCACATTTTCTAGTGTTACTATGTGTGTGAGAATGAATTTCAGTACTGGAACTACATAGGGGGAGAAGAATGATGTAACTGACACATACAGACTGCGATAAGTTGTGTAAAGTGCACTCCAACAATGCAGAAAGCAGGAAGCTGTCAATCTTGTGTTGACCTTTTGACTTATAGTGTGAGTTTAGCGCTATTTCTTCAGGTTAAGTGGATGTTTTAGGAGCAAAACATCACATTAGAAAGCCTTTAATGCATTTTTAATCATCATCACGCTATCCTATTTTGTGGAAACTGGTCGTCGGGGACAGAGAGTGACGTTGGCTTATATAATCTCTCACTTTGGCAAGTGCAATAGGCGAGTGGCAGGTACTGTAGCCATAAAAACGATCTTCTCCTCTCCTGAGCGCAAGAGACATATCTGACAGGTGCCACAGACCTTGAAATAGCGGATGGATTATTAGCTTCAGCTCTGCCTCTACGTCAAATTATCCTCTACATCTCCCCTGAGACGGGCAGGCAATTAGCTCAAAATACAGACCACTGTCAGATATAGAGAGAGATACAGACGGACAGATAGTATAGAAAGAAAGAAAGAAAGAAAAAAAGAAAGAAAGATTAACCATTAGTGAGCTCTATAAAAAGCTACGTTTCATAAATGATGTACAAAAACAAGTCTCATTCATTGTTTTTTGTCAACGGATTTGCTGCCAATTACAGTTTTTGTAGCATTAATAGCCAACCATCATTGAATCAGTCGTTTGTAACATTATGGCTATCTTGCTGCAGTAAACAAATTATGCCCCTAAATTGTAAATCATTTGTGTGACAAGAAAGAAGACAAGAAAATCATGTTTGCCAACATGTCACCGTTTTGTCAGTCTTCATTTAATTGGTCTTCACTCTACTGAAATCACTGGCTGCAGTATTAAAGCGATGCTAATTACTGAAACGCCACTTCTCGGGTTCCAAATAAAACCCATCAAGTGTTCGTGGTCTATATTTAGGATTAAAAGGTCAGCGTCTGGGAAGCTGCTCTGAAATTGTACTTCAAGAAATACAGTGTAACAAAGGCTACTCAGTTTAAATAAGCTACTGTTTAAGGGTGTACAATATAAAATAACAGCTTTATAATAAAATACTAAATAACAATTATATTTTAACAGGTTATTTTTTTCACTCCTGATGATGGCAATGGTGATTTTTAGCAGCTGTTCCTGCAATCTTCATTGTCACATGATGATTCTTCAAGTGTAAGTTATTATTACTAACAAATAATACAAGAAGAAGAAGAAAACAAAGACGAAAAGGAAGCAGAAACATACAGTTAGCCTTCCTATCCATCTCAAGCACGTAACATTACTCGCACAATAGGTGGGTTGAATAATTACATTCATAAGCACAAGTACAATCAAGAAACTTAGAACACAATAAGCTGTTTATACCTCTCTGACAAGGTATAATCCTGTATTAAAGTCTGCATGAAATCAAAATGTACAATATTTATATATTTTGTTAACACACATTGTTAGTGCTAAGAATTTGTCAGTGAACAACGAATGCAAATCAAAACTATTTGCTTCGACTCTGGAATGGCAGTGCTTCCGTTTGACAGCTTGGAAAACATGCTTAGCTATCTATTAGTTTGCTCTGAGTGAAAGATGAAGGGAGGAGCACAAAAACAAAACCCCGCCCCTACTTAATATTCTGTTTCGGTATTAAATGACACCAAATAAAATGCTAAAGCAATGTCCGATTTATGCATACATTAATAGTTTACCATGCAGCACACAAAAATCATTCGAACTGAGCACAACAAATAATACTACCATGTACTCATTTCTGAAATTTGGTACTTATGGCAAAATGGCAAACAGGTTACTCTTAATATGAATCTGCATGAGGTGGATTACCAGAACGCTTCAATGTTTTGATCTGACTAAAAAAAAATCCACAGGCCTGCCATTTTTGTTGTTTTGAGATAATTTTATGGCACTGATTATATAATAATTATATAACAGCAGTACAATCAAAATAGCCATAAACATTTTAAATACATACCATTCTTAAGATTCTATAGATTCTATATTGGGGCTGCACAATATTGGAAAAATCTAACATTCCAAAAATTGTTATTTTGAAATATATATAGTTGAAGTCATAATTATTAGCCCCCCTTTGAATTTTTTTTTTTTTCTTTTTAAATGTTTCCCAAATGAACCATCAGTACACAATAACTTGCCTAATTACCCATTCCTGCCTATTTAACCTAATTAACCTAGTTAAGCCTTTAAATGTCACTTTAAGCTGTATAGAAGTGTCTTAAAAATATCTAGTCAAATATTACGTACTGTCATCATGGCAAAGATAAAATAAATAATGTATTAGAAATGAGTTATTCAAACTGTTATGTTTAGAAATGTGTTAAAAAATATTCTCTCTGTTAAACAGAAATTGGGAAAAAATAAACAGGGTGGCTAATTATTCTGACTTCAACTATATATATATATATATATATATATATATATATATATATATATATATATATATATATATATATGAGCAATATCACATGAGTGGCAGTGCAATGTGGCTGTATATCGACACTGGTGAGAGGCAGGCAGCCAAGTGCCCCCACCAGTGACGATATACAGCCAGATCGCAATATTGCATTTATACAACAGTTCGACTGCATAATCTTTTTGTATCCTACAATAATCCTACAAGGAGCTACTTTCTTTTGCCACTCATTCACATCTGCAGCTGATGGTCAGAACAGCAGAAACCGTTGCTAATTCACCAACGTCACTTAAGGGCTAGCATTTGAATGATTCTCCTGCATAATGTCTAAAGTGATTACAAAACAGCTGATTTTGCTGACATTTTAAGATTATATCAGTGAACGACATGAACTGCCATCAGTCTAAAGAGATTTGCCAGTATTTCTCTGTTGCAATCAAGATTTCAAAATAATTAACCCTGAAAAAGCCAGAGCAAAGTAAACTCTACCAGTTTCTATGGTATAAATGTAGCAATACAAAATACAAAAGAGAGAGATCGACTTAGAATATTACTTACCTGTTTTATAATGATTTGTTCTGCTGTAGCTTGAAACTTACACTGAGAAAATGCTATTTTTATCCCTTAAGAGCTTTGTTTTGCAGTCTCTGTCGCTGTCTTGTGGCGGAACATCAATCGTTACTTTCTTTGGTCTGCTCAGACAGGCTGATGGCGGCTGATGCACTGAATCTAATGCTCCGAAATGATATATATTTTAAAATAAGCACATCCTTATTAATAAACTGCATAGTTGCAATCTAAACACCTACATTCTTGACTAAAAATCTCTTAGAAGTACATTATGTTTTCCAACAGCTGCAATATTATTCAAACTCTAGTGTCCTCAGCTTGTCGCTGTATGTGGGTGGAGTAATACACAAGGGTGAAGGGTTAAGAGGCTGGACGAGTGCTGTTATTTGCAGAATATTGCACGGCTATCAGCAAATCAGATTCAAAAACCCGACAGAACTGTTGGCTTTAACGTTATTTGTGAATTTGTAAATAAACATTGCATCAGCAAACCTTAATAAGGTCATCTCCAAGTATTGCACAATAAACCATTATATTGACTATTGTGACAGGCCTACATGTAACCACACTGAATAGTGGCTTCTTATGAGACCATGACAGAACAGTTTTGAGATGAAAAAAGCTAACTCTGAGATTTAAGTTTCTAAAAGGTGATAAATTAGGCTGTCAAGCAGAAACAGAATTACATCTGAAGCACACTGGATAAATCATTCAGGCACCGGGACTTTTATTCAGCTCATTATTTTGAGATAAACACCTTCAAAGTTCAAATGACTTCACATGATTGATAGGCAAGATTCATGCTCCTTGGATACAGTTGCTAAGCTGAATGGAAGCAGTTGTGCTGATACTTAATGTCTGAAATGACACCTTACACTCTAATGTATTTTTTCCAATTTCCAAATGGTGCTTGGTTTACTATTAAAAAAAGAACTCTGTTTGTATCTCAGACATCATGAGGTACACTGTACTGTATGTAAATACATAAATAAATAAAGATGACGTTGTGCGTTACAGTGTGTCTTCATTCTGTGATTTTGCAATACCTCAGGCAGTTCCAAGGATGACATTTATCAGTATTTTAAATCAATGCTTCATATCGATGCTCTATATGGAAGAATCAAGGTCTTTCTGTTTGTTTTTACCATTCCCCATGGATGCTGAAGATCACAGCATGTGCAGACCAGAGCTACACTACAGATGCCTGTCTTCTGATTGGTACAATACAGCTGTGGGTGATTTATTTATTAGATTTTTTTCATTTTTTTAGCTGCTTCTGAATACATTTTGTGCATTTATTAAACATACAGTTTGGACATAAAAGATTGATTTGAAGTTTCAGAATAGGAAGAACAAAAAAAGCAGAAAGAATGTGTGCAAGCACATATTTTTTCATACCCCCAGCTGCAATTTGTCATGCATTTCCATAAACAGACGGTCTAAGGGCTCTGTGTGAATCATACATAGAGCATCTTGAAAGCAGAAAATAGTGTATACAAAAACATGTAAAGCAGTTTGGCCAGTTAGGGGAAACATCCCTGTAATAACCATTATCCTGCATCCCAAAAACATTCTTGCGTAAATATGAATAATATTATGCATATTGTATTTATACTATTATACCGATATTCAGGAGCTGCAAGTCAGACCACTACACAACAAACAAAAACAAAGAAAAAAAAATGTACACTCACATTTTTGTGATTGGGGAAAAAATAAACAGGGGGGTAATAATTTAATAATTCAGGTGGGCTAATAATTCTGACTTCAACTGTGTATATATATATATATATATATGTATATGTATATGTATATGTATATGTATATGTATATGTATATGTAGGTAGGTAGGTAGGTAGGTAGGTAGGTAGGTAGGTAGGTAGGTAGGTAGGTAGGTAGATAGGTAG